>NC_047664.1:80925103-81525103 GCF_011762505.2 Arvicanthis niloticus | reverse complement strand
GGAGCTGTGACAGACATTAATGTGAAAAGATATACACACATTTTTGCTACTTATATACACAGTGATTTATACTGACAAATGTTGCATATTACATAAATGAATAAATATGGAAGACCAGGACAACAATGATAAAAAAATTATACACATATGATATTTTTAAAAAATTGACATAACAATCATATATTATATACTTTGAAAAAATCAGAGCTACCTAAGTACATGATTTCATTATGGTGAATTGATAAACAAGATGCATAATTCTCTACACTAACTGTAATTACTTTACTTAATTAGGAAGATAATGAAATCTACCTGTCAATAGAAAGCAAATGATTTACATAGCAAAACACTATACTCTATACATACATTTTTAACCAATACAGGTTCATCTTTAAAGACATATTATTATTCTATATGGCTGACATTGAACAGTGAAGAAAAAAACTTAGAAAACCAATGAAGAAAAAACACTTTGTGGTAATCATCCAATATAAGGTTATATAGCAGTATTCTAAAACCTTGATATGTGTTACTTGCAAGTTAAGAATAGTATCCTGTAACTACAACACATAAACTGACACAACCTTTACAGAAAAAAATAAAGTAGTATTAAGAATTCAGAAAGTCCACCGGATGGAAAATTCTAAATATTATGCCTGTAATACTGATATAAAATAATGATTTACATTTAAAACAGCATAATATACCATTATTAAAATATATACTAAGACAGTTCAAACAATATCTTGATCAGCTACACAAATGAAAGTGTCAAAAAACAAATGGAAAGTGTCAAAAAAACATGTTTCAACTTCTTTAAGAACCTATGAAAATAAAAACCTCTGCATAATTGCTTCCTGGCATGTTTTACTACATCGATGTGTTTTCTAAATTTGACTTCACAAGCCCTTGTCTATACCCCCAGTGATAATGAAACCAACTTTGTATACGTTGCGGAATTATCTACAAATACATGTTTTTGAACGTCTTTACAACCACTCTGTGTCAAGAAACTAGTGGAAGTGGGCTCTATAATATGCTATCCTACAAGCTTCTGTTATAATGACAGTGAAAGATTGTGTGTTCCTTGTCAAGTTAACATACACGCTCATTTGAAATGATGGGAATGTGCACTCATTTGATTTTATTCATTCGGCATGTAAATATGGCATTTTGTAACGGGTTGGCTCCTTTTTGATGTTAATGTACAGGAGAGTGTGGTGGACCAAGCAGACTCCAAGGGTTACATAGCTGAACCATTAAGGCACACACACCAAGAAGAAAAAAAGTTGCTATATAGATATGGCCAGTCCTCAGAAAATATAAACTCAGTAAACTAGAAAGGCTATATTAGAAGCTTTAAGAAAGACATTCATGGTGGTAAAACTTCAAGCGAGATTTAAAAAAATAAGATCTGAGCTTACAACAACAATAAAACCATACCAACATATGACAAAAATCATACAAATCAGAAGTAAAAAGGGCTTGACCTATGGCAGAATTCTCCTGTGTGGAACTGCCTTGAATTGTTCAGGAGGTAGCTCAGCTGCCTCGGGATTTATAGAAGCCAAGGAGAATGGTTCCGGATGCTAGACAGTAAGCAACCACCAGCTGCGGAGATCTGTATGGCATGGTCATATGTAAAGTTTCTGTCTAGGATAAATTATTGGAAGGAAAGAAAATGGCATGACAGGGAGAAATATGAAACCAACAAACAAAAGCCAAAGATTTTCTCTGAAGTAGAGATCAAATAATCACACACACACACACACACACACACACACACACACACACACACCCCTTGATTAGATGGAGAACTCTCTGTTAATCACACGTGTTAAAAATGCACGAGCGATAGAATCAGCATCAGGTGACAAATCTGATTGTGTCCAGATCTACACGAACATCCTCTCCATATGAACTACAAAGAATTCAGTCCAGAGCTAAGCAAGAAGCAGCAATCAGGGTTCACACAAGAGCCCATGAGCCTGAGGGAAGAGCATGATTTAATGGAGAGAGTCTGAAGAAGAACAACAAAAAATAACAGGAAGTTAAAATGATATGATTCTTAAGCTGGAGGAAATGGGACTCTGGTGTACTTGACGCAATATAGTTCACACTTACTTAAATTTACCACTCTTCAGAGTCACCTTAGAGTGGCAGCAATAGCCCAAATTTTAACTTTCATCTTTAAAAAAAAAAAAAGAAATATTGCACATACTATATTTAAGGTATTGTAGGACATCGAAGGATATACATGCTTCAGGTATAACTATACATCCAGTTTGTGCTCCACAGAACTACCGCATAATCTAATCATCAAAATAACAACCACAGTTAAAGGTCTCTAGAATCTTATTCATAGAAAAATTCCTTAACTCACATGCTAGTGATAACCCTTGCTAAACACCCACCAGCATTAACAGTAGGAGCTGTAATGGGATGCTTAGGCTGTCTCTGGGGCACATTCACATTTGAAGCACAGAGTATTCCTGACAAGTAAGGTGATACCTATACTGGACTCTCTACCCACTTGTGCAAGTTCTACACAGGGCTGAAAAAAAAAAAAAAAAAAACCCAAAAAATGACAATCTAGTTGCCCTTTGAAGCAAGGTGGTCGTTGAATACTTGGAGACATGCTTCACATTCTTGCTGTCTTTTTAAATTTTATTTTATTTTTCTTCTCTGGATTTTTAAAGAGAACAGGTACTTTTTCTAAGTCTCAATGAAATATATCGCCAACATGTGACATGAACAGGTTTGTTTCTTAGCAACCTTCTCTTAGTCTTTCCCCTTCTACATACACATTTGATACTATAGTTTCTGATGCTTGCATATAAAATTTCAAGATGGCTATCATGTTGCTTCTAGGAGGGGTGATAAGGGAAAGTAAGTGAAGCGGTTTTGTTTGTTTGTTTGTTTGTTTGTTTTGTTTTGTTTTACCATCACAGAAACATGAATTTCATTCTAATTATTAAAGCATCATATATCTGATGAGGAGTTATTGGTTTGAAATGGTGCATCTGTGGTTTTCAAGTTTGAATTGCTTGAGTCATGAATGATATTTAGTATTCATTATAAGCCACCGATGTCTTGCTTTATCTCTATTATTTATCATTTCTTGGGTGGATGCTTTCACCACTTAAGAATTTGCCTTCTGCCTTCCTAGTGGATCACCTCCAGACACTAGATAAAGGAGATATGAAAATTATTAGTATGTAGTATAGTGGATTGGTGAAATTATTCATGCCATGTCTGTATTTAGCCTGTCAATCGAAGGATGCCTTTCTAGGACAGTTTGCATGTAGACAGAAACCATAAGAAATAAAAGAAAATTAAAAGTATTAAAGAAATAAAATGATTTTGAAGGTGGTGTTGGCATTTTATATTATATGGAGAATATACAACTGAAATAAGCACTAGAGTGAAATGTGCTGTTCAATTCTGTCATGCTAGCAACTGAGAGAAGACATCAGGAAGGTCGTGAGTTCATGACCAGATCAGTGTACATGGAAAGGATCTTTTCCAAAATAATTAGAAAGAGGGGAATGAAAAAGGGAAGGAAGAATGATCAGTGGGAATGATGGACAGAAAATATGAGAATTCAGTGTAATACATGTTCATACATCAGCACTGACTTGCAAGATACATGCAAGCAACACAATGCACACAGAGCAGTTTGCAGTATACAAGTAGGAGTATGTATGTATGTACAAATGCATATATGCATGTAACAACAATTAGTAAAAGATATCTGCCATGAAGTATGTCTGGGCGGGTATGCTGTGAGGAAAGGAGAGGAGGTGTGATGTAATTATATTATGATTCCAAAAACAAATCAGATAAAATATTTTGAACAGATATCCATTGTTTCCAAAGAAATGTGATCATTTCTGTTTTTGTTTTCTTCTCAGTAGAGCCAATTACTTACTTGCTTCTTTTAAACAAATTTTGATCATTAACATGAGCTTGCAGCCCAAACAAAACAATAGGCTGTACAGGAATGGTCATAATACTTCTGAGAGGACTTCAAAGGCAGTAAGACACAAGAGAGAGACTACCAGGGTTCAAAGTGAACCAGCTTTCCCAAACTAAGGATACCTCATGCCAATCGCTTGTTTCTGGGTTCTTAGGTTGTACTTTATAGTGTCATTTTATTAGTTAATTAAGTATGAGCCATATAGAATTTATAGTGTATGTTAATACAGCTATCATGGCAACCTGTATACTCTTTGTCCCTCATCAGCATCTCCTGGAAGCATCATGTATGAACTCTCTATCCCTCCAGCCCTTTCTTCAAACTATCAGCTTATAGGAAATCTGCCTACTTGTCCAGCTTCTCATTGCATACTGGTTTCCAGTTTCAGTTTTCCCACAAATCCTCCAGGTGTTCACTATGTATCTTAAAGCATCATCAAAAGTCCTCATTTTTTTCTCCTACTTTCTTCTAAAATTTCCTTTCATCATGTAATAATTAGATCCTTAAGGTTCAAGAAAAAAAATAAAACCTGCTCTCTCAACTAAACTAGAAGGTTTCTGACTATAAATTCTACTATTTCCATCAAGTGCTGGCTCAACCTCAGAACACTGTTTTCATTGTTTTGATTCTAGTTGAGCTCAGAGGTCTACAGAATGAAGCAAGGAAGTGTGAACATGTCATAAAAGTGTCTCAGAGGAAAGCTTGTAAGAAAGCATTGTGAGATCTTGGCTTGAATTTCCCCTCAGTTAACCATCTGACAGTATCACTGCATCTGTAGAGTGATGAGTTTGATTCACTTTTGTTTTAGCCTTACAATTGCACAAAATAATGGTATTTTTATCATTTGATAACTTGTTCAGAATATTCACTAAACTAGTCTGAGCAGTACTATGTAGCTAATGGGAGATTGCTTACTGAATATTATAAGGTGTACTTTAAAGTAGATGGAATAGCAATCGTTACTTGATACTGAATTTTCCTTTTTCTCCCCTCCCTGGGAGGTTTGCTTTCATTTCTTTTGTCTTCTCTTGTAAACCTGAAATGTACCCCTAGCACCATAGTATCACCCATATGAGAGGTTAATGTTTCCTCATGTTCTTTCTAAGATGTATGTAATTGCTGCATAATTTCTCTACAGATCTCATAGTAATATCTAAAATTAATCACAAAAGCTCCAGCCTAACCACATGACTAAAGATGCCCAAAGTGGGAATTACTTCTGACATGGAAAAAAACTGTTTTTATTCTATATTCTTAAAGAAAAGATTTCAGTCATGATGATTTGTCCTCCATTGTAAGATGAAGCGACTTTTATAGTAATCCTGAGAGAGTATATGTCTGTCTAATTTACTGGATTCTCTCTTTAGAAGGAATCATTCCACACAGTATAGATATACCCTGTGCGGTGAAACCAATCATTTGTCTTTCAGACTCATTTCCTGACACTTCTCAGTAACTTAGCTTTTGACCATGAAATGAAACAAAATAAGTTGCAGAAGCTGTGTAAGACAGGAAAGTAGTGGCAAGGTCACACATTCCTCTGCAAACAATGCTAAAGGCAAAATTGTTTTGCGGCGCTAGAAGCTAACTTTTAGAAACTATTTTTTAAATTTACTTTCTTCTTCTTCTTCTTCTTCTTCTTCTTCTTCTTCTTCTTCTTCTTCTTCTTCTTCTTCTTCTTCTTCTTCTTCTTCTTCTAGTTTTTTGAGACAGGATTTCTCTGTGTAGCCCTGGCTGTCCTGAAACTCACTCTGTAGACCAGGCTGGCCTCAAACTCAGAAATCCGCTTGCCTCTGTCTCCCAAGTGCTGGGATTAAAGGCGTGCACCACCTTAAATTTACTTTCTATTATTATATCCTTATACAATAATATATATATATATGACTTATTATATTGACTGTCTAAATTGTAATGCTACAATACAAGCCTTAAACCCTTGTGAACAGGAGTAGGTAGGCAAAATCTGTTAATAATTTTCATTTATAAATTTTGCCTTTCCCCCAAAGACAGATTTATTTTCATTCAAATCAAACTAAAATGCTTATTACATATCTTACTCATTAAAGAAATGGCATCTAACTGTAAATGTTTCTTTTCCAACTAAAAACACCTGCTCTTTGCAAACAAAACACAAACAGATTGTGAATCACAGAAAAAAAAAAAAAAAAACCCTTAAGTGTTGGAATGTTTTTTCCTCTAGAATCCAGACTCCTTTAATCTGCTACCCCCTTCAGGAATATTAATTTTTAATGCTATGGAAGCCGAGTTTCCATTTCTCTAAAGTTCTGGGCAGCTGTGGTATGGGGTCCTCTTCTTCAGTCGTACCAGTATATAGCCTTGACGTATTGGCAAAATGAGCAGAAACGATGTGTATATTCACAGACACACAGACATGGTCTTGTTAGTCAGTTCTGCCTCTCTTTGTTAAGTTAATTGAGACCAGCATCTCTGAGACTTTTTTAAGTTAATCGAGACTGGCATCTCTGAGACTAGTTGAGAAGAATACAGATATTGTCATCATACCTCTTTATATTTTCATCTTAGGGTAGCAAGAGATTTTTGTCACCTGCATCTCACTCACATTGTCAATGCAAACACAATACAGAGTATCTAAATGCCAGTTAACACCCTGAACAGATATGCTAACAAGCTCAAATGTCACACTAATGGATTAAGTCATGTTCGTGGCACATTTATACTGTCATTATAATTGGACAACTACTTTTAAAAATTGATTCACATTTGATGCACACATACACACACACACACACACACACACATGTTGCAGGGGCTCAATGCAAGGCTCCCACATGAATTCACAACCTATACAAAAGAGGTATTACAATGATTCCAAGTACCAACTCTTGTGAAGAATCTAAAGGGCCACTTTCAAGCTATTGTGTAGGGTTCCTGGGGGAAAAGTTGCATATCAGCCTGTTGCTTCAAATTTTTCCTACAGTATAAAGGCATTTCCATGGTTTCACCAACATCACTACTGGATGTAGGGGAAAATGGGGAGCAAAAAAGATGACTGTTAAATAGTACCATTGTTGACTTTTAAAGAGAGCTCCAGTAAAGTGTACTCTTGATCTAATTCGAGTAATATTTATAACTACTATTTCTGTGGTGCCTCTAACAGCTCGGAGAGAATTGGCAACGTGTGAAAGCAGACTGTGTGTTCTTTTTATAAGTACGGGAGTTGTGTTTTTTTTTTTTTTTTTTTTTTTTTTTTCCCCACCTACATGATTTAATTGTATCTGGAGCATTTTTCTCCTGTCATCTGTTATTCTCTGATGCAACAACAAAATCAATCTGTTTTAAAGTCATCTAAGTCCAAGAGAAAAAGAATGAAACACTGCAGAATACCACTGCAATGTTTTCATAGTGTTTTCTTTTTCTCAAATTCGGTTGATTGAATTCAACCCTAGTAACTTCATATATGGCTAATGATATCAAAATGAGACTACAGCTGCCACTTGCTATTCAATGTCCTCAAAATAGGAAGAAGAGTGAAGGCAGGAACTTTTATTGGGCCTACAGTCTAATTAAAAGCCACAGCTTCGTAATCTGAATAGCTTTTCAACACGCTTTAGGATTTTTCTAAATGCTGATCTAAGCTTAAGATGTTCATTAGTAACTCATTAAAGACTTAGCTACAGTCCAGTGGGTGAGTCTTGAATATAACGTTGGGATGAATGTATGTGCAAATGTGTAGACACATAATTAAGAGAAACTGTCACATTAAGGGATTAAGAATATACGATGTGGTCTTTGAAAAATGCTGTTGAAAGCAGGTGACCCCAGGATGCAGTTGTGTTTTAAATTTTGCTTACTTTCCAAGTCATTTGTTTTTCCTTTTAATTCCTAAAGGTATTTTTAATGAGCTCATTCTCTCAGGATTAAATGCATAAGGTTGTGTGTCAGGCCATTTCTATACATCATTTTATTTAGTCTTCAGACTAGAAGAGGGTTGTCCTAATTACCGCTTTAACAAATAAAAGTGCTGTGATTTATGCTGGTTCAGATAATGTATCTTGAACACAATGGAATCTGACCCAGAGTTTAAAGCTAGAGAGCTTCAGATATCATTCAACAGAACACTGCAAATTGCAACAGGAAACCAGCTTAGACTAGCCAATACATAAGCTTTATCTTGAGGCTCCTCGTAAAGCTGCATTTTGTAAATAGGCTGATATCTTTCCTGGTTCCGTAAAGGAAAAGAGCAAGTCACAGCCAGCATTTGTTAGCCACGTGTTATCTTTAGCTCTCATTCCTTTTTTTCCCAAGTAATGTTTTTCCTATATGTTAAACACAACAGGCTGAAATCATAAGAGTGCCCTGTAATGCACTCCATCCTGAGGTTCATATCTCAGCTTTTCTGCTGAATCCCCTCTCTTTGCTTGTTTGTACATTGACAGGTGCAAGGTGGCACAAAAGGACACTAGTATACAATAAGAAGCTTTGGTGGAAAACATAAAATTGTGAGTTTGCATAATTTTCTTGAGATGAACGAAAAGAGATACTGTCACAATTTCAACATGTAGTATCAGCCTCGGGGTTTGCGTTCATGGAGTTGCTGGCGTTATGTCTTGCTTTCTCTGCTTCTCTCTCCTAGTGTGTCTCTCTGATTTCAGGTTTCCCCTCTATTTTTCTCAGACTCCCCTACTCTTCCTTTTACTTCATCAATGTTATACGTGAACTTAGAGAAGTATGCTTGCTCTGCCATGATATCCTGTCTCACTTGTACCTGAAGAAATGGATCCAAGCAAATTTGTATTGAATCCTCTGAGCTAAAATAAATCCTTTTTCCTGTATAGTTTCTGTCTCAGGTATTAATCACAGCCACAGAAACATGAAAGAATTCAATAGGTTGTAAGACACGGTAGAGAAAAGAAAAAGTCTATGGAAATAAGATTGTTAACTTAATAGACATAATTCAACTTTAAAATTATGGGTAATTAAAATTCTAATTAACAAAAGACAAGATTTTGAAAATCAAGAAGGAAAATCAGGATATCATGGCAAAGCAAGCATTTAGTCTCTGGCAAAATAAGAAACTGTTAGGAATATGGAGATAAACATTCAGTGTTATTCATTTTCCTAGGAAAGAGGAATTGAAAAGTAGGTACTATCTCACAGGACACGACTCCTCAGAATAAAACTTCAATAGCTGCCGATTTAAATTTTGTCATCGCAAGAGTATTCTTAAATGATGAATTCTCTTATGAATCGACTACATCAGTAAAATTGGAGGACAGAAAAATATGCAGAATTCAAAATACATTAAAATTATTAGGACACAATTGGTTCTATGTAAGCAGAAACTCTCAGAATAGTCTAAAAATCACATTAAACTTGTATCTTCTGTAATGGAAATATCATGTGTTCTCTTTTAAACATTATGTTTACTAAAACATTTATTATTTAATGATAGAGAAAAACACCTTGTAATTAAGAAATCAATAATTATTTTTGCAACAAGCATTTTAGAAGCAGTTACACACCATAACTGCTAAGTAAGAACTGTGCAAGACCTACAAACAAGAAAACCCATATGAATATAGACCTGTTAGCCTCCTTTGGTAAGGAGTTTGGCGGTCCTTCAAAATGCTAGACAAAAGTATCAGATGTCTCATTATTTCCATTCCTACATATATGCCAGAGAGAAATGAAAAGGCACCCAAATAAAGCATGCTACATGAATGTTCAGGCAGCATGACAGTAAGCAGCCAAAGAACAGAAACAATTTACATCTCTGCCAGCTGACATGGACACTGCAGTGCATGCCTACAGTGGAGTATTATTATGAAATAAAAATAATTAAGTAATTATGCATTTAAATATGAGTAACTTTGAAGGGGCTGAGGGGGGGACTAATGACAAAGAACATGAATTATTAAGAGCAATTTAATGAAGAGTCTGGGAAAGATTAACCCATTGGAAGAGAAAATAGGTTTTCTGGCTTCCAGGGTCAAAAGATAAGAGACATGAGGATGACGTCATCAGGCAAGGTCTTCTTTTTGAAGTACTTACGATAATGAGATAAAAATCAACTGTGACAACTGAGGTATCATTTAAATATGTATACTGAACTTTAAGTTAGTGCCATAGTATATAAAATATACTCAATAAAAACAAATTGCCTTGTGTTATGCTTTTTTGAAAGGGATTACGATATTAACTATGTCCAGGTTTTTAAAAGTACATTCTTTTCATGAACTGATGTCTTATCCTTTATCATGAAAGCCCTATATTTAAAAAAAAAAATTATAGCCATGACTCCGAGACAGATTTCCTTCATAGAAATGAGAATAGAAGTTAGGACCCACTAACTCTAAGCAAATCCATTCAGACAGTCCATCAGATCCTTTCTTCACAAGACTTCTCAAACCCTCCCAGTGGACTGTTTCAACACGCACTTTCACAGTAGTGTTTTGGAACTGTTGTGCCGCCAAATGGGGTCTTCTCATAATAATAACCAGTAGTTTTTCCCCTCAGGACACTTCAGAAAATTCTTGGAAGGCTTAGAAGGAAGGAAAGTCGTCTTCAGTCAGAAGACTGTGCACTGTTGTGGGCATGGAGACCTGAGGTGACTCTCACAATCCAAGACTGATCCTGGTGATCTCTATTTGCATCTCTAAGGAGGTGGAGACACAGAGGACTCTGAGGTGTCAACTCAGCCAACTTAGTGAGCCCCTTGCGATTTAGGGACCCTATCTAAAACTGGAAAAACTTCAACAAGAAAACACACCAGAGCAGAGGCAACCACTCACACATGGAGACACACACACATGTGAAGGTATTCTTTAAAAGCTGTTATTAGTTTGGAGTGCAGTATATCCATAGCCTGATGCAACCAACACATTTGTATTTGTCTTTGTTTTAATGGAGATAAAGTGAGATCACTCAAAGATATATTGTTTCAGAAAATTTATGTTGTATAACTAAGAAAAATATTCTCCCTGCAATTTTCAATTTGAACCTCATTTGATCAGTCTGTTCTTAGGTATTTGATTTTCTGGGTGCCTATTCATAACTTTATGAGTCAAAGGTAATCTGTAGCTCAGTTTTATGAGTCTGAAGTTTACAACTTATAAATGTGCTGACTCTGAAGATTTTATTTTAAGTACTTCATATTCTCTGTCTATAAAGATACTTTGTATACACTCAGGCAAATACATTACTGTTTGTCTTTGGTGGTTATTAATTTTTTTCTTTATTTAAAATTTTACATATGTGATATAATTTGTGCTGGGTTTATAGCCAAATATGCTCATGTAAGACTTTATATGAAATTAAGCTTACATAAGCTAATATATGAAAAAATCCAGGTAGAATGATTAGAAAACATTTAATGATTTCAAGCTTTTCTTCACCTGTCTGGTTTATAATTCAAAAGAATTCAAGAGTTTTGCTTTTTTTTTTTTTTTTTTTTCCCATTTGGGTTACTGACTTTTACTATCCTGAAAGTTCTTCAGTAACTTTTTTTTCTCTTTGTACATGCACCACTGTGTGTGTGTGTGTTATAAAAATAGTAAGGTCTCCCATTATTTCTGAGGAAAACGTTCTATACTCCTCCTCATCCTCATTATTTATTTTGCTACATAGTCTCATGGGGACAGGCTGGCCTCAAGTTCACTATGTAGCTGTGGGTTACCTTGAACTTCTGATTGCTCTTGTCTCTACTTTTGAACTGTTGAGATTACAGGCATGTTCTACCAGCTCCATGTATTACGTGATCTTAGCATTGAACCCGGGGCCTTGCGCATACTAAGAAGCATTCTACCCTCTATGTTACATCTCAGCCCCAAATGTAGTATCTTGACTTTTCTGAATACTTCATTATAATGCAGAAAATAATATTGTAATGTTGGATATTTATTTTTGTACTCCTTATGTTTTATTTGTCATTATAACAGGCCAAATTTGTGAACCATTTTACACAAATTGTAGTGACCAGAGCAAAACTGTAGCTTTTGTACACTACAATTCTTCTAAGGCATTCATTAGCCCATACAATGGTAAATGTTTTAATTTTTCAAATTGTATCTGGTCTAAGGTATACACAACTATATATCTTTATAATGCTAGTTATAATAGTAATATGGCTATGTTCTTCAGTACTAAGCCATAAGATATGCATTGAAACGTTCATAGAATAACTTTAATTTTTGACATAAGACCAAATGTGTAAAATTTAATGTTAATTTAAAATGAGCAATATAAGCCAAATACTCTAATTAAATATATTTTTACCCATGACTGCATTTAAACCCCTAAGAGTACTTATTGCTATGGATAGGGATAAGATTTTGTATTCACTCCCACCCCAAACCCCCAAATGAAAAATAAATAAATAACATGACTATGGTCTTGGATGTTACTGATCATATTCACACAAAATATGAATAGATAAAACAAAAGGCTAATCGAAAGTCATTATTCCTGCTTTTGTGTGAAGACCTTTGATTACTCTGAAAGTGCATTTAATGTATTTCTCATAGAGAGTCTCAAGTAGACTACCTTACCTAACAAAACACTTTATACTTTCAATAAGTTTTCTTTAACAAAAACATAAACAAACAAACAAAAAACCCCACCCCACTATTTCCAGCACTTTGACAAAATTTCAGTTAAAACAGAGTAAGTAAAATAAAACTGCAATTAAAAGTGAAACATAAAGTTTAACCTAGATTTATCAGTTAAAAACCTGGAAACATAGAATAAATTCTCTCTTCTTTTGAATGCTGCCTTCCTGTGACTAATTACACAATTATACAAATGGCCTCCCAAACCAGGGCACTGTTGCTATTGAATATCAACTATTTTATTTTATTTTATTTTATTGGCTAAGAGATACTTTGCCAATCAGAAATGTATGTAATATGTAATATGGCTGCTTACATAAAATTGCAATATGAGCAGCATTCTAATACTGAAAATTGAAAATAATAGCAGCCTAAAGAAGAGGGAACCAATGACTATTATATATCAAAATATTTTATAATTTAATCAACATTAAGTACTCCATTGCAGTCATTTTTTACCCTCAGCCTAAGAGATATTAAAATAACATTTCAATACCACAAAGTTGTCATAATACCTAAAATGTGAATTTAAGGGAGGGCTATTTTGCATTTAATATGTACACATTCCTACATTCCTACATGTACAGATTATCTCTACAGAAAAACCTCATATAGATAGTCTCAGGTACAGATGCAAATGCAAAGTCTTTTCAATTGTGAAACTCCATGTAGGAAGTTTTAAACAAACTGCTATAAGTGACACCTGGTGTTAGGATCATACCAATATTTAACACTGTGGTATTATAGAAAGTATAGTGACTTACAACGTATATATTTTGAAATTCTTTAAAAAATGACTTCTATGGATTATACTGGAGGTATTAGCATTGCCCTCACATACCAACATCATGACATACACTTTTGTATACAATAGATTTGACTATGAAGTACTTTTGCTACTCTTACAAATCACCTGTGCTGGCAATATAAATATTTCAAGGACGATTAGCTTCTAAAAATAGCACAGTGAAGTAGAGCTCAGAAGTCAACCTGACACCTTCACAAAATAAGACATCTCTTCATAGAAAAACTGCAAGGCAAAATATGTAGTAAAATGTAATTTGGACTTGTCAAATTTGTACTATTATAGTAATTTAAAAATGTAAAAATTAATAGAAGCACTATAATATTATGTAGCATATACCTATAAAATTTATTTTTATATAAAAAGATATAGGACATAAATAAATATATACACAGTGGATCACTAGTTTGTTCTTATTAAGCATTGTTCATTATAAGTAACTTAGACATAATGTGACACACTAGCCCATAAAATCTATAAATATACAGCTAGAGATTTTATGCTAATCAACAATAAATAGATTTATAGGAGAAAAACATGCATAAGGTGCACCTAAAGTTTTAAATCCTTTTTTCTCTCTTCGAAGATGCTATAAAAAACAATTTCCCATTCATCATGCTATGCTGATTGATTACATTTTCCATCTTCTTGGTGGTGAGTCAGTATAATTATAAGGAAAGTCTGAATAAATTGGCCAGTAACTAAAATATCTTAACACCAAGGTCCCCTTTTGAAACCTCAAACCATTGGCACTTGAAAGTAGTTACAGACCAGGACATGATAGCCTACTTTAAGGTCTCCCATTAGACTTTGATGTGTTCTAACTGTCAATCAGAAGGAATCCCAGGAGTTAGAGGTAGTGGTACAATCCTGTAATCTATGTTACTGGAAAAGCTGTGGCAAAAGGCTTGCAAATTCCTGTGCCATTCATACTCTGTCTGAAAGCACACTGTAAAGTGCTGAGGAGCTGGTATGTACTTCATTGACTTCATGATAAATAAGGCATAGGAAAGTGATGGAAGATTTATGAGATGAATATTACTATGCCTGTCCAGATCACTAAAAACCTAGAGGTATAATCAGTCTGCTCAATGCCCTGGTTCATTCTCACTCTGAAAAAGCCCAAGCCACCCACATTACTGCCAGTTTTGATTCTCCAACTTTCCTTTCTCTGGACACATCTAGAAAATGACACAAAATAGACTTATTTTGATGCAACCCTTGAAAAGCCAAAATTTTTACATCACTTCAACTTTTTTCAGTTTTGCACTAGGACAGATATATGTCTGATGGCTCTTGAGGAAGGGGACAATCATGGAAAACAGAAAAGGAGAAATACAGAGGTGCACAGAGACACAGACTGTGGACAGATAACATATAACCATTGACAGTTACTATTTGCAGTTGCATATATAAAAACATGTACAATGTGTATGCACTGATTATTTTTGTCTCCCTGTGAAAACATTGGCCAGACAATGTGGAGCAATGGGAAGATTGGTCAACTAAGATCAATGTTATAAGGATTAATTTTTTATCTTGGTTCCTAATTTTATCTACATATAGATCACAAAAAAATGACCCATTGATAATTATTTGTCACTAATTCAAGAAGTGTTATATGTATCTCTACACATTGGTAATATTTTTATCTAGATAATAACGGTAATATAATAGTTTTGTATGTATGTAGATATTTTAGAATTTCATACAAACCTTGAATCACAAGGTTCAAGTCGATTACTTTTTTGTTTGTTGTTTGATTGTTTTCCCAAGACTCAGGTAAATGGCAAGGATAATTTTGCACATTGCTTGCTTACTGCCTCTAAGTTTAGATTGACTTCAAGGTAAATAAGGCATAGAAAAATGATGGAAGACTTATGAAATGCCTATCACTACACTAGGAGTTATGCATTTACTATTTATCTGTTGCTAAATATAATCCTGCAAGAATTTTCATCTTCTAGAGGAAAACTAGGTTTACAGATTTTTGAGAATCTTTAAAGCTGCTGAGTGGCAGACATACAAATCTTTACATCTCCATCTCTGTGTCTTCAGCATTGAGCACAGTCTTTCTGTGATAATTGATATTAACTAGTTTGCTGATAAGGGTAACAGAGCTAGTAAGTGGCAGAGCTGATTTTCTTTTTCAACATTTATTACTGACTTTAGAAACCTAATCACTCTGCTCTCAGAATATAGACAGGCAGGTGATTGAAATGTCTGCCTCACTTGCTCTCACATTTCCAAGATATCACATGTTATGAGGAGTTCCTTGATTGAAATTGGGTGCAGCTGGCAGCAGGACCTGCGCCAATGAAGAAGATCCTTGTTCAGAATTTCCTAGTTGAGGTTCATACCACTAGAGGTACTTTGCCATTCAGCACTTCAATAAAATTTATATCAAATTACAATGATAATAACTAGTTATGGTAACAAAGCCATGGAAGTGCTGTAAGGAAGACCAACTGGAATCAAATAACCTTATGTTTGTGGTCCGAGAAGCAGTAGGCATGACAACTGATTATTTGCTCTGAAGATGGGACTTCCAATCAAGTTACTATTGAGAAAAGTGGATTCCATTTTTCTAAAGAGCAACTTCACTGGACATCAGAAGAGTAAAGAGGAGGTACCATGAATGAACATGTTTGGGGGAGAAAATAGATTTTACTAAGTAACATACATTTTAGTTCCACCCTTTGATGGTTCAAATTATTCGTTGAGCCTGGGTTGGTAGGAACACTAATACTTTCTGTTTTGTTATATTTGAGCTCTAATCATTGGTTCATTTCTCTATTTATGAGCAATCTGGATATCAAAACCGATCATTAAAGCCCTTTCTTTTCTGCAAAGTTAGAAAGGGCATCACATAAGTAAAAAGAAGAAAAGTAGAAAAGATAATCTTAGCCTTGGAAAACCTCAGTATTACTTGGGCTGCTGTGGATAACCAACATTAAGGTGATTTAGGTAGTCTAAATATAAAACAAGATAAATTTTGTTGTTAGTACAAACATTAAGTATACTAACAATTTTAAAGGTGTTTATTACTCAGAGTTTCTGATACCCTTTCTCTGTCTTTCTCTGCCTGTCTCTTCACTGTCTATCTCTCTCTGTCTCTCTGTCTCTCTCTCTGTGTGTCTCTCTGTCTCTCTGTCTCTCTGTCTCTCTCTGTCTCTGTCTCTCTCTCTCTCTCTCTTTCTCTCTGTATGTGTGTGTGTGTGTTTGTTTGCCTAAGTACTCACTCATATAATAGGCCCCAAAACAAAGACTCAACCAATGGCTTGTCTATGTTTAAGGATAACTAGTACATAGGATGTATATGTTATAAAAAAATTAAAAATATTCATTATTAAATGATGACATCCATTACATCACTATTTCTGTTATTTTAACCAATCTCTAACACAGTAATTTTACAGTGTCTTTTTAATATGAATTTGTGTATATTAATTTATGTACAATTGTAATTTTTCTGAATACCAATATTAAATGAATCACCTCTCATGGTCAGCTAATTCCACACTAATATAATTACTAAAACAAAAATTAATTGTGGGTTAGATATGATGTTAAAGAGAATTAATGTATGAAGACTTGTTCTGTGGAGGTTGGATATTTTATATATGCTGTTTATTTAATCCTCAAAATAATATAATAAATATTTTTGATTTTTAAGTAAAAGGTATAATCTAAATGACTTTATATGTGTGGATAATTTTAAATCTTAATATCTATCACCAAATGTTAAGACTATAAGAGCTGCATCAATACCTAGATTAAAAAAGCATTAATAAATGATTGATAAATCTCCTTCTTTAAAACAAAGTGTTTCTCTGAAGATTTTACTTGCAAGTTAAAGGCTATTTCTGCCTTTTAGAGACTTGTTAGAGCTGAGTATACCAAATGCATTAACTTTAGAGGAACATTTGAAAAAACACAGAAGTTATTTATCCTATTTACGTGGGGAGCATGCAATGAATGCGTGCTCCAGTTTAGGAACACGGGCTAGACTCAGACACATTGTAGTTACAATGGATTGCAATGGGCTAGTTAAAAACCCCAAGTAGCTAATTCTTTTCAGTTGCATACTCCCCTGTATTCAGATACTCACTAAGCAATGTCACATAAAGCTGTGTCCTTTCCCTTTGCTATAAGAACCATGAGATTATAGAGAAATTAACATTTTAATTTTAATGTAAAACACATGTTATGAGAAAACTTTAAACTATAAAAGGGAACCTATAAGAAAGTTCAAAGTTTAGTTTAGCATCTAGTGAAACTCAACAAGTATTAAATTGTAAGCTGGACAAAATATAGGTTACCTTCCCATGTTGACCAAATACTTAATCTAGAAAAAAATTTTTAATGGTACATATTTTCTTAACTCTCATAGTGAGGCAACTACCAGGAACACTGCATGAACAATGGAATATAATCTATTATGAGTTTAATCAATACTTTCTGTAAAATTATCTTTTTATGAAAGTTGGCATGTTGTTCATTTTATATTTAAGAAGGTGTGTGTGTAATGAGAATAACATGTTTCTAGTGAGAGATCACAGTTTGCATTTTTTGTATTAAAGTTTGTACATAGAAATAAACACCAATCAAAAACTTAAGATCGCTTCTTATGGGAAAGCAAATTCTGTTCTCTCTCAGATGCTTATTTTCCTCCATAAAAATCTTTTAAGTATGAAAAATGTAAACTAAATATATACTAAAGTGTGTTATTAATGATCCCAGGTGAGTTTTTCCATATCTTGGTAAATCAAAGCATAAAATATGCAGGGGCTCTATTTAAAATGAAAAAGAAAAGTAGACAAATCTTTTAGGTTGCTTTCAGATTTCAAGTGGGGTCTTTGAAAACCGTGTAAATTTATATCTTCGAGTATATATTATGGTACTTACTGATATTAATATTAGGTAAGAAAAAGCTGCATCATCTCAAGAAGAAGGATTCAAAGAAAGGATCTGTTATGAGTAAATGTGACTAACATACTAACTAACCATGAGATGTCAACAGAACTTACCATGAACTACAGGTGCTAAAAGCATCGTGAGGATGAGCATCTGTGGTGGCCACATGGCTGTGTTCTTGGAAGAGAATGTCTCAGGAATGGCTGTTCTGAAGTGAAACCAAATCAATATATTTCTGGCTCCTCTTCTGAATTCCAATAATCAATAGTTAAAAAACAAACACAAAAAAGGAAAGAAAAATTCCTCAAAAATAAACACTGATATCCCAAGTCAGACACCTGCAAAACAGAACAAAAGAAAAAAAGGAAGAAAAAAGGAAAGGTTAGGTTACGTAATGAAGATATTCACATGTTAGTTTCTTGAATAATTCTTGTATTTTCTATCTAAAACATATTTTCCTCTTTTTCATTTTGATAAGCAGAGACATCATGAACAAAATGAATAAGCAATCTAAAAGGCAAAAGCATTACTTTTGAATTTATTACCAGTTTATATTCCAGCCTCAAGCTTGTGTGAATAATTCTGTCTCTACTGGACAAATTAATTTCAATATTCTAACGTTAATATGCAAATCCAGATTTAGGGGGCTTGATTTGTACAAATATTTTACCCACATAAAATATTTACTTAGTATTAAAATAAATATTTTCACTTATCACCACTTGTTTAGATTGCTTTAAAAAATAAGAGTTTTGAAATTCATGCTATTCTAAATATTGAGTACAAGATTTTAAAATAATTCTATAAGCTCATTGATTCAATATTTATGTTTATACTAGAAAAAATTCTTTACACTTTATTGTCTAATACTTCAATACTGATAATCAAGTTGAAGTACTGCCTAAATCACAATTTTGATGACTCCATATCTAAAATTGTGTTCTCTTTATGTCATTCTAAACACTCTTTGGTATTGTTATTGGTGTTTTTTTGGTTTGGTTTTGCTTTGCTTTGTTTTTGTTTTACATGGCCTTAGGTTACTCAGCCTGACCTCAAAATACATGCATGGCCTTGAGCCCTTGATCCTTCAGACTTCACCTTCAAGAGTGTATAGGCAACCTCATCAAATAAATAAATGAAATGAAATAATAAATAATAAAATAGAATAAACAACTAGACATCCAATGAATTGGTAAAGCTCAACATAATTACTTTATCCAACCAACTCACCTAATAGAGAACACTGAACATTTTTGAAGTACTCATGTAATTGTTTCCTACACTACTAGACAATGTGGGGTCCTTCAAAAGATATTCACTGTGTATTTGGGACACTAACACTTTACACCACTTTGTCAAACTGGACTCACATGGTTGTCTTTTAAAAAAATCTTTGCCCAGATTGAAAAATCAGAAATATTGATCAAGTTGTTTTCAGCTTCATCGTCCTTGAATCTATCAATCTGCTACAAATTGGATCTTTATTTTAAATTCCTTTACTGGTTTTCAGCCCTAATGATTAAAGTAAGTGCATTTTCAAATTTTTCAGATATGGAGTATAAAACAATTAAATAAAATTACCTAAAAAGGTAATTTTCAAAGTAAACATATTTACTGAAGAATGTTTTACAGGTTGGCTGAGCATCATCAATATGAAATTGCAGATTTAAAATGTTTCAAACTCCAAAATTATTTGAGCATTTCATGACACCAAATGCGTGAAATTCCATACCACAGTTAATATGATAGTTTACCATCAGTACACAGCATAAAGAGAATACTATACAGAATTATCAAAATACTATGTGTGCAAAAGAGAGATGATGCATAATGAATTTTATGTTAGAACCTAGGACCCATCCCCAAGATAGTGCATTAAGCGTATGCAAATATTTCTAAAACTACAAATATTAAATATGAAATGTAAAACACTTAGGTCTAAGAATTTTGAATAATACATATTTAAGTTTTAATAAGCCTCATTTTGCTAGATTCAAAATAAAAATTTGCCTGAAATGCTTGATTTTATCATGAGTCATATGTTCAGATTTTTAAAATATAGTTGTAGCACAGATATTAGTATCGACTTCAGAGCCAGCCACTGTATCTCAATTACTTGTCTACTAGCATTTGTTAACCTTACATTAACTTTTAATATTATAGTGCCTTAGTTTTCCTGCTCAATTAAGAGAATATTACTTAATATGTCTGTATGAGTATAAACAACAAATTTAACAACCTTCAAAAATGAATAAATGTATGTAATGGCTAGAATATTACTGACAAGATAAATGCTGTATGCTTCACATATAATAACATTAACTATTTAAAATACAGTAAAATTAATACATAGTTAAGATAAAATAATCAATATAAAGTACAAACAAAAATTTTAATGACTGGGATGCTCATAATTTGCACAAAAATAAATCTCTGTCTACTCTCTGAATATTTTTTCCTCAAGAATGAAAACTTTAGTTTTGTAGCTTTCATGTTATCAGTAACTCATCTAAACAAACTCATTTTTTTAAAATATAAGGAACTCGATTAAAACTTTGAGAAAACACTCCTATTCAAAAGCAATGAACACAGAAAGATTAAAGATGTTTTAAGTCATATATCACAGCATGTGCTATGCCTATGAATTACTAATGACTGTTTCAGAGTTGTCAGCATACACAGTGGCAATGCATCACAACCTATGCAGTAAGGACACAGAATTACCACAAGGTTCAAAGACATTTTTCTTCTTAAGTATTTGTTTGACGTTAATGGTTACACAAAATAACTACTAACAAAATTAAACTAGAAATAAGGACTTGAATGTTTTACTCATACATTTTTAAAAATAGTCCTATCCTCCTTTGGAGACTTATAAGGAACAAAAATCTAGTCTTCTATAATGCGTTGAAATAGTTAATAATTTTGTGTATGCAATGTGAGCACGGAAACATTTGTTCACATTAAATGAGAAAGAAATGGTAGTTGGAGAGTGAATGGTTTGGAATAAGGGCAAAATTGGAGATTGTAAATGACAACATTTAGCAAAATTGTAGCCATGTGGCAGGAAGCTCAAAAACTATAATGTAGAAGGTCTACTAAAGTGGAATAGAGAGTGGTTCAAAGATAATGCAAAGAAAAGTGAATTTAAATTAATGACATGAAATATGTCAGTACACGAAATAACTGGCAACTGCCTCTAGGACAAGGGCAAGGTATTTAAAGAGAGTACATTCTATAAAAATTATTGTTTTGCATGCTGCTCAGAAATTTTCAAAGTGTTTTTAAACTGATTTACCTGAATTTTAGTCCTAATATAGAACTATATATAGTTACTCTGGATATCAGCAGACTTTGGCATATTGAGTCACTGAATTCATAAACCAATTGTATTTAGGTAAATCCAAATATGACACTACAAAACATACTGCATTTTCCCAGATTTTCATGATGTTTTTTTCAGACGTTCAAAAGATCCTAATACTGCTTTGCAGTTAATGTGCTATTTAAGGTAAAAAATTTATTCATCAGCACTAACAAGACTTTAAGATGGGAAGGTATTATTATGAATTTGGCTGTGATGTCTTATATTGATAGATAGATATATACTTTATAGCACATTCAAGTCAAATACACTATGGCAGAAATATAATTCATCATACATATATATTTGACTTAAAACTGATGATAGTTTAATTTCTTTTATTTCTTCAAATAGTTCCAATAATTAATCTCATATATTATCATCAAGCACAAAACATCACAAAACAAAATTGAACTATAAGATGCCTCATAAATGAAGGCCACTATGTAAATATTGAAGAATGTAAGAATCAGCTTTAGGTCCATTTTATTGGAGGCGTCAAATTATCTACACTCTCTATGCCTTACTGTTCACATCTGAATTTAATACTTTTTTTTTTTACCATGTGGTCTAAGAATTAAGTAAAAGTAATATATATTAAAAACTTATAATGATTCCTGGAAAAAAGTAGGAATTCAATAAAGGAGAAAAGCCCTTGTTATCACTTAATGATGGAATTTATCTTTGAAAATTGAGCTATGAATGGTAAATGAGATTGCCCGTGTGTCAGGGAGCTAGACGGGCACTCGGTGTGGGTTGTGGAATTTCTGAGTGGAAAGAGGAAAGCAAACAGAGGCTGCAATGGTTTTAGAAGGTTCAATTGATCATGCTATGAAGAAGAGAAAAACGGAGAAAAAAAAAACCTCCTTGGACAAGTAAAGTCTGTAAGATATCTGCCAGAGTTAGTGTGGAGGGGCCCTTTTAAGTACTGAACTGTTTTTTAAAAATATAGATTATTTGGCCCCAAGAACCATAAGAAATATCACTGTTATGGACAGGATTTTTTTTCAGCATGGAAGAATATAATAAATCAAAAAAAGATAATCAAAGATATTGCGTAAGATGCATACAAAGACACAGAAAAAAAATCACAAAATTAGGAAGGTTGAGGAAATTCAAGGAAAATTATGCCATATTGGCTGATATTTGCAGTGTCTTCATTCTTCCCTGTAAGCTCTGATTAGCTTCAGAGAGGTCAAAACAAGATATCAAAATTCAATGAAATTCTAAGTTCATTTTTATTTCATTTATTTTCCAAGTGATTTTAATGTTAAATTTAATTTTAAAGTTACATTAAACATTCAATGGGCAAAGAAATGCGAAAAGTCTACATTTTTGAAATAGCTAACAAACAATGTGATGGCATGTTTGGATAAGAAAGATGCCTGTCTCCATAATTACATTTTAAATAATTGCACTTATTTTTGTTAGAAAACAAATCATCAAGGATGGCAATGTGAATGAGAATTTTTCTTGAATAAAAGTCTGATTTAATTGTCGTTCTGACAGTGTTATGTTCTAGTAACTGTTTATCAATATTAGGAACAAATGTGAATTTAATGAATATTGCTATTTGGGGCTTTAGGGCAGTACATCTTTCATCCATAAAGTAGACTGATATTTTCTACAGGATCACTTTCCTGTGGAAATGCCCTTGAGTTAACCTCTCTTGAAATCCCACAAAGCACCAGGATGGAACTTATTTCCAAGATAATCTGAATTAGATAAAGATCTGTCAACATTGATATATTTAACCATAAATCCAAGCAACTAGTTTTAAACTAAAGCTACACCAATAATCTGTGCAAATGTTATGGAGAATAATTCAATTATCAACAATCAGATCAATTAAAATAAAAAAGGATGGATTTCACATTATATACACAATGCCCAGTATAAATCCTTTGATTTTTACAAATAAAAATATAGGATGAGGAAGGTCACTGAGAGGTAAAGTGTATGAGGTCAGGAGGTTCATTCTCATACACAAAATGAACTCCAAGATTCTCAAAATTTTTCAGAATTTTGAGAGATGCATAAAAGAGAAAAATGATCATTTAAAGCTCAGACAAAAATCATTAATTCTTTTGACACATCATTTATAGAACTTTTTTTCTATGAGTAATACAAATCAAGATGGGTACGTAAGCTACAGATGGAATATTCAAAATATAACAGAGAGCTGTTACAATCAAATAAATCCATGTGAAGCAGCAACATGGACTAAAACTTAAAGAGTCAAAAAGACCGAAATCCTCTTAATGGAAACTACACCATTTAATTCCCTTCCTATGTTGCCACTGTTCTAAGAATATTCCACACACTAACTCACTAGTCTGAACTATAAAAATGTATTGTTACTCCTCTAAGATTCCCCTAGAAAGGGGCATTTTAATTCTATCTGCAAATGAGGAAACTGATAAATGGAGATATTGGAGTACTTAGTTTAAATTAATACTTTAATTCTTAAAAGATTATGCCTAGATTTGTGCCTGAACAATCCAGGCCCACGGTTTGTTCTGTCTAAAGGGTTTCATCAGTCCATTTAAATAATGGTGCAGCATCATGGCTAGTGAAAGGGATGGGGCACTAGTCATAGTGTCATTGCTACTTAATTTACATGTTAGCATGTGATAAAAAGGTAAGAAACAACTAACAAGGAGATAATCTGCTTTAAGCACAGAGTCTCAATAACTCTTCTATTGAATAACTGCCATCTGACATGAGACATGTAATGTTCATTTTCACGGACACTAGCTACCAATGACCTACCTACTGTATTCATGTGTTCTCTGAGTGTGGAGTAAGACCACTGGCTTCCTTGGTAGAGGAACCTAGAAACTACTACCTTGGAAGTCCTCAGGAGCAAAATAAAGTGCTTCATAAATTACAGAGAAACTTAAAAGAACAACAACATTAATGTCCAACTAGAAGTTTTGAAAGAATTTTAAAATATCTGAATATAATTTCAGTGACCATGACTTTATCTCTGTTATTAAACATACCACAGTGGGAACTAAAAATATTTCATACTTTATGAAAGATAAAGAAAGTATATTCCATATCTTTTATACAAAAATCTCAGATGTTTAACCATTAAGGTCATTACTGTGTGTGTATGTGTGCATTTGTGTGTGGTTGTGTGTACATATATGTATGTGCATATGTGTCCATGTGTATATAGTTCGTGTTTATATGTTTATATATGTGTGCATGTATATATGTATGTCTATGTGTGTATATGTGTGTGTTGGTGTATGTTCATGTGTATATATGTGTAGATATGTGCATGTTTCTGTGTATGTGTATATGAGTGTTTCTGTGTGTATGTGTGTGTGTGTTTCTGTGTGTCTGTGTGTTTAAAGATTGATTACGATTAGGAAAGATTGTTCTTGCTCTGGATTGAATTTCACTTTTAGCGATGTTGTACAAAACTACCTGCTTGGTCCATGCTTGACAGCTATGACACAATATCCCCAAAACTTGTGCCATAAGCACAACTACAGCATTTGATTTAAAACCAATCATCTTATTTCCTCCTGAGAACTTCTAAACACTATCATTATCAATGCGACTGACACCATAATAAAGACTGAAAAAACATTATCTTCTTTTTGGGAGATAAAAGCCTGTAAAACAGGTAGCAGGAACTATGTCAGTCTACAGTGTGGATTTTGTGAACTGAAAAAAAGAAGCAAGTCATTTTGAACACAATTTTCCTAAAACCAATAGTGGTTCTAAGCAAGTGAATTAACATCACAATCTAAAATGTAAAAATTGCAAAACTGGAGAAATTGCTGTCAAATCCACTACATCCCAACTGCTCGTAGGCAAGAATACATATACTGTCTGTTAAAACTTTCAAAAGGAAGAAAAATAGAAGGGAAGGAACAGCTCTTGAGAGTATTGCTTCGCCTTAGTTACCCTGTGTTTCAGTTACCATTTTCAATCAGTACTAAATATCTTCTTCACATAAACAACTTGAATTTCAAACATTGATTTCACATTTTATAAATTTCCAATAAGTTATTTTTCAAAAGAGTTGATGTAGCATTAATATTTTTATAAGATGGAATGCTGTGTGTGTCTCTCTGTGTATGTGTGTGTGAGAGAGAGGGAGAGACAGAGAGAAAGAGACAGAGAGGCAGACAGAAAGACAGAGACAATGATAACAAAATGAACCTAAGGTTTTGTATTTGGTAAACAACTATTCTATTGTTGATATATGTATTCAGAATATGTCTATCTGTCTGTCTGTCTGTCTATCTACCTACGTATCTACCTACCTATCTATCTATCTACTCACTAAGTTTTCCATAATGACCTTGAACTTCTGATCTTTCTTATAGCATTTCAAGTGGCTGGAATTAAAGGTCTGTTTCACCCTCAATTACTAGGAAATTCTTAAGACGTATATCAACATCTACAGGCAGTTACTTGAGAGTCTTTTTACTGAAGAAAAGAGAGTATGTGTATGATATGTTTAAAACACACTGTTCTTCAAGTTCTGAAGGCAATATGTCATATTTTGTGATTCACAACACTGTACAGGCAATCTTACCTTAAACAATTCACTATTGTTAGTATTCAGTAGCAACCAAGCAGGTGAGAAAATAAATACACCTCTGGAAATTATCTCATCTAAGCCAGAAGTCCCAAGCCAGGTCTCAATTAAACACCTTTGTTAATGGCCCATTATGGAATATCAATGCCTAAAATACGTACAGGGAGCCAGGGACCTTGACTGTCAACAGAGAATTTCTAAGATTGTATCATATGATGCAATACTTCTGCTTCAACTTTGGTTTGACTTAGAGTCTTACTGCTAAAAATTAACACAGCAAAATTTACCAGGACACTGTTCGCAACAAAGTGCATCAAAATATTATATAGTAATTAATAATTAGCATTTAGAAACAACTAAAAAATTCAAAAGTGGTCATTTTAGAAAAGATAGGACTTAAGATAGCTGCTCGAGAGTTCCCGAAGACTGAGCCACCAACCAAAGAGCAATGCACGGGCTTGTTCATGGCCCCTGGCATAATTTGTAGCAAAGGGCTGTTTTGTCTGGCCTTAGTGAAAGAGGATGGACATAATACTGTAAAAATGTGAGGGGATACTAAGGAGGGGTCCACCCTCTCAAAGCTGAAGGAGAGGGGGTGGGGGAAGAACTCTGCCAGGGGAGACCAGGAAGGTTGCAACATTTGGGACATAAATTAATAAAATAAATAAATAATAAAACAACCAAAACAAAAAGATACCTGCCTGGCTGTCAATCTGTTTCTCAGATTAAAAAAACCAATATTACACATAAATTATTATTTTAAGTCTTTAAATATTAATATTTATTTTTATTTTTAAGGCTGCATATCAATTATATACAATTCAGCACAAACCATACAGGTCATGAAAGTATATTTCTGCTTAGTTTTATTTCATTCATTGTAACAATACAAAGAATACTCGAGGAAGAGTTTGGCATTGCAGGTTCTGGAAGAAGGAATCCAGTTATATTGTTCAAAACTTGCCCTTGACTCTTAAGGGGTTAATTTAGATGCAGACTAGAAAAGATAATGTAAATAGATCTCCAAGTGATACTATGCTTGCTCTGTTTATTTTGCTTCTATCTGGACAGAAGTTGACCAGCAGCAGCATTAGAACACACATCCAAAGAACCAAGACCCAGGAACAATGCTATAAAAGTTTTGAGAAAACAGTGTGTCAAAATACGAAGAGAGTATGTCACAGTTCCTAAAATGGTACTTCCTAAATAGAAAAGAGTTCTATATACTGGTTTGGACAACATATTAGAAAAAAATGTATTAAGTAAAGGAAAATACACCAGGCCATTTTTTAATGCTCATTATTGAAACATATTACAATAAAACACAGGATTGCCATATATACACTAGCTGGTATACATGTGTATGTTTACATATGCTTAATATAAATCCATATGCAATCACAAAGGACAACATAAACTCATTTATTACAACAATCATATTTTATCAAATAAACTGTGATACTGAAATGTTAAAAAAAAAAAGGATGTGTGGATTTTTATAATCTAGGGTCACCATTATATAAAAGTGAACTTTCTATATCTGATAGTGTGTTTTATATTAGCAAAATCAATCAATGGGTACCAAACATTTGCCATTTCATTTATAGAAGTTGAGTGAATGATTCCTGAAGAGACATGTGTTACTATACTCTTTATGTTGTAGATAGGTTAACAAATAATTTAAGCATAGTAGTCTGATTTGAGATAAAAGATGTTTTGGTTAGTGCAAAGATTAGGAAGTAAAACGACGAGCCAGTCTTGTTCAGGGTTATAGGATAGTACATGAAGAACTTAGCACAAAGGTAGACACACGTGACTCACCTACAGGTCTTTGTACCTCCCCTTGATTACCCATTCTATTCAAAGTATAAAGCTTGGGGATTGCACTGGACTCATCTCACTTAGGCGAGCTTGTATGCTAACGGTTCCTACCAGTTTCCCTCAGATTACAATGTATGCTATACCGTTATCTCATGTTACATTTGATCCAACTCAATCCGAGCATGAGCTCACTCTAAATAAAGATGTGCAAGTGAAATGCAGAAATAAAGCTTGAAAAGTATCTGAGGGGGAAAAAAAGAGTCTGTGCAAAATATTTTGACAAAGATTATAGTTAAAAAAAAAACAAAAAACAAAAAAAACCTCAGGAAACTCTCTCATAAAATTTTATGTTCTTAATTAAGACGTATCCTAGAATGGTTTAATTGCTTCAGTTTATCAAATGGCACTGTTTTGATACATGAAAGAGGCTTGTTTTTCATCCTTTGGTAAGAATGTTTTATGTTACTCAGCTTAGAAAATACATTGGTGTTTCTGTAAGTACATCGTTTCTTTGCTCAGTTTTCTCAGCAGATCTGTGAATCATAAGGACAATTCAGGAGCACCTAGCCTCCAACGTAACCCCAATTGCCAACCTGTGCAGAAAGATAGATGGTGTCATTGTTTATCGCCTGACTCCAGCTAGAAACAAAGCAAGGAAGCACAGATTGACTGTGATGGAAAAATCTATCAGACACAACCCAGCCGGCAGATTAACACAAGTGGGAGAGCGGGACCTTTTAAGCTAATATTGAACTATCTCCAAAATTTATTGTATAAGAATGATAGAATACGGATCTTGAGAAGTATTGAGACTATTTTTATTTTATAATCTTTTTTTTTAATACAGTGACTATATATATGTGCTAATTTACATCTTGTATCTCTTTCAAATAAACATTTATAGCTTCTGGTTTGGGTTTTATTAACATAATAAGATAACAGTGTATAAGTAGATCCAAAGGCAAAGTTTTCCTTTCAATTAGACATTATTTTAAAGACATTTTATAGTAAAATATTTTCTGAATTATGCAAGACACCTGCATTTTCAAAGAAAATATTTTCTTGCTCTTATAAAGAATTAGCACAACACTACATTTTAATGATTTGCATGTAGATGACTACGCCTAATAATAAACACTAGTCCATGTAATTTTTCCTTTCTAAAGCTGACATTAATAAATTAAAGATGGTAACTTTATTTTATGTAAGAATAGGTTGATCATTTTACCTATAAAACAAAGTTGTGACATCTAAAATGAAACGCATTAATTTTTTATTCTATTTACTATTATTGAAAATGCATATTATAACATCTTGCTTCATAGTGGAAACAGAACATTTTATAAGGTCTTTATAAAGTGAATTTATTTTTATTTAATATTATAGTCTTTTCAAAACATAAACATCTACATGCAATTTATTTATTTTATTTAATGACTTCTCAGTATATTGCCCTGAGCATTATTTTTCTCAGAAAACTATAGTGGGTTTTTTTCTTTTTCACATGAAAGTCATGCACACTTGTGGTGTTTTCTGCTGGCCTTTTAGAATTAGTCAAATTTGAGCTGTTTTCCTATAGCTCTAATTCTACATGTGAAGAGGCTCACATAACATACAACAAGCACATGTATCATTAAGACTGTCAGAGCATGATACCTTTATGTTCTATTCTTTTCTGATTTAAAAATATTTTTGTATGTTCGTCATGTACCCAAAACTTGGAATCAATAGGTAATTTTATTCAGGAAGAAGAGATACATGACATGTTTCAGATATGCCCTGCCTGTGAATTAATTAGGTCATTGTAGTAATTAAGGTATTGACAATTATACACTATGAGACCCTGGAATTCAGAAACCAAGGAAGGTTATTATTTCAGCCTTTAAATTACTAGAGATGTGTTGAATCTATTTTAACTTTAAGATTGCATAGATTAGTATTAATAATTAAAAATTTCTCAGCCAATAAGCTGGTATCCTTTATACTTATACAGAAGTGGAATCAATGGTTGTATCTATACATTTATGCACGTACATATCTGCATATGTGATAACAATAAGAGAAAAGAATCTCCCAAGTTGAGATGGGACATGGAAGAAAGATATTCAGGAATGGCTGGAGAAAGTAATGTAATACTGTTTCAATTAAAAACACATTTAAGAATAGAAAATAAAAATCTTTTGACCTTCACAAAAATAGAATTCTGAATTATGTTTGTATTTTTATGATGACTTGTGATATCCTGCACCATCTCATACACTTTTGCCAGTACATCTTCTGAAATAGCTGCATAGGGTTTGAGATCATCTTAAAAGCCAGTTTACTTTGTGGGTTTTTTCTCTTTTTTTTTTTTTTTTTTTTGATTGTTTGTTTTGTTTTTCTGAGAAAGGGTCCTGTGTAACCCATGCTTGGCATAGAGTTTGCTACATTACCTGAGATGGCCTAACACTTGTGATCCCCATGTCCACATCTTTACTGATGGAATTACATGTATGCATTACCACGCCTATCTAATCAGTTCCTTGTTGCTAGTAAGTTACATGAGTTTGTTTTGACCATAATGGACAGCTAACTAAAACATGACAGGGCTAAAGTGGTGTTTCAGCAAATAAGAACAGTTATTGCTGTTGCAGAGCAACTGGGTTTGGTTCCCAGCACCAGAGTCTCTGAGTGCTATATTGAATTCCCAAAATATTTCAGAGACATGGAAGAAAACACAAAGAAGAAACCAAAAGGAAAAGGGAATGGATAACTGGAGAACACCAAGGTTCCTCATGAGTAAACTACCTGACTTAAGTGGGACATTTGCTTTAATTCTAAGGAGCTTTAAAATATACATTTTATAGCTCATTAGACCAAAAGCATCCATTAGCTTCTCAGAGACATGACCTCTCCCTTTTTAGGTTTCCTTCTCTCTCTGGCTTTGCTAATTCACTGTAATCCATTGAGAAAGCTAAGGTGTACTGACATTATTACCATAATCTTGCTGACATCACTAGAGACATACTTACACAAATAACATTCAGTGTGAGCTTGTGAACTTAAAAATTAAACAAAGATCTAAATATTTAAAGAAAAAAGTAGCATTAATCCTTCTCGTCTAGAGTTATCCTCGGTGGTCATAAAAATTACTCTGACATACATCAACATTTTACAGGCTGTGGGAGACTGTTCCAAATGAAAGTGATTATTATTTTATGCTCTATTCTCCAAGCAAATTTATAAGGAAATAAAAATGAAACATGTGACTTCAGACATTTTATTGAGAAATTAACTAAAATAGTTTAATATATGTAAAAAGTACAAAGTCCATATTTGGATAATTATGGTCTGTCAGAGTAATGAAAACCCTTAAAACCTTCAAGCCGTTTTATAAGAGAAGTAATGTAATATATTAAGCATTAGAAGGTAACTAGTTTTTCATCACTTCTTCAGTAGAAATATATGAGTACAAACCATGCCAGAATAAAGTTCTTTAGAATAACAAACATAAAGAAGTTTTATAATATTAAGTCTGGAGATAATACCCTCAACCCCAAAATACACTTGTAAGACACATTTTCATTATGATCAGCACCTTCAATTCCCAAATCCCAGTGAGGAGAGGATTGAGTTAAAATGTACTCTTTTCTAAGCCTCTGCTTCAGGGTCCTAGACACATTCTAGCCGGGGTTGTATTAGCAAATGACTGAGATCATCTGAAGAAAACTGCAAACTGCAACTGGAAAGTGATTTCTGCTACTTTCATCTAAAGGGTACATAGTTCAAGTTCCTCATCCCATTACATTCTGGACTAAGTCCATTCATCCTGAGATTTACTTTACAGGAGGTTAGTATCTTTGCAAGAGCAACAGCAAGTTATCAACTGCATGGAGTCATGTTTGTATATGGTATCATTGATAATTTATAGAAAGTGTTATTGTCTATGAAATATAAATACTACTACATGACTGGAACAGAAAACACCAAGACAATACAGCTTAATAGCTTGTAGCATTCTCCCCAACATTGAAGCATTAAACCTTTTAATGAAGCTCCTTACCCTGTAAGACAAACAACTAGAATAGTATCAGGAAGTCCCTGAAACTGACTAGATTTACAAGGCCCCACCCTAGAATAAGAAAAATAAAATAAAATAAAATAAAATAAAATAAAATAAAGTAAAGTAAAAGCTCCTGAATCACTCTCAGACAAGCAACAGTACAAAGAAAATCTAAGACAGACGAGTCCAGCTGTTGGGAAGAAGCTGAAATCAGCTGAGCTGCCTGGAAAAGGTTCCCACTAACTGAGGCACCTGGAAAGACACTCTCCAGTCTGTTGAGCTGCCTGCAGTCTGTGAAGTATACTACAGTGGACTTTGGTGAAATGACTGTTCCTGCTATTCCTCACCCATATTCTATTAAGTCACAAAATAAAACTAGCTGGTTTATCAAATCAGACTCTGATAGTATACAAACTTTGGTCTGTCAAGGGCTCCCTATCTGGCATGGTGTTATTATGCTGCATTTCCATAGGGAAAGTCTTGTCACACAATACCTGACCACATTGTCAAATCAAAACAGAACGGCATCTGCTGAAACCAAATCCAGACACTATTGCTGACGACAAAAAATGCTTACTGACAGGAGCCCAGTATAGCTGTTTCCTGAGAGGCTCTGCCCAAGTCAGACCAATACAGATGCAGATGTACACAGTCAAACATTGGACTGAGTGTAGGAACTCCAATGGAGAAGTTAGAGCAAGGACTGTAGGAGCTGAAGGGTTTGCAACCTCATAGGAAGAACAACAAAATCAACCAACCAGAGCCCCCAAAGCTTCCAGGGACTAAGCCACCAACCAAAGAGTACACAGGGGAACCCATGGCTCCAGCTGCATATGTAGAAGAGGATTGGCTTATCTGGCATCACTGGGAAGGGAGCCCCTTGGACCTGTGCAAGCTGGATGACACAGAATAAGGGAACTCTAGGCCGCTGAGGCAGGAGTGGGTGGGCAGGTGGGGGAGTAACCTCAATAGAGGCAGAGGGAGGGAGGACAAAATAAGGGGATTGTGGAGGGGAAACTTGGAAGGGGAATTAACACTTGAAATGTAAATAAATAAAATAACCAATAAAACAGCAGTAATATAATTAAAAACAAAACAAAAAACCAGAACCGGGAGTAGTCTTGATGTAACAAGAAAACTTACTAATTGCTTCTGAGGCAGTTGACTTTTGTGATGTGTGATCTTGTATGGTGGCACAAGCAATAGGTGCAATAAAGTTTAGGTGTCATGACAATGAGACTTTCTGAGAAACTGTGAATATAGAAATTGCTAAGTATACAATTAAGTTTGGCATACTGGTACATGCCTTTAATACAGAACTCAGAAGGCAGAGACAAGTGAATCTCTGAGCTGGTTTCTGTAGCACATTCTACACTACATTGTAAGACCATTTTTCAAATAAAATAACAACAACAGAATCCTTACATTGTATCAGAAATATGTAACTATATCAGGAATTCTCAAACTTCAAAGAGAAAGCTTTGGAATCATATCTTTTTGTTTATATCTACAAGTCATTTCAAATCATGGCTTCACGGAGTTAAGTTCCTTAGTGGAAGAGATGGGGGAAGGAATAAAATATGGAATGAAACAGGTATAGCAGGACTATTCCATTTATAAAGTATCAGTACACAAGAATATCTGTTGCATGATTGATTATGCTAAGAAAGAATACAGAGTCCTGAATTTATAAACACGGCAGTCAGCAGAAGCAGTATATGTGGTTATTGTTTAACAATGCAACTCTGAGGCATTTTATGACCCAAACTGAGGACACCTAAAAAATTGCTCCTGAGACAAGACAAATAGGAATATTGCTAACCTTCCAGAAGTTGCAGAGAAGCTGATTTATCCTGGAAAATTAAGCCTGAATTCTTAACTAAAATGTATGCACAAGATCATGCCTTCTGAAATTAAAGAAATCATCATTTTTCCATGAGAGCATAATCTGCAGATTTGCTTCACCATGAGTGAGATCATGACTATAGTTTCCTACACTACATGCATGTAGTCTATAAATCTGTAGAGTTAATAGAATTTAGAAGTCTCATTTATCCTTGATGTAATATTACACCATTGAAACTGAAATAGCTGAGCTATTACTAAGATGTCTAAGGAAACTGAGGAGTGCCAGAAGTTAACCTTGGCAGAAATTTGACAAAACAAAAAAAAGTTAAGATGCATTTCTTAAATATTCATCAGGACTTATATTTGGTGGTTATAATTCATCATTCTTTCAAAACTCAGAGTGGCTTTGTTAACACTGCCCAACTCTACCTGTAACATGCACCTTGTCACAGCACTTATTTCTTGTGACTTCAAAAAAGATATAGTACCATGGGGACCAGTAAGGAATGACTGAAGATAAATCATAGGTCGCTGTCAGACTATAGAAGATAAAATCTTCATTTAAGTAGGATGGAAGTTTTTCATGCCTCTCTGGGCTTAAGTTAGCATAGTATTGTGTTAATGATGTTCCAACTTACTCTATGATTCTCGTTCAAGAATCTAATACTTATTTTTCAGAGATTGAAGGAATCTATGAGAAGTGAGAGGAAATAAGACAATTGTAGAACAAATAAACAATAAACAAAAGAGGTACATTTCTTTTGCAGGAGTTTTAGATTTCGAAAACTCAAAGGAAGATATTTCTTTCATTCTCCTTTTCATTCTCCTTTTTTAAATAGGTTGCTAAGTCAGCCTAAAATAACATATAATAGATAACTATGAGGAACACATGGGGTTTTTTTGGTAGAAGACTAATCACTATAAATTAAAAAATGGAATTTTGTGATCGGAAAGCAGTGACTGAATGAGATGGGAAACTGTTAAGCATCAACTCTAAAGGTGAAATACAATACTTCTACACTGAAGTACAGTTGTGATTTAATAAAGAACAGGTAAGCCTCTGTGCTAGGCTTGCAGATACAATGGACTTTTTCACTTAAGAGGATCTATCAAGATGCTTAGGAAGTGTCATCTCTACATATGTAGGAAAAGAGACTGCAGGCAAAACACTAGTAAGATGCCCCGCGTAGCGTTCCCTGCTTGTAACTGTTAGGTAGGCTTCCTTCAACAAACACTGTACATAAATGTATTACCTGCTTCCATCTTTTTCATTTCCCTATGTAGAAATTAATTAAGAAAGATGAATCTGTGAAAGATGACCAGGACAACATTCTGGCTATCTCAGAATTTTGCCATTAGTGATTTAGACTACCGCTGAAAATTCAAATTCATTCCTGTAAAATATTCAACATGCTAGCTGTATGGTTTAAGGTATAGGCTCAGGTTCAAATCTGTACCGTTTTATTTCCATCAAAAAAATAATCCATAGCCGACATATGCGTGTATAGGCTTCACTGCTAGAATTTCCAGACATCAATACACTCTTCACAATCCTACCACAGTCCAGTCTGCTTTATTACTCTCCTGCCTTCACATCCTGGATAATAAGGCCCAAAAGGACAGGTTCATGTTTTATTCATCTTTATGTCACCATCAGCCAGCACAAGGCTTGACATCTAATATGGTCAATAAATGTCTGCTTCACTAAATCAAAGTAAAAACCACCAGTGATTAAGGTTCTTAGTCACCAAAAAGGAACTAGAAAGTTTAAAGAAAAAAAATCACCTGTTTTTGAAAAATATTTTTTAAGCTAGACAAATTAGATAACAAAAACAGTTGTTTATTAAGTGCATAGACTCTGTCTTGTTATAAATGCAATATATATATTTCAGGCTTGTCTTTTCCTTTTGATTTACCTATTGTAGGATGAAATCATAATTCATATTGTGTCACAATAATTTGAAAAAACGTGTTGGAACACAATTCATTCAAGAAAGAAGTGCTAGAGGCATGCTGATGCACCTAGTCTTGGTCTAGAAACTTATCTTAATCATATATTCACTGCTTCCAATTTTAACAGGAGGAAGAACTGGTTTTATAACAAAAGCCTTTGATTGTGTTTACTTTGTTGCAGTCACCACACAAAGTACTGATGGCAGAGACCTGAATAAAAAGACTTACTTTTTACTACCGGTGTCTATCTTCTACATCAAATTATTTAAGAAAAAAATTATCCTATATCACACAAGCACACACACATGCACACACACATGTGCATAATTGAACACTTAAATACATACCAATGAAGATTTCTTTCTCTTTTGCCAAAACACTGACCTTCACAATAAATGAGCAGTGGTTAAATTACCGTATATTCTCTATTCTCTAATTCAACACAGGTTACTTCATTCACTGAAAATTTACTCAAAATGCATTATTAAATCCAGTGTTTCATTCATATATTTTCTTAATTTATTCATAATAGTCCTAACCACTATTCTCAGTCAGATTCCTCAACTCTTAAAAATACAATCACCTCTAAGGAGGAAGCTTAAATGATGAGAACTACTGTTTAGTATAATCCTTATAAATGAGAAGGCTATACCCCGAGGAGGTTAAACAAAGCCCCTTATGAAGAGACAACTCGTAAATCAGAAGTCTCACGAGTCTATCAGAGCACCCTTCAAACTGGATCTTTCATTTTACTATCTCTGCTACAATACATCAATGTCTCAAGTCTTACCATTTCGGTTAGAAACCTCAAGATGAACCCCAAGGATTCCTATCCTCACGTTTCACACCCATGTATAATTATTTCCACTTAATGCTGGGCAACACACATTCCCGACCAATCAAAACTCGAGAAAGAGGTGAAAGGGCACTCCCAGGAGAACCAACAAAAAGTCTGCGGCTTCTTAGATATGCTTTGTATGTGTACTGTTGTTTCAACTGACAGTCCTTTGGATAATCCCATAAACTTGAAACGGGATTCTGGACTTGATGTGACTCATGTGACACTGCAGCCCTGACCAGAAGTGGTACTACAATCTCAGGAGAGAGAATAAGTCAGAAATGCTGCCCCAAGGGGCAGCCAGACAAACTCATGACTGCCAGAAAAGAAGAAAACATGCTTTAGAAGCTAGTTTACACATAATTTTTGCATGAAGTAATAATACAATGTCCTATTTGGAGAGCAGTAAACTATAGCTCAAGTGTGTCTCCAAACCAAGGAATTTTGTATTGTTTGATACCTGTGTTTTTCTCTGAGCCTATCTAGGTCATCCTTTTCTCTCAACATTTGTTAACCAATCAATGTTTTAAGGATGAGAGAAGAATTTGTTAACCAGTCGCCATCTACTTCTCAAGGTCCAGTTATCCCCTTTCTGTGTCTATAGATCTGTTCAGTCATTCGGTGAATGTTCTCTGCTACCCCTGCATTCAAATACAATCGGTGATTCCCTCTACTACCAGGGCGTTCAAAACCTCAGCTTCAGCAAACAAATATTTTAAAAAGTATTTATAATCAACAGAACATCTGTTCAATAACAGCCTCACAAATAATCAGCAAAAATGCCTAGCTGTTCCTGACTGTATCCAGCCTGGTTTACAGAATGAGTTCCAGGATCGCCATAGCTACCCAGAGAAACCCTGTGTTTGAGAGAGAGAGAGAGAGAGAGAGAGAGAGAGAGAGAGAGAGAGAGAGAGAGAGAGAGAGAGAGAGAGAGAAATATATTGCAGGACCTGAGCTTCACAAAAAAACAAAAAAAAAACAAAAAAAACAAAACAAAAAAAACCTCAAAACCAAAACCAACCAAACAAAAAACCCATATAACTAATTTAAATTGGTTTAAAGATTAAATCTCATTTCTTAAATGCACCTAAAAGACCAAAACGAAGGGTAGAATTTATTTTGGAAGTAAAGCCCACGTGGAGGGAACAAGTTGACAACCTGCACACTATTCTGCTGCTGGTAGTCCCACTACAGTTAAATACAGTGTTAGCTACAATGGGAGAGAACTTTAAATAGAAGAATGAATTTTCTTTAACACCTATTACAAAGCCTGTGTTTTAAAAGATCTATGAAACATCCCAGTATGGACCTGGGAACAGTATTATGAACATTTTGAATTTTGGATACCGAGCTAACCTAAAAGGTAAGATTGAAGGGCTGAAGTTATAAGTGGCACCTCAGGTAAGAGGATAAACCAACAATAAAAAAGCCCTCAAGTGAGAGGAGCCCACTTAATACTTTAGCCTGTTTTATCTATATTTTTATTTATGAAGTAAAAATTTGACATGATATTAATTTTCAATGGCGTGTAATCGTGATCAAAGGTCTCTGGTCAGCTTGAGCAGGATGAGCATGTCTCTGGCAGGCCTTGCACATTCTCCACACCTGGTTAAAACCATTACCTTACATCCCTACAGCTAGCCATCAGGCTCTAGCCATCAGGCTCTATTCCCTAATTTGGCTGCTTCCTCCTGAGGCTGACTACCAAACTCCAGCTATCAAAGTATTGAAGTCCAGCAATCAAAAGCCACCTTTGTGTCAATAATTAACATGTCCAATTAAAATGAAATACAACATTCTAACACTGGGTTTATGCCGTTATAAAGTGCCATCTTTCCATGTGTCACATCTGTTTCCTCTCTATCCAGACTTAGTCCTTTGTCCCACTTCAGGACAAATAGTCCCCTCCCTCTCTTGCTTGTTCTCTTCTCATTTTCCCTCATTCTCCATCTACTGTCTTTGTCTCTTATTACCTACTGGACAAATAAATATCCTTTATGCAGAGAACTTGGTCATGGGAGTCCCAAACTGATAATTTTCCTTTTCCATGATACAATTTCTTACTTTCTGACATACACTGAAGGAAGGAATTAGAAATATCCTAGATTTCTGAAACAAAGCACTCATAACTGTAAAATATAGGAGATTCATATAATTCAATGTATTTTTCTTTTTGATCCAAATCAACTTAAGGTGTGCTTACTAATATTTAGTCAGGTATATAATTTTTGTAGAAAAGCTAAGAGAAAAGTTTTAGAATAAAACAAATCTATAAATGCCTGAGAGTCACAGGCTTCTACTAGAGACATAGACTTGCATTAGTTAGACAGATAAAACTGCAAGCCCAGTAGAAACTTCAAAGCAGAACCACACAGGTCATAAAAGGGTAAACAACCATGTCTTCATGTGTCAGAAAAGTCTTAAATCTAACGAATGAATAAGCATGCTCATCCCGGCTCAGAACACACCAGCAAAGGCCATTTCACTTCATGGTCATCATTTAAAAATCAGATATTATTGTTATCATCCACCATAAAGACCAGAAATAATAGCTCAAAATAATAAATAGTTTTTCACGAAAGCACTCTGTAGGCAAGATATGGTAGAAGAGAATTGACTCCCATCACGCAGGTGGGCAGTGGAGCCTGGACTCAGAAAAAATGTAGTAATTTCCTAAAGAGGTTAGGGGGCCGAGTGACGGTTAATTACTTATAATGTTAGTAGTACTTTTCCATTAGAAAGTAGAGCCTTCCAGTGCTCTCCAAATTGGGACAACATCCTTACAATGTGTAATCATAGCAAAGACAACAGACTGCTGGTTGAGTCTCATCCTGGGACATGAACAGAAAAGAAAGATTTAATTCTAACTGTTCATATAGTTTTATCAACTTAATTAATTACAGTTTTCATTTTAGTTAATATTTAAAAGGGGATAAGTTGATAGACATCTGAGGTCCATTTGGGAATGTGAGCTCTATAAGATGCATTCATGTATGCTTGCCAGCTACTGTAAGAGCCCTTTGTAAAGTCCATTAAACAGAAAACAAGGATGTCACACAACTGTTACTAATTACCCCCTGCTTCATCCAGCCATTCCTAGAAAAAAAAATCTCAGTTCTAACTCTACTTGCAGAACGCAAATCTGCAAGACTCTATCTTTATTTTGAACAAAGCATCTCTAATGCAGTGAAAGGAATGTATCGACACAGCGAATTATTTATCTAAATTCTAGCTTCCTTCACATTACAGACTACTAAGGCCACTTTCAAAAAGATTTTTTGAGAAAATTGTTCCCTTCCAGAAAGATTTGACAAAAGCAAAGTTGTTGAAAAAAACAAAACAAAACAAACAAACAACCAAACAAAACCAAAAACAGACCTTCCAGAGTCAGTGAAATCTGAATTTTCAGTTGCATCCTAATGACTCAGCGAAGCCACAGAATTAGGAAAACAGCTGCTGGGTTCAGCTACAAGGTATGTATATGCTTGGCAGTAAAATTCAGTTATGGTTTAATAAAAAGTTTTCATGCAATTGCTTGAACAGTCTTGGCAGCCATTAAAGTAAGAGCTAAGAAGCCACGGAGGAAATTAGGCCAGTAGCAACTGGTTTTCAGCAATGAGGTTTTACTTTGTTTCATTTCCAGTTATGCTGAAGCACCTGTTAGGATATATACCCTGATAATTTAAATAGCTTCAGTTCTTAGGAGATTCATTACAATAAAGAAGTGCCTGTTGAAACATCAAAATTGATTGATACCAACGCATACATATGAAGAAAAACAGGATGTATATAAGTGTGACAGAACTAAAATTCATATATGTTACATTAGTTAATGCAAAACTGTTGCACATGGTACATAGTATAGACCTATGGATTGCTAGAATTACAATAAAAATTTATGATGGAAAAAGAGGGCAAAAAGGACAAATAATTTGATACAATTTGGTCTCTTGCATTAAAGTACTAAGCTAGACTTGATCTTGTTAAATTTTGATATGTCTGATGCTCATGAAGAATTTTATTCAACCTGTCAGAGCATTTAGATGATGGCCAAACATGGAATATAGTTAAAAATTTCATTACTAAGAAGTAAGACCTAAGTGGTTAACATTACATTCATTTGCCAAGAAGGGTACTGGGTTTAATGAAATCTGCATGTTCTGTTTGAGCTATGAAAAAAATCTCTGCATTTATAAATGTTTCCATATTTAACTAGAAGCATCAAACTCAAAGTAGCTTCTGTTCTTCAAGAATAGGAATTTAATACTATTTTTTATCTGTGCTAGTTGTTTAAATTATGCATTTCTAAAATTAGAAATCAAATGCCACAGAAATTAATACTGTCAATGGACACATTAGCAAGCTATCAAGAATATATAATTGCAATTATAATATATATTCATTTAATTAAAAAGTATTTACCATGGAGTAACGAAGTTTAGGCATAGTTAAATATATAAATCATCCAGAAATAAAGTTTTCATGAATATCAAAATAATTAGTTAGTTCAAAATTAAAAACATGGGTATTTAGATCACCATGAATAAATGCTTTCTAAAGGTTAAACTTTACTAAGTGTTCCAGCCCCTCACTTGTAATCTTGTAGTACAAAATAATCCACTTTTTAAATTCCAGTTCTAAAATTCTTAATAGGAATTGCATCCAATTTTGTCTTTGGGATAAAACTGTTAACTGCTAGAAACAGAAATTAAACAAAGAGACTTCTAGCAATTTAACAGTTGTTTTCAAAGATGTAGTTCGAAAATTACACATAGGAGATTGCATGCTAAAATAAATGTATTCATAAAATTTCACCGGAATCAATTAAAAGTAGAGTTCCTGAAAAGCAAGAGCACTGTTGATCAACAATAATGTTCCAGATTATGCTACGTATTTTATTTGGATTTTAGAAGTATTTGTAATAATTATGATCTTTTCATCATACATAGTAAATTTGTTTGTATTTATGCTTTTTAAAAAAGATTTATTAATTTATTTTGTGTATATGAGTGTACCAAAGCTCTCTCTAGACACACCAGAAAAGAGCATAGGACCCCATTACAGATGGTTGTCAACCACCATGTAGTTGCTGGGAATTGAACTCGGCACCAGTAGAAGAGCAGTCAGTGCTTTTTACCACTCAGCTATCTCTCCAGCCCCTTTATTTTGTTTTCTAATCAAAGAAGTCCAGTAGATTTTTGAGTTTCTACATTAGGTTTTAAAAACAAAAACTTAGATAGAAATTAGAATTCAGAATGACATTGTGGGTGTTTTGACTAACACCATAGTATTTTTTTGAGTTGTCTCATGCTAGCTATAGGTTGTTCTTTCCCATCAAGACAGTCTAGCTAAATCATCTCCAGATTTCAAATGTGAGCATTCATTTTACTTTAGGTTATTATGTCATCTTTGGAAACCACACCCAAGGTGGTTTCACCCTTTATTTCTAGGCCACTCCTCTTCTCCTGCATTTAAAGTGAAAAAGATAGATTGTCTTCAATGAACATGCATCTTCCTTCTCATGTCTCTTTGTGTCTAGGAACTGAGAAAAGATACACAAGGCTTAAAATGTGATGAACATATTCATGATAAGAACGTTGATTTTTTTTTCAGTGACCAGAGTAGTTTTTCCTGGTGCTCGGGACACTTCAATAAGTCAAAAGGGTAAAGTTTGACAAAAAGGCATGCTATCACACATGGGAAGAGGTTAAGAATATATGTGGGGATAATTAGTAATCTTAATATTTCAAAATAAAAAAGGAAGTTCATAATCCACATTATTCTTAGTACACATCGGTTGCCTGAGAGCTCCTGCCTAATACTGTGATTAGGTTAGAGACAACAGATTCTTAATTGTGTCATCCAAGAAATAAATAAATCCCTATCATTTAATTGCCTTGTTTTATCATTTCTGTAATAAAAGATATTCAATTCAAGGTTGTAGTGAATTTTTTAAAAACATGATTGTTTTAGGTATCTAAGCAAAAAAATACAAGAATAAAAAAATAATTTTAATTAGCAGAAAAAATTGTTAAAAACTCTACTAAACTTAGAAACATGATTCAAAAATGCATCAGATAATTAAAATGCAAATTAAAGGCAAAAAATTTTAGAAGCCAATAAGAGAGCAGATAGCTTCTAATAAATGAGAGTACTTTTAAAATATACCATAACTATGAAATTCTTATTTTAAAAACTTTTTATTTGTTTGTGTGTATGCATGCACCAACATTCGTGTTGACATAGTGATGAGAAGGCAGGGACAGATCCCCAGGAGCTGGGGCTATAGGCAACTGGAGCTCTTGATGTGGGCACTGGGATCAAAACTCTGCTCTCCTGAGAAAGTATCAAGCACTCTCAACTATTGAACCCCTAGACTTACATTAGTGTATATCTGAACACTTGACATACAGCCACCTTAATATGTTAATAATTCATTTACCATTCATTAGATACAGACTACTAGAGTGATGGCTATTCCCAGTTGTCAACGTAACTATATCTGGAATAAACTACAATCCAGAAATGAAGGGGACACTTGTGACCCAGATCTTGAGGCTGGAAGACACAGGCTTTTGATCAGGTTCATTCTTGAAGAATAGGTTCTAGTGAGCCATGAAAAGCTTATGCCCAGGAAGGGGATACACACCTTCAATCCCAGGAGATGGAGGCAAGCAGATCTTTGAGTTCAAGGCCAGCCTGGGACAGAGCAATTTCAAGGAAAGGACAGCTTAGGTTGAGATATGGTGGTACACACTTTTAATCTGGTCCATACCTTCTACTAGAGGCCTACATAAAGACAATGGAAGAAGCAAGGGTTTGTTCTTCACCTGCTTGCACTTACTTGTCAACAAATCTGTTGGAACCTATGGCCTCAGGATTCCAGCTTCTACAGAAGACCAGCTGAAATGCCCAGCCTTTTGGGACTGAGTCATTAGTAAATTCTTGAACTTCCCATTCACAGCTGTACATTGATGGGTTGGCTGGATTTCAGACTATAAGTTACTCCAAGAATTTTCCTTAATGTATACAGACATTCCATAAGTTCTGTGACTCTAGGGAATCCTGACTAATACAACTAGGAACTATATCAAGCATGAGAATTATTTATACTATTATTTATTATACAAAATCAGTATCCAGGATAGAGGGGTGAAGGCAAGTTAATGCTGTTCTCAAGTACTGAAGAGCTCTCTTAAGAGCGCATTAAGCTTTGACATAAATGGGCAGCAGATTGAAATAAAAACCATGCAAAAATGTAAGCACAGTTGCATACTTTCTGAAATCTTGCAATTCATATATAACCCTGCACATCTCACAAATGTGACATCTTTCAAAACACACACACACACACACACACACACACACACACACACACAAAGAGAGAGAGAGAGAGAGAGAGAGAGAGAGAGAGAGAATGAATCAAGGAGCTCATGGAAAATTACCAGAAATGACGTGCTAAGAGGGAACTGTTTGATTTTTAAATTATTTTCTCGACTTGTGTATAATAATATTTCCCCAAAGAATCATTTGTTTAAAACATGCACAGGAAGTCACTGTTCATTTATTCAACAAATATTTATTGAGTCTCTACTTTGCACAAGCTATGAAATCTGAGGACACAGTAGGAGCAAAACAGGAAATACCTCTGATCTGATGCAACCTAAAGTCTCATAAGGATATATAATTTTCCAAATGACTCTACGCCCACTGTTTTATTATGAAGCAGCATGAATAGAACAATATAAAATATATCCACACACTCCCTGATTTATGTACCCCTGCTCCACTAAGCCAGACAAACTTTAGTCAATGAATATGTAATGAGATTTATCTTGGTAGCCACAATATACTGAGACAAATGGTTAGAACTATTAAAATACTATGTTTTCCAATAATAAAAGAATATAGTGTGATGAATTATGTTTTGCAGTAATTTTAGGAGTGATAACTTTTCCATTTGTTTTCAGGTAGTATCTACTGTATGGAATAATATACAAATAAAATTCAAATGGGGATACTCAGTGGGAATTATTTTAAATGTTATTATCAGCTTTAAAGCACTTTGATGTTTTCACATTTACAAATGAGTTTACTCACTTTCATTGTATTGTGTTCATGTAACACAGGTGTTTGTCTCACATATATTTCACATATATTCTTTTACATTCCAAATGCTAGTCTTAGAATCTAAGATAAATTATAAGATAAATAATACTAGGCTAATCTAGAAATGGATTATATCTTTACAATTATATTCCAATCATCTTAAACCTAATTCTATATGTTACAGTAAATATGAAATCAAGTTGTTTATGATAAAAATGTATAGCTATCCATAACTTATGGAGTTACTATTTAAAAACCTCTTTGAACTATTTCAATGAAACATTTCAATGTTCTTAATACACTAAAGTAACTTATTATCAGCAAAATATTTAAGATTAGAAAAATATGTTGGAAATCTTTGCATAGTGTTGCAATTTTGTTTTTGTTCATGTTTACAAAGGAAAGTTCTATGGCTATCATTTAAGATATTCAAAGTACGATGTGACAAGAAGAGTTTGAGTTCTGCTCAGAGATATGTCTCAGTAGATAAAGGCACTTGGCACCAAACCTGACAACCCCCAGGTCAATCCCCAGGGCACACAGTAAAAGCAGAAAACCAACTTCCTCAATTTTCATTACTTGTTTGGAGAACCAATGTGATTGTTGTTCTGACAGTATGTAGGTAAGGCATTTATCATGATTACATATAAAAATGACAATAATTGACAAAAATAACAATATACTTAATGTACTTTACATAATTTTTCTAAATGTATTCACATCAGTGCAGTGGTGAATGTCATTTAAAGAGATCCCATTTATAAAGTAGATCACTTTCAGAGATTTCCAAATCTTTTTATTCAGTTTGAGATAGAGAACTTATAGGCACCACAGAACCATTGCAAAAATGTGTTGACTAGCTTTTCTACATCACTGCCTATCATTTACTAATTACTCATATTATAAATGTACATGGATCTTGAATTATGAAATGGAGTGAACTGAGGAATGCACCTTATACACTTTATTTTGAGATAGTCTCTATGTAAAATTTATAGTAATTTAAAATCATGTGATCAAGAATGAATATCTTCATATCAAAGTAAATACAATGTGTGTCATAATATCAACATTTGATTTGTATTATGCCATGTAAACAATTTAGGCAAGGCAATATTAATTATAGTTCTTTAAAAATAATCAGAAATATATTTAAATATTTTGCCTACGAGGAGATAATTAAATTTTACCCTCAAATTGTGAATTAAATAGCAAAGGTGTCCATAGCAAAGCAGTGTTTTAACACATCATACACAAAAATCACACCAAAGGCAAAATTTAAGACATAGTATGAAAGGCATGAATTACAGGAAATAAAATATCTCACTCACATGAGTGGGGCTGATTTACCATGTCCCAGCTAAAAAATACAAAGGTTTAATTTATCAGGGTAAGAACTGATACACTTATTCAAGTTTTCTCCCTTACTATGACAATATGTAACTACTGTATCAAGCTGCAGAATAAAATAAGTGAGTTCAGACATAACACTTGATTTTGTAAAGCAAATATCTTTCAATGTCATCTCAGCTTGAGGAAGTCTAGTTTTGAGTCTGCCTACATGACTGACATATTGTAGTCAAGAAACATCTCTGTACAAACCTATGCCTGTCAGGTGGCTTGGTGCTATGAAGAGGCTTTGAGTTACCAGTGACCAATCTTTATGCTGCTTCTTTCATGTTTTATTATTCTAATAAAAGTGATTTCTGTTTCTCCTCCAACGCTCAGCTGAAATGCCAACCATTCCTTCCCAGACTTACTGTGGGCTGTATGTAATTATTCCAGCTGTACATGAGCTTGGAATTGTGGGAGGGAGTAGAAAATTTTAGAGTGTGGATAGGTCCCTGAAATGGAAGGAGTCCATTTATACAGCCCGGGTGAGATACCTCACTGGTAAAGGCGTTTTGTGGTCACTCAGGTTCTTGAAGGTCATGCTTCACGTGCACACTGTGAGTCAGACCAATAATTGGATTGGTTCTCCAAGCCAGCCTTGACCTGCATCTTCACTTTCGTCTATTATTGGTGTTCTAAGGTGAACAGACTTTCATAGGTAGCTCACCAGAAAAGTGCACAGGACAACAAATAATATATTTTAGCAGAAGTAATCCAAGAATTGCAATGTGTTCTTCTACATTTCTATGCACTGCTTTACCTGTATACAGAAATTCAGAAAATTAAGAGAACTTACCTTTTGTTGATTTTGTTAGTATTAATGATTTCTACTTTGGACAGCTATTACCTCTCTAGCTGGGGCATCAGCTTTTTATAGCAGCCACAATGAAATTGGGGAAAACGTAGTGATTGATGCTGTGAGCTGGGGAAAAAACCTCTGACTATGCCCAAACGTGACTAATCTTTAATCACTTCAGTGCAGGGCTGTCTTATTTAGTGTTGATTCTCTACCTCTTGCCAAGAATCAAGCACTGTACAGCCATTATGTCTTCAGAACAATAGCTGTTTATCCTGGGTAACACTGCCAAACCTGTTCAGGCAGACTGACCCAATACACTTGGCCAAGTTTAAAGTAGAACATTCATTGAAACTTTGAATCTTCTTTCCTGGTCTTATTTCCTGAAATACCAACTTCTGTAAACGACCCTTAACAACAAAGAATTTTGTGTCAAAAGACAAAAACATCACAAACTGAACATATCCTTTGCTTGTTATGTTTTAGTGTACAGAACATGTTTTCCTGCGGACTCATGTGGACATGCTCAAACAGACAAACTGTTCTAGAGGAGAAAGACATGAAGTCCCCGCCCCCACCCCGCCCCTATTCTGGAGCTACTTTGTTCCTATCTGATATCCTCTTGTCCCTTCAAAGACATCTTTCACACACACTCTCTCTCCTTACCTTCCATACCTGGGAAACCCTGTGGTAAACTCTTCCACTCAAGTATGAAGCTCACTGGGTCTGAAGCTGACATTCTCTATAGGAGCGTCTGTGTTGTAACTAAAGCTTACTATAGATTTTACACATCAGCAAAGCAAAGAGATTAGTGGATCCAGAGGGTCCCTATGTCCATGTAACCATTCAGGAAAGATAATCACATTCCAAAAAGGGCAATTAAAAGGAAAGGTCAAGTTTAAATTTTATAATAAGAAGTTACTTAATGACCACATAAATATTACATTTTATTATATCTCTTTTATACAATTTATAATAAATTCTTATAGAATGACTATATTTCTGTCTGTTTGATTCTTTAATTACACTTTTATTTAACCAAGAAAAGTCATCCAGTCTGGACCAATGAATAAGAAAAACAAAGACTGCATTTCATTTTTTCAGCTAAGAAGTAAAAAACTGGAGCTGGAATATCTATGCCATTAATTACTTGGACATATTACATGACAGGGTTTATATAGATTCACTTATTATGGTGATGGTTAAGGTTTGTAACATTGGCTTACAAAAAAGAAAATGATTTAGATTCTAATGATTTTAAAAATCATATTTCTGGTTCTTAACAATACTCCTTAAAAATATACTATCAAATGAATAGAAATGGAGTTAAAATTTATCATTAATTTTGTGACTTCACAGTTAAACTTTTGTCTATCTTTATAAATAAATAATATTCACCTTTAACGTGAACTGACAAGATAAACTAAACTTCAATTTTTAGCTGTAAGTAAAATTTGCTATGCTTAATATATATTTTTTTATTAAACTATAAAGTATGAGTATAAATTTATAAGTTTATAAATTCTTATAAACTGTCAAAATTTATTCCTAATTGATCTGTTTTCTGTTTACCTCTTATACATACACCAGGAGGGCAGAGACATGATTATTGTGTAATGTTGTATACAAACTTACAACCAAAAGTAACTATCAGAGGTCTCAAGATATTGCTCAGTGGTTAAAAACATTTATTGATCATACAGAAGATCTGATTTTTAGTTCAGGAAGCTCTAACACCCTTGTCTGACTCTGAGAAAAATATCACAAGACAAATAAATGTACATGCAGGAAAAACACTCATACACATAAAATAAAAAGAATTTTAAAAATAAAAGATTAAAATAACTATGAGAAAAGAATAATTATATAAAAAATAGTAAATAATTATATTTATATAACATAAATATAAGTATATATAGGAATATATATATATATTTATATAAGAACATTGTAGAGAATATAAGGACAGTCTATATTGTAGACTCTACAGATGAAATATGTCTCTGGTTGATTTTAAATTTTGAATACCTAAGTACTCCTTTGCCTTAGTAAATATCTAACAGAAAATATAGAGGGATCAATCAGGTCTTTAAATGCTGCTGTTCCCTGCTTACTATGAAAACAGAAGAATTGAGTACACATCATCCATTCGCCACAAAGCATCAAGATATTTATTGACGAATACATTATTGATGATATTTGAGCTCCAGTAATTGGCTTAAAGCAAATGGGTGTAAAGGAGTTATAAAAATAAATGACAGTGAAATTCTGAGATTCTGGGGTCCTATGGATCACATTTCAATTTTAAAAATGTTACAGTTTTTACTTAATGTCTATTTTTTTCTTTCCAGTTTCTTTGTTGTTGTTGTTTGATTTTGTTTTGTTGATTTTCCACATTGCAATCTAATTACAATGCTTCTTTCTTCCCTTTCCTCTCTTCAAGGTCCAGGGAGCACTGAAGAAGGGTGGCAGCAGAGTAAGTTTGTGAAAATCAGGAAGTTTACTGTGAGATTGTGTCTCCTAGGAATGTCAGAAGTTATACCCACAATCTCTCACCTTCACGACTGCCCAAATGTGAGGCGATCAAGGACGTATCAACCAACATTCCAAACTTGACAGGAAAGCATCCCTAGGTTGCAAGCCTACATAAAGAAGGATAGGCAACTCCAGGAGAGGTGTTTCTCCTCAGGGGAGAGCACACCAATTAGTTCTCCAGTGACAAACATCCCAGAAAACATATGCAAGAATCATTATATGGATAAAACAGGGTATATTTAAAAATATGCATAGATGTGTGTATGTATATATAAATACATATACGCATGCAATAATAATTAATTCCAGTTTTTAAATAAAGCATCTAGATATTATCTATAAAAAACAACAAAAAATGTTACTGGAAAAAATACATTCCTTAAATGTTTTCTATAATATTTAAAATTAAGCTTAGTTAGAAATATTAGGGAATGATTTTTTTTTTGTTGTTAATTTGAAGAGGTATATTCAGGGTAAATTCAGATTCTTGGGAAGAAAGGTGTTTTTTTTGTTTGTTTTGTTTTTTTTTTGTTTGTTTGTTTTTTTTTGTTTTGTTTTGTTTTTTTTTTTTTCAGGGTTTCTCTGTGTTAACAGCTCTGGCTGTCCTGAAAATCACTTTTTAGACCAGGGTGACATCAAATTTACAGAGATCCACCTGACTGTCTCTGCCTCCTGAGTGCTGAGATTAAAGGTGTATGTGGCCACACCCAATAAAAAACATTCAATTTAAAAAGTACTGGATACATAGAAATTCTGAGAATTTAATAATATCGCCAATTACTTTCTAAAACTGGTTTATTCTAAAATAAATCTGTTTAAAAACTAAAAAAACTGTCATCAATTTAAATAATGCATTAAATTCATAGATGTTCAAGTGTATTATTAAAGATATTATTTCTTTTTATAGATTATTTTAACTGTTGTGAAAAATCACTAATATGTCACTTTTTTTTCATGAGATTTTCATGAAAACCAGGCTCAAAATACTAGTTGATGAAGTTGACAAAGTTAAATTGTAGATAAATAAATAATTTTCTAAATGGCAATTATTGTGTGAGATAAAACTAGTTACATTATAAATATAATTAATTTTTAATGACTATGTCTAAACAAATACAAAAATAACATTAATATAAGCCATAATTCAAAATACCCCAATAACATGACCAAAAAATGCCTGTGCAATCGACATTTTTTACTTGTTCCTTTAATTACAGGTTCATTAATTCATTGACAAAGAATCTTCCACACTGTGGCAAAAACAATACCATATATTATCCACATAAATCCAAATCCAAGTTTTAGATCTTTTTGGAAGAGACTTTGAAATTCAAAAGACATCTATGTACCTTCTGAAATCAGAAACCATCAGCCGAGGGCAATGGAATCAGAATCAATCCTCCGCACTCTCTCTCCCTCTGAGAGAGAAATCACACAGACAAACACACTATCACAACAACCCATTAGGAATCTCAGATCTTGTCAGGTCTAATCATTTTAGAAGTAAGTAAATAAAGCACTCTAAGAAATGGCTCCCACCTCATAAATCTGCAAAGCTTCTGTAAAGCAAAAGACACCTTCAATAGGACAAAGCAGGAACCAATGGATTGGGAAAAGATCTTTATCAATCCTACATCTGATAGAGGGCTAATATCCAAGTTATACAAAGAATTGAAGAAATTAGACTCTAGACTATCAAATAGCCCTACTAAAAAATGGGGTACAGAGCTGAACAAAGAATTCTCAACTGAGGAAACTCGAATGGTTGAGAAGCATCTAAAGAAGTGTTCAACATCCCTAGTCATCAGGGAAATGCAAATGAAAACAACACTGAGATTCCACCTCACACCAGTCAGAAAATGGCTAAGATCGAAAACACAGGTGACAGCAGATTCTGGTGAGGATGTGGAGGAAGAGGAACACTCCTCCATTGTTGGTGGGATTGTAAGATGGTCCAACCACTATGGAAAGCAGTCTGGCGGTACCTCAGAAAATTGAACATAGTGTTACCTAAGGACCCAGCTATACCACTCCTGGGCATATACCCAAAAGATGTTTCAACACACAACAGGGACACATGCTCCACTATGTTCATAGAAGCCTTATTTATAATAGCCAGAAGTTGGAAAGAACCCAGATGTCCTTCAACAGAGGAATGGATACAGAAAATGTGGTACATTTACACAATGAAGTACTACTCAGCTATTAAAAACAATGAGTTTGTGAAATTCTTAGGCAAATGGATGGAGCTTGAAAATATCATCCTGAGTGAGGTAACCCAATCACAAAAGAACATACATGGCATGCACTCACTGATAAGTGGATATTAGCCCAAAAGCTCACAATACCTAAGACACAATTCATAGACCACATGAAACTCAAGAGGAGGAAGGCAGACCAAGGTGTGGTGCTTTGGTCCTTTTTAGAAGGAGTATCAAAATACTCAACCAGAGTTCCCAGGGTCTAAACCTGCAGCCCGAGAACACAAAGGGAGGGACTCTTGGCTCCACCTGTATAAGAAATTGAGGGTGGCCTTGTTAGGCATCAGTGGAAGTGGAGGGCCATGGTCCCCGAAAGTTTGGATCCCTAGTATTGGGGAATGCGAGAACAGGAAGGCAGTATTGGGAGGATGGTGGGAGCACACCCTCATAAAAATTGGAAGAGGGGGTATGGGATAAAGGGTTTTGGAGGAGAATGGAAGAGGAGATAACAGTGAAAGGTAAATAAGTAAAATATCCCATTTAAAAAAAAAACAGATAATGGCTCTGGTTTAAAAAAAAAAAGATAGTTTACTTATTTCAAACGATCTTCAAAAGTTTCCAGGAGATACTTATTGGCTAAGATCTTATTTTAAGCCCTTCACAAAAGAATTTAAGTCTCTGTTTAATATTCTCAAGAGAGATGCAAATCCTAATTTCCCTCAACAATTAATTGACAAAAGAGGAGTAATTTTACAAAAAGTAGAAGCTATCATTAATCGATATATAGATTGATTAATTGTTGGCTGCTTTATAATAGTCCTTTGATAAAAGAAATTATTAATAAAGATTTATATTTCTTTAAATAGTGTCTTCATGACTCTCTGAGGGTAGAAGGAGCATGCCTTGTTCACTTTTAACTTTCTAAAACTGAAAGCTCATGGCAAATCTGCCGCTGACTGCCTCAGGCATCACTGAGACCAATAAAAACTATACCACAGCTATGTGGAAGGACCCTCTTACCCTTAAATGGAATGGCCAGGACCCAGTTCGCATATGGGGATGAGGATTGATATGCCTGCTTGATACTACAGAAGGCACAGCTAAATGGCCACCAAAAAGATAAATGAACTAAATAGATAGCCCCACAAAACCAGCCCCAATTATAAATAAGGTGAATAACAACTGACATCCAGGGAAGAGAAATCTCCATGAGAATTCCCTTCTTTTTTCCTCTCCAGGCAAAAAATGAATCACACTTGATGTCTAATGTTAGGAGTTCTAATCCTGATGCTGGCCTCCAGACTGATACTACTCAGACCTCCCCAATGGGCCTTTGACAAGAACATCAAACAGCTAGAGACTGACAACACTAATCTGAAGAAATCCTTCCTTTAGCTGTCTGATGCAATCTCCAAAAATTGCAAAGGACTTTATTGGACTTGATTTTCTCTTTTACAATAGAAAAGACTGTGTACAGCTCTAGACTGTGTACAGCCCTTAAAAAAGAATGTTGCTTTTACATAGACAAAACAGGGATGATTAAAGAGAGCATGAAAAAGGTCAGAGAAGGTCTTGAGAAAAGACAGAGAGAAAAAGAAAGATGAGAGCTGGTACAAGAATTGGTTTTCAACCTCTCCATGATTGTCAACCGTACTTCCTTCCATCTTGGGACCATTAATTGAGTTATTTTTGCTTATTTCCTTTGGTCCCTGGGCCTTAAATAGGCTGACTAACTTTGTGAAACAACAGATAATCTGATAGCAAAATCTATTCAGATACATAATCATCATAAGTTAGCTATGGAGGACCACGAGACTCAAGATGAGGTTGTTACTCAACCCAGGGTGTTCCCAAAACCCATCCCCACCCAACCTAAAAGAGGAGACTTCCGCCCTTAGACCAAGCAGAGAGGGGCCACCCAGAACCTCCTCTGACTGGCGATCTGAATTCTTGCTTAGGCTGTGAGGCTAAGCACTGCAAGGGAATATAAATAAAAGTTAAAAATATCTTTCTGGGTTCCCTGAGGGACAAGCCTGACTGCATAGGGGTTGATGTCAAAAGTATCTCCTCTCCAGGAAAAAGACATCAGGACGGGTATGGCCCTCATGCCTCACTGGACAATGACAGGAGGACCGGAGTCATTACAAGGTCCCATTTAATTACTGGAGTTCAGGCCTCTATTCCCGCCTTGGCAAGATTAGAATTGCCATGGCCCTTCTATACCTGGAGAAGGGAGGAGATGTCAGGGACAGCCCTGCTTATACACTGAAGGCCTAAAATCAGCCATAAGCCTAAAATCAGCAATAGGCCTGACATACATGCCTGTTAATACTAAAGTCTTGTGTCTCTGTGGAAAAACAGATGGCTATAAGCTATTGTAACCAGGCAGCTTTTGTGGAAATCTACCAGCCTGAGTAGTCATAGACCTTGTAAATAGGCAGCCATGACAATAGTAGCAACTTAGATAAGGACAAGTGAATCATAGGCAGAGTCATAGTGACCTGTTCCCTGAACCTTTACCCAGCCAATACCCTGTTTTGAAAGATATCTGTACTCCCCCTGAACACCTATGCTCCTGTGTCATCCCCTTCCCCACATCCTGAATTTTTGTGTTTATAAACTTTGTGTGAAAAAGGAAAAATTATGATTTGATAATTAAAAAAAAAGAAAATAAAGAAAAAAAAAAGAAAAAAGAAATGGCTCCCAAACTTCACACATACTGTGGTGGCCTTTCCAAGAGGAAGTGGGAAATCTGAAGTGCCAGCGCAGGTCTCATTCTGGAAAGCACACTGAACCTGACAGCCATGGAGAACATGAAACAAATCAAAAGGGATTAGAAATGTAAATTGAAGGCCCATTAATTTAATTAAATTCCCATTATTTAACAGTACGTAATTTGCATTTTAACAGAGTTTTGCAGACTAAGCCACTGTAGAACATTACTGCTCCATGATTAAGTCTGAGAGCTGGGCTTGTAAAACTCCAGCCAAAGAAGCACGGAGCTAGCACACTGAATTTTCCTATATTATGTCGCTACTCATTTTTTCTAACATATGAAAAGGAATGTGACGCAACAAAACCTTCCTGTATTAGAATGTTTCATAATCAATTTTGCATAACTTCCAAGTTAAGCACTTTGAGTCCCAACGGAAAGACCTTAATCAACACAACCTTGTTAATCAAATTTTAAAAATACTAATGACTTAATCTGGAAAAATAATAATAAATCTATTAGTAATTAGGTGACTGAATTATCCATTTCAAATCAGAGTTTAGTAAAATAATATTAAATAAAAAAATGAAAATAGAAATAGCCAGTCATATTCTGAAAAATATTTGATGGTATCAAGTATGCTTCTTAATTCACATAAAAGAGTAACAATTCATAGAATAGGATAGAATCATAGAGTAGCTACCAGAATGTAACACCAGAATTTAGTAACCTAGTTTTCTATTTTCCATTTCCCCAATGAGAATATAAATTCCAGGGTTTCTGTTTTGTTGTCTCCAGAGGTTTCAGTGTCCTACACAATGTTAACTCTTAGAAGTTTGTTTAAGGAATGCATCACTTATTAAGTGTGCTCTCCGTGTAGCCTCCAGAGGAGCCAAGGCTTTCCTTGTAAGTTTACCTTTCTTATTTGCTGGTTCTTCCTCTATGACTCATGTCTTAAAAAAAAAAATCTTCAACTTTGAAGATATTTCAGATGTGTGATTTACCCCGCCTTTTTATATTTAATAACAATGCTTTGATGCTGTTCCCACTGATGTCTGCACTCCTTCCTCATTCCTGTGATTGCAGCTATGCTGCAGGAAGCATGTAGTTTTAAGAACTTGCCTCTTTGAAGTGTTTCAATTCTTTACACTCCATAAATTTAGGTACGAAAGCAAAACCTAGTATCAGTCTAGTTTGAGATGATGAAATTGGTTTGGGTTTCATTGCAGTTGTTGTTTAGTTTATTTTAACTGATATATATATATATATATATATATATATATATATATATCAGTTATATATATATATATATCAATACATATATCATAGGCTTTATAATGAAATTTTGCATTTTTAGTCTGTAAAAAAAATCACTGCCCATAATGAAGGTGTTAGAAACAAAAAAATAGACTATCTTTTCCTGGAGTGGATTTAGAACTAAAGAAACCTCAAAGAAAGACACCCCTGTTGCTTATAATGTACAGAGAACCAAAAAAGAAAAAGCCATTTCCAATTCCATATTTGCAACTATTCAGTTCATATTATAAAAATATTTTTGTATATGATGCTCCTATAAGCAAATGTTAACACCATATGAGTTTGTTATGTGTTATGTATGTGTATGTATAAAGACAGAAAGCTTAGATGCTTTATACATGAGTATACATGTATATCTGTGTATAACTATATATAGAGAGAGAAAAAGAGAGAGAGAATGGACAACAAAATGCTTCTATGCTTAGTCATACATAAACATAAATCGATGTACAAAATGAGGTGTTCTAAGACTCAGAAGCGACCCAGTTTTGCGATTTTGGATTTAGTCACATTAACTCTCAGGTTTCAAATGAAGTTCTTCACACTCCAGTTCACTGTAATAATACACTACACTTCTTTTCCAAAAAGTCATATTTGCATAGAGCTCCACTGTTTGTTTGTTTGTTTGTTTTTAAATAAGGCTAGTCTAGTTGTAAGTATTAAAGTGCAAATGTCTGTGTCTTGTTATAAGTTCCTGCAGTTTTTTTTCTTTTTCTTAAAGAAGTATAAATGAAAGCAACTCAGGCAAGACCATCAATGAACAGGAGCCCTTCCCTTAAAGGTCTTTCGCCATCACCTATGCCCAAATCCACAAAGTGGGACAGGTTTCCTTACACTTCATACTTTGTGAGCAGAACCTTTGCTGTACTCACAGTTCCATGAAAGTCCCAGTTCCAGGGTGGGTAGGCAATGATAGCCCACGTATAGCCCACGTTTTCCATAGGGCTTGGCACTTTAAAAGGCTAAGCTCATTATAACTTTAGAAGGGAGTTCTTCCTTCCTTCCTTCCTTCCTTCCTTCCTTCCTTCCTTCCTTCCTTCCTTCCGTCTTTCTTTCTTTCTTTCTTTCTTTCTTTCTTTCTTTAATTTTTGTTGGATATTTTATTTACATTTCAGATGCCATCCTCTTTCCTCATTCCGCCCCCATAGAAAACTCCTATCCCATGCCCCCTTTTCCTTTTTGCTTTTATACACTTTTTAAAAATGTTAATCAAAGGCTTTATAAGTTTGGTTATGCTCAGTCAGAAGTGTAACCCAATACCCAACCTAGATATATCAACTATCTTTGACTGGTGGAGACCTGTGACCATGTGCCTCCATGCCCCCTCTCTCTTTCTCTCTCTCATCACCTAGCTTCTCCACTACTTCCCCTCCTCTCCTTACTCCTTCTCTTCCTCCCACATTAGCTCCTCCTACATATCACCCTTCCTGTTAAAATAAAATTTTTCTCTCAAAATACAATTAAAGCATAATTATGCCAATTTGTACCAGTGAAGTACAAGACAGACCTAATACCCAGTCCATCATTTTGTTGACAAACCAGAACCCCTGTCATCTATCCTAATTAAAACACTTAGATCTGAACCTGGCTTTTTTCTTGGCTTTAGAATGAATGTCACCTGAAAACCATCCACTCAGATCTTTTCTCTCAAAGTAAATAGCCAGGATTGGCTATGAGACTATAAGTTTTCAACCCCATCAGAAGTCAGAAATTCTTTATTCCCAGCCTGCAAAGAGAAACCAAGGAGGAGACAGTGGGAGTCATGAGCCCAAGGCCACTCACCAGGAGGTTTCCAGAGCCACAACTAGACAGTCACCTCACACTTTGACAAGTCATGAAGCCTATTTTCATCCTTTCCATCACGTTTCAAGTCTCCATTATAAAGCATCCTTATACATTGGCCATTTCACAAGGTACTGTCTAGCATATCTTTGTTTTTTATATGAATATCTTATCATAATCATCTTCAAAGAAAATTAAGATTTGTCTTTAATCTAGTTATAAGTTTGAGCTCTTAAGTTATCCATACTTCTTCCAACCAAAAATGGATTTTTAAATTTATATATATATATATATATATATATATATATATATATATATATATAATTTTGAACAGTTGATATATATAATGATCCATAAACCTCAAAGAGAAGTGTGTTTCTATTAATAAAAATGTTAAGTAATTAAAACATTTTTCTATGAAATCTTTACTAATTTTAAATCACAAAACAGTTACTTAAAATAGTTTATTAAAATTCCGCAAATCAATAACTTTGGATTCCTTATCAAAATAGCAGATAGCATAGTGTACAGATATAAAACCAAAGAATGAAAAAAGAACTCCAGAAATTATATATTAAAAAAATCATGCTACAAATTGGGTTGCTTAGGTTTTAAGTGAAAGCACTTTGACAAGTCACAAAGTCTCAGAATTCGCAACAGATTGTGGGCATGCCATATTCATCTGAGCTATGCCAACAGTGCTGGTGGAAAGAAGCAAACACATGATTAGACTTCTGTGTTTTATGCCTTAAACCTCTTTTAATCGTTGACCAGATGCTCAGGATGATTTTAAACACACTGCAAGGATCAGTTAAAGGAGACTCACACTTTCCCAACACAAGTTCAACAAAGAACAACAGTTCGCCTTCCTGTTTAGAAACCAGAGAAAACTGAGACACTATCTGCAAGATCTGGAACATCACCATGAATGTCACAGTTCAGGTCAGGTTCTCTGGGCAACAGTTGCAGCTGAAGATATTGAAGGTACATTCTGCTTGCCGGAGGGTGTGCAGGGATGCGGTGGTGCAGGGCGAGGGGTGTTAAGGCAGAGGACCCAGGAAGTCCTAGAGGAGTGGAACTGGGCAGAAGGTAGGGCCGAACGTGTATTAAAACATAGGCGGAGGCCAAATGGGGTGAGGGTGGAGTAGGGGACGGGTTGCTCTTTTCTGATGAGGCAAACAGGAAGTTTTGGGGTTTCTAATAGTGATGCTAATCACAGAAAAGCATCCTTAGAGCAAAGCCCTACCTTCAAGCAAGGCATCAATGTCTTTTGCTGAGAAAATCTCACTCAGATTCAGCTGAGAAGGAAAAGAAGCCAAATTCTGGACGTCTGAGAAAGCTAGAGCTAAGGAAGCACTGAAACGAAAGAGGATCTCTCATAACCTCTTCTTTGCCGCGTGTCAGGAGAAAACAAGGACTTTGAAAATGTCTTAAAGTCACGGTTCGGGGAGGAATTCGAGGGTGGGGAGGGAGGAGTGGGGGGTAGGTGGGGTCACACCCTTGTGGAGGCAGGAGGGGGAGATGGAATAGGGGGGTTCCTGGCTGGTGGGAGGAATGGGGTAAGGGGATAAAATCTGAAATGTACACATAACATCCAATAAAAAATATGAAAAAAAAAAAAAAGGAATCAAAAGATGTAACAAAAAAAAAAAGTCACGGTTCAGTACCACTAAGTTTAGTCTATTATAGCAAAAATTCTGTGCTTCCTCTTTTGGAGATCGGCTTTTGAGAGTAGCTTCCTTTGGCTTCTGGAAAGTTGACCTCTGTTCTTAATTCTACTGAACTGAAGTCGCTGTGGTGGCCAGAATAGATGTACTCGGCATTTGCCAAAAATGCAAATGTGTTGGGAAAGTTGGGTCTGGGAGTTGCCTTTGACCATGCAGATACATAAAGCAAACTCGCTACATCCGCTCTCCTTTCTGGTAGCGCAGCATCCTTTGATTATGATGGACTTTTGCTCAAATTTGAACTTCTGTTTGATTAAATATATCACTCACCTTTCTGCCATGCACCTGCCAGATCTAGGAATTATTTTGCATTTAACATACTAGGTAAATAAAATGTTTTGTCTACCCTGTTAGTGATAACTAAGCCAGACTGTTCATTATCTGGAAATTGTTGCATCTATGAACACTCAAAATCGTTATTGCATAGCTTTAGAGATAACTTTTATTACCCATAATCTCACAAAATATCTGCTTCCATTCATATACAGGCTATATGCCTCCAAACACTTTTTGCCTTTATAACAGTTTATATTTTAGATTAAGTCCTTAAGCCACCTACATGTTACCTAGTATGTGGTGTGGATGAAGGTCAGTGCATTTGTATAAAAATGGCTAACAAATCCTCTCAGGACTGGTTCTCAAATACTCTAAGCTTTTTTCTAAATATTGTATTCATAGATTTTATCATTTAATCAGCTTGCATTTATGCTACATTCTCTTATTTGAATATCTTTACTTTCAAGCGCTTTGCCTATTACGGTTAACAAATCTATTTCTTAAAAAAGTAAGCTACTAAGAGCTTGACAGGTGGATGGCACTGCAGCTAAGAAGAATATTGCTTGTTTTTCCAAAGCACCCAGGTTCTATTCCTTGCACCCACGTGGTGGCTCATGACAATCTGTAAATTCCAGTTCCAAAATATCTGACACCCTCTTCTGGCTTCTGTGAACATTACATATATGATGCCCAGATAAATATGCAGGCACAAGAGCCATATGCATTATAAAATAAAGGTAAATAATTTTTAAAAAAATATTAATTTAGGTACTGAAAGAATAATAAAATGGTTGAGTGGCTAACGGTGCTTTCTGTAAACCATGACAATCTGACTTTGATTTCTGGAACCCACATGGTAAAAGGAGTAAATACTGGGTTTTGGCAAGTTGCCCTCTCATCCACATACAAACACAGGCACACACACATACACACACACACACACACACACACACACACACACACACACAATAAATAAATATCAAAAGTTTTTTTTGAAAAGTAGCTAATGAGGTTAGAGAGATGGCTCGCCCCCCCCCCTTTTATTGGATATTTTCTTTATTCACATTTCAAATGTTATCCCCTTTCTAGGTCTCCTCTCTGGAAACCACCTCATCCCCACCCCCACCTCTATGAGGAATTCAGATCCTTTGCTGAGTTTTGTAGGGAATCTGGATTTTATTCTCAGCATCTGCATAGTGATCCCAACTATCTATAACTCCAGTTATAGGAGATTGATACCCTCTTCTGACCTCTGTTGAGACCAGAAATGTACATTGTGCACATATACACACAGAGACAAACATTCCTACCCGTAAAATAAAATCTTTTGAAAATCAGGTAATGTAATGGTCAGAAAATACATACTATGTGGTAACAAATATGTTCCATCTACTTATACATATAGATTTATAAGTAAAAAGCTAAATAAATAGCTTCTGAGAGTATAAAGCATAATTTCAAAAAGGATCATAATTTCACATTCTTTACATTGTAGAAGTATTGTCTTTATTTGTGTGTATGTTATGATAGTTAAAGACTCATAACATTTTTCTCTGGTACTGACAGTTATCATAGCCCACAATGTTTATCAGTCCACTGTGGTCCAAGGCTGGCTTTGAACACCTGATCCTCTTATCTCTACTTCTTAAGTGATGGGGTTATAGGTATACAGCATCACAATGCCTTGTCAATCACTCTAAACTCAAACCTTTTATAATTAGCATTCCCTCAACCCTCCACCTAGACTCCCATTTGAATATCTAACCAATGCAAGCCATAAAAAGGTAAGTTAGCAGGCTCTAACTTTCAACTCTCTCTATGTTACATTACTGAATTTTACTTATGATTAAAAATTGCACAGCCTACTTACATTTGCATAAGTTAATAAAAGGAGAATGATAATGAAATGTTTAAGATTTTTTTCCTGATGAATTTAATGAGGAGCACAAAGCTTTTCTGTATTCTTTGGTATCTAACTCTGTAGAATAATTCTAAATTATCCTGACTAACTCAAGGGAACAGCATGTCCATGAGAGAAAATTAAATTATGGTACCTAAAACTTTGTGCCACCTATATCTAAGATAAAGAATGGAACCTAATGTTCAGAGCTACTGATAGACCTGTTGGACATCTTCTTGTCTATCCATTCACAAAAGATGCTCTCTTAGTGTAGATCCAAAAATGTTGGAGATGAAACAATCAAACAAACAAACAAAAAAAAGTGAAAGGCCTTCATTCACCCCTTAGGTTTGCACGGTAAACAAACTACAAGTCTTTGATCCACAGTCTGCATGCGTGGTGGAACAATGCACAGGGTTGAATTGTTGAGAGATGCCATCAGATTACATATTTTACTTATGCCCTTTCAAATGTGCTGCTATAGGAAAGGTCAAAGGAAAAAAAAAAAGAATCAGCAGACGGATAAAAACACTAAAATGAGCTATTATTCTGTAAGCTTGCAAATCCCTTCGTTGGGCTTCATTTTGGGGAGAAGAGAGTTAATTTATCAACTTCACTTCATTTTCCGCAGTAGCTATACACTGGAGAGTCAAAAAAATTATCTGCAGAAAAAGAGAGTCCAGAAGAGTAGTGAATTGCTTCCTGCACACACACACATACACACACACACACGAGAGAGAGAGAGAGAGAGAGAGAGAGAGAGAGAGAGAGAGAGAGAGAGAGAAAACAATGCTTTAATTTATAAAAGTGATGGTATCAAGGGTTTTTAGTTAATAATTAAAAAGTGTGCTATGAATATATTTATTATCCAAACTTTAAGTCAAGTGAACATTTTAATTTGTTGTGTGATCTGATAATTCATAAACATCAATTACCCTCATGGGAAAGGGATGTATGGCCAGTTTCAGCTCCTCTATACATAACCTGCATGCCCTTCTTGACCTTCAAAGATGCTAATAACATTTATTTGAATCCACTTTGAATTTAATCACTTGAACTTCAGAGGGCTTAAGACAAAAACACTGGTCAAGTAAAGCCTGTGGTATGAACTGTTCTAAACTCGATATAACCCTTTTGTCACTGAAACATCACAGGACCTCTGAAATGAGCCCCTCATTATTCTTAATGCAAAGAAGAAACCAAGTCAAAGAACGACAGGCAAAACAGCTGGCTCCAGGGTCATACGACTTTAAGTAAATAAACTATGATTCAAGCCAAGACAGGCATACTTTTAACCAGCAGGCTGTTTAGAAACACTTAACCAAGTCATCTATCTCTCTTTATGGTCCCTGTATCCACTCCCCGTTATGTTTTTCAGCAAATATATTTTCTGCATGAGCATAGACCTCCAGGAAGTTAAGTGAACTAAACGCACACCTGACTATTTAGAAGCGAGAGTGAAAGGGAAGATTTTTATCTGTACACCAATAGCAATATCAACTACCTGCCTTGCAGTTCTGTGCACACCATTAGCTACATGCTTGGGTCTAACAAAAACGTAACCATGTGCGGCATTGTAGAAACCTTCACCAACCTGCAGCAAACACGAGTATTTGCTCCCAGTTCAGTAAGCAGATGCAAATAATAAATCTTTTTCTATGGACAATCTTGACATCACTGGCCTAGATCAGTGGTTGTAATCTGTGATTCGTGACCCCTTTGGGAGCGGTAATATATCAGCTATCCTGCACATCAGATATTCAAATTATGATTCATAACAGTAGCAAAATTTCAGTGATGAAGTCACAATCAAATAATTTTATGGTTGAGGTCACCACAAGAGTATTATTCTTACCATTATTAATACCATATGGTATCAAAGGGTCACAGCAGTAGGAAAGTTGAGAACAGCTGACTTAGGTGAAAGCTAATTTCCTTTCCATATCTTACACTAAGTCATAGAAGGACTTACATAGAGGGACACACATAGAAGGTGTGTGTGTGTGTTTTGTGTGAGGACTGAATGTGGGACATAATTCATACTATGTAAATGCTTTAGCACATAGCTGTATCTTCAGCCTGCTTTTAGCTATTAATTGATTTACTTTTTGGCTTGTGTATATTGTATGTGGTATGCACGTATCTCTGTATCTGTGTGCAGGCATGTGCATGTACCTGTGGAGGCCTGAGGTTGGCCTGGGGAGTTTTCTTCAGTGGCTCTCACTTATTAAGGCAATGTCTCTTGCTGATTAAAGAACTTCCTATTGAGCCAGTTTTGCCAGTTTACGGAATCTGTTTCTGCACATTACCTGTGGGAATAATGGTTACTGTCACATGCACTGGGTTTCTATGTGATTCTATGATGTAAACTCTGGTCTTCACATCATGCAGCAATTGTACTGGTTTGAATGACAAATGTGCCCTATAGTTTCAAACTTGGACGCCTGGTTCCTAGTTACTGTTGTTTGGTGAACTTTATGTGATAAAGGAAGTGCGTCACTAAAGGTAGGCTTTAAGACTAAAATCTGCATGCCACTGTGAGTTTTCCCCTCTGCTTCCTGCTTAAGTTTGAAGAGGTAAGCTCTAATCTTCCTCTCCTCTACCACACCTGCTGTTTGCTGCCATGCTTTCACACTGAGGTATATCATCCTTCTGGAACTATAAGCCATATTAAACTCTTTCTTCCATAACTTGCTTTGTGTTGTGGTATTTTATCACAGAACAGAAAAGAAACAAGTCCAAAAGTGCTTACCAGCTAACCTATTTTCCATGCCCCTTTTAAAAATTCTTTATTGTGAAACAGGGTCTCTTGAGCATGCTCAGGCTGTTCTGATCCTCACTCTGTAGCTTAGCTATAATGTGACTTTATAATCCTCCAGTCTCAGGTCCCAGTGTAGTCAGGTATAAGCTTGTACCACTAGGCCTTGCTTGAGTGCCAATTTAATAATGTATCACCCACCAGTATGGTATTGTGGGCTCAAGAAACATGTTCTAAAACATATGTTCTGAAAATCCAGAAAGAAGAGAAAACATTTTTAAATTTGGGAGGCAGTGAATTGATGACCAAGAATGGTGGATTTCAGTCGAAGACACAATGAGCATATTGAAAGCCAGCACTGAAGTATAAAAGACAAATCGCATGTTGATAACTTGAGAACCAGTGACTCGAAGGGATGTTTACGTGAAAGATCAAATTACAAACGTTAATGATACGCAGGATGCAGAATCACTGAAGGGTATGATCTGAGTCATGACTGAGGTCTCTGCTCCTTTTAAGCTCAGGCAACAAGGAAGTTATCAAAGCTCTTGAGGATGGTTGGCATCAGGGATCTGTATCAGTTACTTTGTTCAATTGTCACCAAATACTTGGCAGAAACAAAGGAGCAATTGTCTATTCAGCTGAAGGTTTCAGCGGGTTCATAGTTACTTGGCTCCAAGTGCCCGGCCAAGAAGTACTGAAAGGAATATGGATGTGAAGTCTGTTTTTCACTTCTGGGCAGAATACTTGTTCAGGGAAAGATATAGCTACCAGAAATGTGTTCCCTAGTGTCCCAAAACCCAAGTCCTCCAAGAAGGCTCCACCTATTATCCTTCTCCACTTCTCAATAATGAAATTATATCACAAATCCATCAAAGGGTTAATCAACTAATCATTTAAATTCTGATGATCTAACTGTCTGGGGATGCCCTCAGATATTCAGAAGTTGGTTTCACTAAACTCATTGGTACCTTTTAATCCAATCACCACGAAAGTTAGCCATCACCATATTCAATTGTTGGAACAGAGGTATTGGAAAGATAACTCCTTTTGGAGTCACATTAACTAAAAATAGATGCATGATACACCAGTATATGAATTTGTAGAATATGGAGCTATATAATACACCCATGAGTATGGGCCAGGCAACTACTTAGGAATCTTCATGTAGCTCTCCAACAGGCTTCTCTTGTCTCATTGTGACATTTGAAAAAGGATGTGGGCTGAAAACCAAAAATGTTCAATCCTTACTAGGTTTAAAATAGACATATTCAATTTTTCTTACCATGCCAGAGTGTTGGATTTTACATGAAGTGCCCCCTACTGCAAAGGCAGATTTAGATCACCGGATTCTCAAAGATGGACCCATTTATCTGTAGAAGAGGACTGATCAACACATGGCCTCCATTGGTTTGCTTACAACAATATTATCAATTGTGAAAGGCACAAGCTTTAGCTGCTACCAAGGTTCCTTCCACTTCCACATGCATACATTAGGAGTATAGTACAGAAAGACCCTATTATCTCACAAACATAAGAGAATACTGAATTGCAATACAAATATAAATACCAGAACACAGGGATGAATATAAAAATCAGATGAACCAGGTGGTAACCAGACAAATAAGTTTGCTAGAACAGGGGAGAGTGAAAGTGGATTAGACAGGCTTGATGTGGAAGTGAAGGGAACATGCATTATTGTTGCTGCTTATGTACTCTATAATTACAAACATACAGTGAAGTGGGGAGGATGAACTACATAGCAACATGGTAACCATACTTACATAGTATGGTAACCATACACCATGATGATACTGCCTCATAGGCTGCCCTATCATCCACTAACAGGTCATTTGTCTCTAAGTCAACATCTTTCCTTGCACTCTGGAACCTACATAAAACAGTGCTAACATTTACCTATAAACATTTTTTAAAAATATGTACTTTGTGTCATTCCATGAATTAAGCAAAGATTTCAGCTCATGAGTAGGATATGTTTGTTGATCTATATCATAGAAATAGCCAGTATGAATTAACATACCAGAATGAAAATGAAAGCATTTGGATGAAGGAATCAGAAGAACAAACTTAGCTCTGTTTGTGATAGCACAGTCTTTGCACATGGATCAAACAATATCTAAGCATGTGCTTACTCATGTAGATGCAAAGAACTAACCTTCTAGAATCTATCTGAAAATGTATATAAATACACAGAGTGTCTGCTTCAACCTTTCCAGGATTTTGGAGACTCAACAAAATAGTAAAACTATTTTATGTAGTTTAAGTACCTTGATGGAGTGAAACACATTACCCCAAGTAGTGTGCAATGATAAAACACCTCATAGCAATAAATAATCATAGCAAAACTTCAACTGGACACAATAAAATCCAAGGCCAATATGGTGTGGCATTTGACTGTAATCTCAGAACTTTGGGAGGCTGAGACAAGAGGATGTGGATAATGATGGATGGAGTGTCAGAGTGAGTTGTATGTTGAGACAAATCTAGTCTTAAAGTGAAAATGAAATTGGGAAATACAAAGTGTAAATGAGGCTGGGAGAATAAAAAGAAATTGTGTGTGTGTGTGTGTGTGTGTGTTATTTTCAAGTAGGAAAAAGCTACCTTAATTGACCAAGAAGATTTTGGGTTCAAATACTGATGGAACTAAAGATGCTAACTGTTGAGGTTTGACCTTCTGATATGATTGTAATGATAAATACAATACAAACCCCAAGACCTGGTTGCTCCCAGGAACAAGAAACTCCCCAAGTACATGGGGACTTTGCTCCTTAATTTAAAACTGCTGGTTAAATAAAGATGCTAACACCCAGTAGTTGGGGAGTATTGAGATAGGCTGGGCTTGGAGTTCCCAGGCTTCAGGTCTAAGGAGACAAGAAGGTGGAGAGAGGAGGAAACCACCATGATATAGGTGGTTTGTTAAAATATAGCCATGAGGGGTAGCCAATTGTAGTTAAGAGCTGCCTACATGAAACATGGCAAATTATAACTTAGGGTTACAAATGTGGAAATAGATTCTAATAGCATAGAAAGTAGATACCTTCCCAGCTCTAGTGATGAATAAGGCATATTATAATGATAAAAGTTGCATATCTTTTATCTAGGAACTGATTGATCAAAGGTGGGATAGAAATTCTGGCTTGAGATTAAATATTTTCACAACAGCTAATGAAGTCAAACCATAGGTTAATTTCAGAAAAAGTAATAAAAGTCTACTGACAAACCAGCCTGGCTCCATTTTGTGCTTGAAAGTCATCTTGTAGAAAAGACAAACCAGGTTCATTCCAGTTTATGATTAAATTTGTTTCTCAAGCAGGGGGTTATATGTCACCTTAACTACAAATGATTTTGTACTGGATGTTCTAGAAACTGACAGTCATGCTTTTTTTTTTCTCAGAAAGTTGTTATGACTGCCTTATCATGATTACTTTGCAACCAGATCTTTGTTTCAGGAGAGGTTGTTATGGCCAACTTGTTACGCTTATATTCTGCTTCTGTAACCTCACCTATTTATCTTTGAAATCCTCTATTCAGAAAGCCCTTATGCCTGAGCTATAAAAACCTTTATTTTCCCTCTGTCCAATGCTGATCTCTTGAACCCTGCATTAGGGAGAAACTGCAAGTATATATGAATATAAAAGTTTGCTTTCATTAATTCAGCCATGATTTGGGTCAGTAGTCTTTCTCTTCACATCTGTGGGATTAACACCAGCTCAAGAGAAAATGGTCAAGAAAATAAGAACTCAGATTCGACACTGTTCATATATTTTGGTGATGAAGGTGGAGTACATTATCTGCGTGAATCTGAGACTGAGGATTCAAGAATCAAGGGCCACGAAAACATCATCTAAAGAAAAGGTAGAATTCTAGTATTCCTAAAAGCTGCCCATCTGAAGCAATTAATAATCATATTAAGCTGAGAAATATACAAATATACACCAATATCTGTCCATAAATGGAGCAACACTGCATCTCTAAATATTATGATATTAAATACAAAGAATTGATTTGGGTATTGTAAACAAGAATGCTTTTACATTTGAGAATTTTTAATCTTTTTATCTGTACTATAAAATGATAAACAAATGTATGTCATTATTCTTCATCTGATTGCAAAATCAGGATCAAACATATTTGCAAGGTATTTAAAACGACAACTACTCAAAACTGACACCATCTAAATCCACTGTAACTGAATTAATGTCTTTTGATATGAATCTCACAAAATTTATAGTGAAATTTGTCTTTAGATCTACCATAACTCACACTGAATAACAACAAAGCTTTTGAATCTTGAAGTTAGTTATTGCCTGTCTCTATTCTGTTTTGTCTTTGAGAAATTGCTATGCAATTTTTCAATGAAGAAGGAAGTATTTATAGGGAGATAAAATATTACAGATCTATGTATTGCTCCCAAACCAGCGAAAGGAATAAAGAGAAAATATTCCCGTGAAACAAATATAACATGTGATCGGTACTACCATGCTCAAGATTTGGAAAATGTGGAAAAAGGACTAAGGTTTTATTTGAACATCTTAAAAGCCTTCCTTAGATCAGATAATACCCATAAAGCTTTTAGCACACAGCGGTATTATGTGATACTAAACAATGTAACTGTTTATGATAAAATAGTTTGGCTTTATTTTAAGGAGAAGATAATCATGACTTAATTTTTAAGCAAAATTAAATACCAAGTACTGAAATATTCTTAGGCCATGAGTTCCTGTAAATCACATCTAACATTTGAAAACAAATAGAGTACTGTATTTGCACAGACAATAACAGTGAGTCTGCAGTGAGACTCGGAAACATTACCTCAGTGGCTGCTAACCAGACTACATTGCATAAAGCCAAGACTAAGTGGCTTAGCTGAGAAAACTACATGACTTCATTCATGTGAAGCCGACTGGACTTGGCAAGAAAAGGGGGCAGAACAGTCCACTAGATTTAGAACAAAATGGTTTTGTATCTAACTCCTTTTAGCATCTGTTTAAAATGTTATAGAGTTTACTTTATGGTTCCGAGACACATTCCATTGAACATAATTTAAAAGAAAAATGAATTCAAACTGAGAATAGCGTAGAATTATGCATAGCAGAGACTGACATGCACAGGAGTGTTTTACATACCTACTCTCTCCTGGCCATAACAGCCTCAACAACAGAAATGTCCCTGTTTAGGAAATCAAAACTACAATACACACACACACACACACACACACACACACACACACGGAGCATATGTGCGTGCATGTGTTTTGCATGCAGGTGTACACTGTATTTTTTTGAAATTTGAAAGTATAAATGAGAGACTACAGATGTTTGTCCATTTCACAAATGTTAAAATAAATTATTTAAAAGCACTACATTTTATTTATCTGGAAGGGCAAGTGACCATGCCATGTGACATGGAGGTCAGATAAGAAATTTACAACTAGCAGGAGTTTGTTGTCTCCATCATATAGAACTCAGGGATCAAACTCTTCCTATATGTTCAGTCTGTGTGTCATATAGTCTTAGCTCCTGAACAATTTCCAGTCCTCTAACAAATTCTTTATGTTTATTTCTTCTCCCCAACCCCTTTGCTTTCAGGTTTGCATTGGTGACATAAGCATGCATCTACTTTTCAAGTTAACCCTGCATGGCAGTTTTACCCAGTGACAAGTTGGCCTTCGTTGGTTTTCACACCTGCATGCTGCCTGCATCCCTTTCTAGACAATCAAACAGAGATGCTAGATTTTCTCAATGCCAAGCTCTTGACATTCCCCAATGCAGAATCATGTGATGCTTTCACCTCCTTGCGTATTCCAGCCTAATTTCACTTTTTGTTAAACTCAATTTCAGTTTTGCATGTATTTGGTTTTTGTTTGTGCATTGAAACAAGGTGTCATGATGTAGTGCTGGCACCACTAGAACCGGCTACATGGACTAGATGTCCTGGAGCTTACAGAGACCCTATTGCCTTAGGAATATTTGAATTAAAGGCATGCATATCAAGTTCGACTCTGTGCCAGCTCATTTTTAAGGTTAAAAGCCATCCATGTTGTCTCTTGTTCCCAGGATTATTCACACTTCACCCCTCCCCCATCTACTTCTATCACACTATTACTCACCTTTCCTTGAGATGCCAACACTAGGGGCTGTAAAGGAGGCTCCGTGGTTAAGAGCACTGGCTACTCTTCCAGAGGTCCTGAGTTCAATTCCCAGGAACCACATGGTGGATTACAACCATCTGCAGTGAGATCTAATGCCCTCTTCTAGTATGTCTGAAGACAGCAATAGTGTACTCACATTCATAAAAATAAATAAAATCTAACAACCCAGTACATTTGCCACATATTTTTTAATATACTGATTTATAAATTGAGGTTCAACTCATATATAACTCCTAGCTAACTCCTCTATGTATTTCAAAATATTTTTATTTAAACTAACATAGTTGTCAATGAAACATTTTGTCTTTCAAAAGCTAGAATTCAATTTGAAGCACAAAGTAATTTAGGGAATTATCTTTCAGATAACTTACTTTCTAGGCACTTTCTTTGTACTACACTGAAAAGTGTAGGTAAAATGAATAGTTGTTCAAATTTAAATTAGCTTAATGCAAATTGAGTAAAATTGTATATTAAAAATATTTGGCAATTTTGATAAAAATTTATTCTAGAATTCTTATTGTTACCTTAATTGACACAATTACTCATAATTTTCACTGTGTAATACAAAGTATTAATTAATTTAAACAGAGGCAGGCGGATTTCTGAGTTCGAGGCCAGCCTGGTCTACAAAGTGAGTTCCAGGACAGCCAGGGCTACACAGAGAAACCCTGTCTCGAAAAACCAAAATAAATAAATAAATAAATAAATAAATAATAAAAAACAAACAAACAAACAAAAAACCCCAATAATTTAAACAAGAATAAAGGGCAGCATCTTGAATCATAGAAACTAACTAAAAGGAGTGTTTTTATATAACAATTAATTCTGAACTTGGAAATCAAGTATCTCTAACAGAAGATACTGACAAACAAGGAAAACTATGCATTATATACGTTAGAATACTGAGGCTTAAAATGGTGAAAATTTCAAATGGTATATTGATTCAAACATATGAACATAGTCACCAGAGACCAGTTGTTATTATGGAGTCATTTAACTAAACAAAGAAACAATAGAATTTAAAAAGACCGTTAAGGAGGTTGGAGAATTTTTAAGTTTTTTTTTTTTTTAAATCAAAATAAAGACATTACTAAAACATGAAAAGTGGTATGTCTTGACAAAACATTATGATTCATGAACAAGGTTTCTGGATTGTCCAGCAACAGTTGGCATGCACTATGGAAGGTAGTGACTACCGAATAACACAGAAGTGGCTTCTCTAATCTTGTAAAATATGAGGATAATGAAGACAATTAGAATATGAAGTTGCAGTTCATAGTTTTGGAAAGCTTATCCAATAGCAACAAACAAGAGAAAATTGCAAGGTTGCTTTTGAGCTGTGTTATATGGGGATGGCTGAGTGGCAAAAGAACTTAAGTATTTAACAGATAACATACATACAGGCTAAAAACCAAAGGCATAAATACAATGACAATAAAATGCCTACAACAGGCAGCAACTGAAACTGGATAATACTATGATGTGAATCTTAATAAGATGATTATAATATGATCAGTCAAGAAATATATGCAGTAGATAGATTCATATGAAGACACTTACGTTCTTTGAAAGCTATAGGCACAGTCACTGGACAAGCATTTGGTGACAGATATTGAAAGGTTGAAGAGAGAGGGCTATAGATTCTTATATAAGAACTATTTTCAAAAAAGTTTTAAATTATGTGTAAGGACATATTTGGGTGAAAGAAGAATGAAGAGAAATAGTAGATAAAGAGAATTTTACGGTTTGTCTATAATCATTTAGAGAGAAATAAACTAATTACTGATGGTGGCAGTAAATCCTTGGACAGTGTTGTGCAAATAACTTTACATCTCTAAATTTCCCAATGTCCTGCTTATCAGTGGCATAATAGTGAAAGAAAGAGCACATTACTTCCTAGATATTAGCATGGTCGTTTGAATAAGAATGACCCTTATAGGTTCCTGTATTTGAATGCCTGGAATGGCACACCAGGGAGTGGCATTACTAGGTGTTACAGTTTCTTTCCTTGGAGGAAGTGTGATACTGTAGGAGGGCTTTGAGGTTCCAAGTGCTCAAGCCAGGCTTGGTGTTTTTCTCTCCTCCTGCTGCCTTCAGATCCATATGTAGAACTCTCAGCTACCTTTCCAGTACCATGTCTTCCTGCATGCCTTCATGCTTCTTCCCATGATAACTACAAACTAAATAAACCTCTGAACTAAAAAGAAAAGCACAACTCAATACGTTCTTTTATACGTTGCCATGGTCATTGCATCTCTTTACCGCAATGGTCTTTGACCAAGACAGTCATGATCTCAGTAAGTTAAGTATAATCCTGTCATTATTAATGCTGTGGTGATTATAATCTTTCCTCTTTCCCATACTACCAGGAAAATAGAATGCATGAGAATTTCAGGAAGATGAAACATAACAGAAAATATAGCCATGAGAACATCACAAGCCAGCAGCAACATCCTGGGGTTTTTCATGTGTGCTCTGATCTCAACTTCTTAAAAATAACAATTCCCCTTCTACTAATTACTTGTATAATTATTCTCAATCATGCCCATAAGCAAAAGCCGAAAGGCATCTATGCTATAGCTCTGATGTCTGAGAAAGTCACTGCAGGCAACAGATGGTGATTTAAAAATAGCAGCCTTGAGTCACCTGTGATATGACTTGAGGTGCCCAATTACTTCATCCTTCTTATCAACTCTGTCACAATTTCTAAACTGAATTCTGGAGCCAAGAGGTTCGTAACAAAGAGCCATACTGTGTAGTAAACAAGTATAGAACAGATGCACCATTGATGCTGTTAACTGATGGTGCTATGGTTTTATCGCATGTTAACTATATGTACAGATGCTCCGTGTGATGTGTCAACATGTGTGCACATGTAAAAGAAATTGAAATGAGAAAAGAAGCCTTGGTGATGCGTGGTAAGTGTAAGAAAAAGAGAAAAACCGTTTTTTTCCTAAAGTTTCTAAGGGCCATCTTCTGAAAATAGATAGGAAAGCTGTTTAAAAATCCAGCCAAGTTGATATTTATGTCTTTCCTTAGCAAGGAAAATGTCATCTCTTATTTATAAAACAATCACTCTCTAGCATTACTGCGGAGAAGATATTGAAAGAACAATAAGCTTAGAGTTGGGGCTGTTCTTATCAAATGCTGTCTTCTAAGCCACTGAGATATGAGTTTAATGCTCCTGTTTAAGATATCTCAGGTGGATGTGCAGAAATGCTCCCTTTAATAGATGACCCCAAATCAGAAAATTTTAACTTAAGAAGAGAATGGTATTTTCATGAGTGCTTTGATTTTGCTGTATAATTTATTTTGCAACTTTCTCCAGAGATTTTGCCTCTTTTGTCAGTACCACTGAATGAGAGTAACATTCCAATTTTAGATTTAATATTTCATATCCTATGTAGCACAATTTTGCCAAATTTATGTATATGTTCTTGTTAATGCATTAATTCATTCACATGATGGTTTTACTTATACAATCTGACACAGGGGGACTTAATCAAAGGCAGGAAGGTTAGCTATGGACTAGACTCCATAACATAAGTAATACAAGGTTGGGTATAGAAACTACAAGTAGACAAAAGCTGCTTCCCTGAATGAGTTTCCCAGTAGCTAAGGTGAATATTCCTAAGGGGTAATATAGGAAATCCTTTTAATAATGCCAACAATTATTTTTGGTTTGAATTAAACATGAGGATATGTTTGTCATTAGAATGTGGAGATATGTGCCACTACTGTCTGGACCAGAGTGCACTCTCGTTTGCACACTGAAGTGGAACAGTGTCATAAGAGAAGGGACGGGAGAACTGAGCCCTAGTTTACCATCGAACACTGCTTGCTCTCGGTGGTGCGTATATAGCACAGGCTTCTGCCAAGAGTTTTCCTAAGAAGAATATGAACCCCCCCACGCCCCCAAGTTTTCATTTGTGTATTTTCTTCAAATGGAATTGCTTCAAGGTTTTTAGGCAAACCTTATGGCAAGGAAAATGGAACTTGAGAGAACTTTACATAAGTTACAATGTTACAACATCAGTGTAAACTCACATAACGGGAACAGTAAGAAAACACACAGAGAAGTGTTAAAGATCATGTAGACAAGATATTGTGGGTTCTGAATCGAACAGGTAGGGAAAACTGAGGCATCAAGTTTACCATCATTCCCAACAATCCAATGCCCTATTTCTCTGTCCTGCTCTGAGTGGCATTCATGATGCTCTATGACAGGTTGGTGTTGAATGAACTCAGATACAAAAAAAAAAAAAAAAAAAAAAAAAAAAAAAAAAAAAAGAAAAAGAAAAAAAAGCACAATGAAAGAATATTTTCAAACTTTAGCAGACACCTTAAAACTCAAAGTAGCTATTGTGTTTCCATGATATAAGAGGAAGAGTGTTCAATTTTTTTCTTAGACTTTTTTTTTTTTAAACTAGGTCTAAAGTAACTCCTCCTTGTGATGAACCTGCTGGGGTAGCAAGATAAACTTGAATTCTCCATCCTCCTAATTTACATATATATGCTGCCACATTTAAATTTCACCTTTTAAATCTCTAGAGTTAAAGTTATTACTAAGCATGTCTTTTTAGTTTTAGTAAAGTACTAGTCACTGCTCCTTTCACTGGAAATATTATTCTTAAAAATTCATATACAGTTATATTTTTAAAAAGAAAATGATACATACAAGTAACATTATAAAAAAATTGAACAGGTTTTATTTAGGAATATATATATATGTGTGTGTGTGTGTGTGTGTGTGCTGTGTGTATTTGATATATATTTAAGAATATATAGATAGATATAGATACAGAGAGATATAGATATGCATGTAATGACAATTAGTGAGGAACAACTCCAAGAAAGCAAGAAAGGAGAGATGTATGAAAAGGTTTGGAGGTAGGAAAAGGAAGGAGAAAATGATGTTATTATATTATAATTTCAAAAAATAGAAGAAATATAATCTCTTAAAACTTAAGAAGAAATGGTTCAGCATTTAGGGAACTTTCTGCTATTCTATATTACCAAATATTGGTCTCAGCATCTGTGTCTGGTGCCTCACAGATACTTGTAACTTTAAATATGAAGCTTTCTTCTGTCCTAAATGCATGCATGCATGTGTGCACACACGCACAATTCAGAAATAGAAAACACTCAGATATACATATTCATACAAATAAAAGTAAAAATGTCTTTAATATAAAACAAAGACTATACAAGAAATAGCTGAGAATGAAACATGATACATTATTATCCAAAATGCACAAGACTGCATATACAGTAATTTTCTTGTACTTATGTGAAAGCTGAGAGATTCACATGGAAGAAGAAAATTCTTGGAACAGAAACCCAGAGCCATGTGGACTGATAGAATTTTTTTAAAGATATAAGTATTAACTTTAAGAAGTATATGAAATACTTTTGTTCTTCACATTTTTTAAGATGAATTTCTGCTCCAGCAACAATACATTTCTAAACTTTATAAGCATCATTTTATGAGCACATGAGAATCAATTTAGTAAAATGTTAGCACTGAATATAACATGGATTGCCAACAGACATTTTAGCACTATAAGTTAGCTCTAAGAAGTTCTTGTTGCACAGACAAGAGGTTGTATTTAAATGGATGCGTAAATAGGTAAATGAATATTTAATAGTCCAGCATTTAAAGAGGCTTTAATTTTAAATGTACCTAGTAATACTTAACAGTCTAATGTTAAATATTATTATATCAAAAGTTAAAAATTGTATTAAATGACTTTTATCAAAGGGGTCACTCATTAGCAGCCATTAAACATGCTAACTAAAAATGAAACAGACCCAATGAAGATGAAATTCTATTTGATAACAAATATAAACTTGGAAGAATAGCTAAAGGACTCTGTCTTATTGTAAAGATTGAAGCAGAGAGGTAATGAGATATGGTTCACCTTCGGAATGATTTACCTGGCTAAGTTTTTTTTCAGAACTGAGTGCAATGGCAGACAAGCAGTTGATGCAGTGGTCCAGGTAACAGTTAACACTTATGAGCATGCATTTAAGAGATGATGAGATATTATCACAAGCAAAGCATATAAAGCTTATTTTTAAAATGTGAGCTTTTGAAATACGGAAAATGTAATGAAGACAAATTGACTTGCAGGGTCTATACATAGAAACTTACAGCAAACTTTCCATCTCTGCATTGATAATAGGGACACAGGCATTTCTAACAAATGTACTGATGTGGAAACTTTGAGACATTTAAAACAAATCCATAAGTACCTGGTGGGTGGTGAAACTGAAAGGTTTAGAAAGAAAACATTACTTTCCCCTGGCGACATTTTCTATTGTATTTTTTTTATATTTATAGTCATGATCATGAACTCCTTTGAAAAAATGATAAATTCTTGTATCATGTAAATTAGTGAAGTGAATGGTATTGCCAAAAAAAAAAAAATCATTGTTAATTTAAGAAGCTCTTTTTGTGCACAAAGTAACAGTTTTATTTGCACAAAAGATATCAAATTTGAATGGCTGTATCAGATGAAAGCTAACAAAAATATCATAATTTTATATGACAATATATGTTATTAATAGAGGGGGGTCTACATACATCACAGAGCAAGATTATTCCAGCATTTAAAAGTGTGTATTGCTCTAATTTTACTTTTATTTTATCTTTCAAAGGCAGTATTATAAAATTCATGTTCTGCAAATCAACATCTGAAATCCTCCTTTCACATAACTTGAGTGATAATTTTACATTTTGGTATCCATGCTGGCAGACAAATCTTTTTTTTAATAAATGTAAATTAAAGTCTGTGCAAAGTCCATTTTTATTACAGAATGAGGGAGATGACATTCATTTCTTCAGTTTTACAAACCATAGTTTTTAAATGTTTTACCAGTTAAACCAATCTGAGTATGTTTTAAAATCATTTCTAATCAAACACTCAAAATTTAAAAAAAAAAAAAAAAAACTAGCCTTTCTGAAGAATGTTAGCTAATTTTGAAATTATTCAATGAAAAAAAAAAGCAAAAATCTCCTAAATACAGTTAGTTAAATATAAGTTTAATTCAAAAATTATTAACTCTCAAGATTGAGAAGAGTTTTAAAATAGCATGATTCATGATGCTTATTAGACATCAACTGGTAATAAGAGAGGAAGTCACAGACAGCATGCTGGTATATCAACAGAGTTTTAAACCAAGTCCTCATGGCTTATCATCAGACCCATAGATCAACACATCTCTCAGTCTTCATCTGAAGATGCTCTATTTGCAGAAGATGGTGATGAGCACAGTGACCTACAACTGGCCAAATTGGGGAGAATAAGAAACTGCAGAATATTCAACCCAAAATGGAAGACATCTCTACCACACCACCTCTCACAAAACTCAGAGATCACTGCAGAAAAGGGGGTGGGAAGAATGTAAGAGCCAAATGCAATAGATGACTACAGAGCATCTTCTAGACAAAGCAAGGGAGCTGCACATATGAGTTCACATTTTGGCCAGCATAAAACTGTGCAAATCCATGTAAGAACAATTTCCGACCTGGAGAGTAGAATTGGCCACACAGTCCCAACTGTAGCTGTGGAGTTTGATGCAAGGAGAAGGAAAGACAATTTTCTCAGAAAATGTAGGCCTTGGTAAGTAAAGCACTCTCCAATGGAAGAACATATATCCAAGGACATCTGATGAATAGACATATATCTTATAGGATTAACAAAATATATGGGACACGATATTAGATGGATAGGTCATAGGGAAGAGAAGTGGGCAGATTTGAGGGTGAAAGCAAATATTAAACCAGATATTGAACATCTCAAAGACCTAAAAATGTTAATTAATAAAAATGAAAATGGAAGCTATTTGATAATATCTATTATATATTCTGACTTCAAAATAAAGACTAAAAACAATGATTTTTCGTATTTATGATTTGTACACAAAGAATTTTATCATTGGATATATTTGACTTAAATTTGTAAGGACACACGACCTTTGCCACACTGCTTCTACTTATACAAGCACCAGTACATCAAAATACACGAGAGTATCAAAGCTCTAGAAATTTTTAATGGAAAGATCATTAGAATTCACATTAAATGAAATAAAACTCAACAGAGTTTTCTTACTTTCTCCCAAGACTACTGGCAACTTCACTATCAAAATATAAGATACCAATGACTACTGAATCATATCTTCCAGGGACACCTAATGAATCCAAGAATTAAAAAAAAATCTTCTGTTGGCTAACCAGATTCAAGCATTGATACATGAATTTGAAAAACAGCAATCATACAATATTAAGTTCTTACCCAGAACAGGCTTACATTCTGGATAAGGAAACAGAAAGAGAAAATCAAATGGCTGTCATTAAATAGGAGGCAGAAATTTAATAAAAGTTGTGTCATTTGGAACATGTTAAAAGATAGAATTATCAGAAGCTGCTGAAGGATTGCTAAAGAGCAATGGGTGTGAACAATTGAGAAACCTTTCTAAAGTCTCTGAAAAGAAAGAAGCAGTATTTACTGATGTGAAGAATGAAAAAGTAGAAGGGTTTGAGAGGTGGGCAGGTAGAAAGCTTTATAAAAATATTTTTAAAATATTGAAGAATTTAAAATCCTAAAATATGAGCTATCAGACTGAGCTACCAGGAAGATTTATGAGGCTGAAGATCCTACAAGATAAACTATATATGAATAAATTTGGGGTCTGCAACATAAAGATCATTCTTACAAAAAGAGAGCATCATAGTTTGGTTATAATAGATGTCTGAAATTAGAAGGACAAACCATGAAGAAAATCAACAGTTAAAGATCAAGTGAGGAAAAAAGTAGATATATTTCCTAAAACTGAAAAGAAAGCCAATGCATTTCCCTGAAAGGTTTCAGAAATCTATCAAGTTTTGCAATATAAGGATTAATGCTTAATGTACAGAGAGGTTGCTTCATAGACAAAAAGTAGTCTTTGCCATGCTTTGACTAAAAGAGAAAAATATTATACTGAGGAACTAGCCACTTGGATTAAAGATTAAGAAAAAAACCCTAGTTTTCAGTAATTTGTATTCTCTCTTGATTTAAGATTCAGGTCTGAGTTGGATTGTAGTCTAGCTGGAAAGTTTACATTTAGAACATGTGAGACTCTTTCTGTTTGTATAATAAAGAATGAAAGGCATGAAGGCATGGAGGTAGACTTGGGGGATGAAAGGCAGGAAGACGAGAGCAAGACATGGTAGAAGGGAAATTCTTTAAAAGCCTACTGTTTCTTATATTAATGTGACATGCTGGCTAAAGAGGGACCGGGGTGATAACTGGTGAGTGGGGAGGAGCTATCTCACAAGAGGATAATCATAATCATACTAACATAATAATTTGACTTAAAACTTCCAACACTTTTGTCTTATAATTATTAGCAACAAAAATTTATGACACACACAGACTCATAAAATGACAATATAATTACAATAATATCAAGAACTATGTCAGTTTCAGGTAATTGGTTTCACACTGGTTAAGAAAACGTCAGTTAGTGTACACATACTGAACAAAGCAAGCAATTCTGCAAAAGCTATGAGAGAGCCTACTGGCCTCCATTTATTATTAATGAATACAGCTGAAAATTTTTCACTGTTTTAGAAAATTTGTGAATAGAAGTTAAGTCCATCCAACAATCACAAAAGAGCTGTGAAAGTCTTGACCTTATCCCCTTTCATCCATGAGAAGCTAAAACAGAGATAGATTCATTAATTTATCCAAGGTCACATACAAAGACACTTCTTTTCCTACAGTTATTACACATCTTCTATTGGATTAAATTCTTGGGGAAATACACTAAAGAACAGCATTAGGCAAACATCTACTGAGCTATTACAAACATCAGACCTTTTCCTGAATGTGATGTAATGTTAATCTGCCTTTGTTCTCATTCCATCCCAATTACTAATGACAGTGTCATTCCATAAAAGTATTTGGAATCTGCTGATTCATTCATTGATGTTTCATATTTTTCTCTCTGTACCATTTGCATCATAACTGACTAAATTCTACCAAAAAAAAAAAAAAAAAAAGCATTTTTAGGACAGGTTACTCTCAGTACATCCTTTGTAGAGGGTAGCAAGCAGGTTTATTTGGCAGAGACAGAGTAGTCTCAAAACAAGACCCGTCTTCTGTGTCTAGTAGTCATCTCCTGTGCAAGGTTAAGCCTGAGAAAGACAACAGCTTTCCCTGACATAGAACGGCTTCTGCTGTCCAACCAGGACAGTCACAGGATGACAGCTGCCTTTGCCAGATGGCCCTTGCTTCCATCCACTGGTCTTGTTTTATGGAAGGATTGTTTAAGTGCCTTAAAGACTGTGTTTCCTGGTCAGTGTAGTTTACCTGGTTTTGCTCCCTAGAACCAGCTGCTTCAACTGAAATATCCGAATCTATACTCAAAGAGTGTAATATCCAACCGGACTCTTTTCTTTCGCCACAACAGATGATAGCAAGAGTAACAAAGATAATTAACTAGGACCAACTATCTATCTTACATGACTATTGCTGACACTTTGAGGAAAAGGCCCAATATATGTAAGAAGAATAGCATCTGTAATCAATGCCTAATTGAACCTAAAGACACTGACTAGGTATCTACTACTTAAGAAGAATTACCTTTTCAATCATCACCTCTAGGATTTCCTGAAAAAATGCTTCCACTAGATTCTGATTCTGATATGTGGAGAATAGATATACACTCAATTCAAAAGAAAAATCTGCTTCTACACAGCTAGTTAATACGGGGTTTGATTTCTTAACTTCATATTACCTAAGAAGCAAACGGGAACATTCTATTTATAAGAGATGAGGTAAGAAGGAAATTAGGAGCATTATACTTTATCAAACACTATTTGTATCTGTATTTCAGTTTTATTGATTGTGGGTTTTAAGTACAAGTAATATCAAAATGTACATTTCAGTAGGAATAAAATATCTTGGCTAAAAGAAAAATGAGAAACAAAAATAAATTTTCATTTGAATTCAATATTGCTAAAGCAAGTTGCATGTAGGCAGTCTTATTTTTCCTTCAAAGGTTGTACTCTAAATTGAAATGTCATTGATACACTTTCATAAATCAGAACTGCTAGTTCATGTATATTTTATTCCCTATACCAATCCTTTTAGGACATAATTAAATGCAAACAAACAGAAAAGAACTAACTGGAATCAGTGTGTCCTTCTGAATGACATATCCGTCATACCTGCAAAGCCATCTCATCAGCTAGGCTGCTGTGTTCATGCTCATAAATTTGACAAGGCTGGTTGATTCCCTTCCAAGCCCATTTACATTTAGAAATATGTAGCCATAGTAGATATTTTTCCATTAATTTATAAAGTGCTTCAGTTATGATGAAAGGCAAAATGACTGGTTCGTTTCCAGGGTGCAGGTTACTATTTTGACTATCTTTGTATCGCATTGTTGGTGCAGAAGTATGAATAGTAACTGAAATCCAGGACAAATCTTGTTGTGTTTCAGATGAAAAAGTATTTGGTTAGGACAGTGTAAGTCTGTCCATGATAACATATTTCATGAGGGCCACTTAGGCCAATATAAGCGTAAAATGATTCACCCTTCAACTCTACAAGCCATTAAATCTAATTAAAAATGTATCCATAAATATCCATTTTATTATGGCATTTGTGTGGTAAATAATTCAGGCTATCAGTAAAACACTCACCAAGGATACTATCTTTAAAAATTACTTCATTTTCAAGTGTTTCTTCCTAATTAAAATGACTATTTCCATCCATATTGCTGAACTGTGATTTATAATAAGATCAGAGTCTCTGAATATCCAGTACTTAGGCTAGATAGAGTCCCAAATATGAAAATCATGCTGCCTAACTAGATAGAAAAAAATTAAACGTTTACTGGCTTTTCCCAATATATGCATAAAAAAACTATAGTTCTTTCATGATCTAAATGAAAGGAATAAAGTAGATAATCACTAGGAATCACTTTTTTCACAAACTCAAAGCTAAAGCAACAAGATTAAAATACAATTAAATTCTATCTGCTTTAAATTACTATGTGCCATGGCAATGAATAGTAAGATATATTCACATAAATCCCAGTGCTGTCATAGAGCATAGTTCAAAGTGTCCCCTTTTCTATGTGGTTGGTTCTCCTTCCCCTTCAGCTTTTTTGCTCACCTTTCCCCCATCCCTTTTATGTTCAGGATGACAACACAGAATGAAAGAAGACAGAAGGCTTGTGCTTCTTTAGTTGCAGGTGTTTTCTTGTACAAAATTGCAGTTAACAAGTTTCAAGCCTCATCTATCAATGGCATTAATATCTCAATCGGAATTGGTTTATGTTACTTGACAATGCTGTGACTATGACCTGCCTTATTGAGATTATCAACAGACATCAACACTATCTTCGAGAAGAAAAAATAAATACATACCTAGGGACCAAGTTAAACCTAGAACTGAAACTAGGTCTAAACACCAATACGGAGGAATAGCTACAATTCAAATAGATTATTCACCAGATAATCCTTACTTTCATAACACCAGAATTATGTGGGCTTTGTATGTGTATGTGAGTTGTGTGTGTGTGTGTGTGTGTGTGTGTATGTGTGTGTGTGTGTGTGAGAGAGAGAGAGAGAGACAGAGACAGAGACAGAGATACAGAGAGACAGAGAGAATCTATATATGCTACCTGAAACATAAGATAGAAAATCAGAACTTAGTGTCTCTGCTTCTGTCTCTGTCCCTGTCTCTGTTTCTCTCTCCTTGTGTGTTTGTTTATGAGAGAAAGAGACAGAGACACTCAGAGAAACACAGGACAGAAAAATGGTATGATACACAGACAGATAAATGGATATATAGATAAGTAGATAATGATAGAGTCGATTGATACCAAGGGTATGGGCTAGGCATTTTATAAATACAAATGCACATGATTCTAAGAGTGTATTTAAGTAGACACTATCATCATTCCAGTTTTGCAGATGAAGAAATAAATAGTAATAAGGCATAGCACACTGTGCCAAGTTGCATAGCTGTTAAGTAGGGAAGGCAGCATGCTCCCAAGTCTACTCCCACCCTGTGTAAAAATATACTGGCTGTAAATACTAGAACATGAAATAATTTTCAGACACTAGAATTTCCAGTTATAAAATATGTATTATCTAAAACTGGAGATTTTTTAAGATTTACTTCTATATCATCTACAGTGGCATCATCCTTGACGTCCAGCTTGCCTTTATCTTTCTCAGTAATATTAATCAGTTTTAACCTCCTTTACGGGCTTCCCATCCTCCACTTCTTCAACAGAGGTGTTCAATAAAGTCCAGCACACGTCTTTATTCCTAATCTGTATTCCTTCCACAGCTGATGGTGACCATTAAATCATGAAACTCAGCTGCTCTTCTCATGTTTGACTTTTTTAATCCTACAAACTTTATTATTTAATAAGTCATACAAATAAATAAAAATCTCACATACCAGGATTCACCATATAAATTATCCAGATTTTTTTTGATCCCAATAGAATGCATGAAATATTTTATGTGTACAATGGAAGTTTGACTTTCTGAGGTCTCCCAAATCTAAGAGCTTTACAGTACTTTTTTTTTGCCTAGAGATGGTATCTTTTACTTTCTTACCCCAACATAATCATCCTGTACTTTTACCTAGCTCACACTAGTAAGTGCAATCTTCTATGAAGTATAAAAACTCATGGTTTCTTGTTTTGGGCATGCTGTTCCCCACTTGCTCTCTACCTGCTCCTTCCCATTATTAGAATTTTAATAATGTTTTTAATTTACCCCAGTGATTATTATTTTCCAGTTACTGGATTCATGGAGTTGCACTTCAATTCTATATTCTACACCTTGCAGTAAAAACATTATATAAAACAGCTAAATACAATTGTGAATTTCACATCTATAGATTTTTAAACTCAAAGGAAGACCCACTTCATAACTAAAATCTTAGGCTTATGTTTCTCCAAGAAATGTATGTCAAAATTGACCAAATATGAAAAATAGATATTTACTTTACTGTTGAATTAATATAGGAAAAGAAATTATTTTTTTACCATCCTTAATGTTTGTCAAATTCTCACTGTGAAAATTGCTATTCTTCTTGTATAAGATTAATGTTTATTAATGTTTTATGTTTTTAAATGAATACAGAAATTTAAAAGTTATATATAACTTTAAATGTATATTATATTAATTGTAATCTTCTGAAAAAGCTCTATTAGTGTCACAGACTTATCTGTACATCTATGGAAATATTTATTACCAACCTAACTTTAAGTATATAGAAAAATATTTTAGAAACCTTGTTAAATGATATAAGCAAGTATGAAATGAAATGATTATAATATTTCCATTTTGCCATATCTTGTGAATATATAAATGTGGCATGTTTAAAATATTATTATATACTACAGACATAAAGGCAGTATGTCTGACATAATCATAGATAAACACACGTACTGAGAAATGTTTTCGTGGACTCATATGTATATCCAAATAACATATTAACAAGGGTATTCTAGCTGGTTATATTTCTAGATATACCAAAGTTAATTCTTACATCAAAACATTACATATTCATTAGAATTCTTAGTCTCTACAGTTAAGTTTTTAACACTATGCACTAACAACACAGGTGTTACAGCCTCCTTCAGATGTGGACAAACAGCCACAAGCAAAACAGTAACAGTTGAGGCCTTTGAATGAATAGAGTTGTTTTCGTAAGTAACAATTATATGAACGAAAACACTAGAAAGCATTTATAAAGTTGAGGTAAATAAGTTGGAAACGCAGAGGCTGAATTTTGAAGATTTAAAAAAAAAAAAAAAAAAGGTATGAGGGAATAAAGTAATGATCTATGGTGAAGCACCACACCGTCTTATAAATGCTATTCGGTTTTCTGAATGCTACTTGTAGATACATAGTAGGTAGGTAAAAAGGATCTGCATTATCCATCAGCTTTGACTCATAAGAACTTACCATGCTTATAGGCACAGTCACCGTTTCTCTTCTAACCATTAGCTATCTGAAAACGTGGGTCATTTTGGTTGAATATATTATTCACATGATAATCATGATTTATTTAGAAATGCATGATTAGGAAATATTTCGGTTTATTTTATTTTTGGGGGTGGGTGGGTGGGATGAATGTCAAACAAACCAACAGTTCATATGAGTCAGGAACATGGAAAAGTATGCTTAAACGTGACAGTACGTTACAATTTATTTTTGCTGCTGCTACTATGCTTAGACCTCTTGCTATTCACATGCATCTCATTTGATCCTTCTCAAAGAAACTGTGAACTTGTTTGCAAGAAGCCATTTGCCAGTTTTACAAAACTGATAACAGACAAGTATTTTACCATGGATTCAGGAGTCATTGTGAAACAGAGCTATAGTTTAAATATAGGTCTTCCAATACCACTCTGAAATAAGTAGGAAGGGATTTTTTTCATCTGGCATGTAAATGTATACATGACAGATGACAGGAAAGGAAGATTTAGGGACTGAGGAGATGGTTCATCAGCTAGAGTGGCTGCTAGACAAACATCAGGATGTGATTTTGTTTCCCCAGAACCTAATTTAAAAATGACACAACTCTCTGCCTATAACTGCAGCATGAGGGAATAGAATCAGGCATATCATGCAAAGCTCACTGGCCTGACACCCTAGTCCAAGCAATGAACTTTTGCATCTGTGAGAGACCTGGTCTTGTCCAGCTCTGCCTCTGCAAGTGCAAACACTGTGCTTGTGCAAAGACATCATCCATACACACACACACACACATACACACACACACATATATATATGTATAGAATATATATGTATGTATAACATATATGTGTATATATATACATATATATTCTACACACACAGTCATGCACACACAGTCATACACACACACACACACACTCATATACACACACACATACACACACACGCACAGAGTGTAAGAACAAACACAAATAGTTTAAAGTAGAGTAACAGACAGTCACTTTTAAAATTATTTTAAAAATGGATCATTGAAAATATCTAATTATATTTTAAACTATGGCATTAAAAACCCAAACTCATAATGTTATTTAAAAAAAAATTTACTAGCCAGAGAGTGGTAGTGCATGCCTTTAATCCCAGCACTTGGGAGGCAGAGACAGGCAGACTTCTGAGTTCGAGGCCAGCCTGGTCTACAGAGTGAGTTCCAGGACAGCCAGGGCTATACAGAGAAACCGTGTCTCGAAAAAACAAAATAAATAAATAAATAAATAAATAAATAAAATTACTGAATACAAGAAACAAAAAAATTATGTTTTTTTATGTAACTAATTGCTTTACAAGCTATGAGTTTGAGATTAAGAAAAATATGATGCCTCCAAAGCCACAGTACATTCTAAATCATGTTCTATTAAAATTTGTGGCAAAGAACTTCTACCACGTCAGAAATATAAAACGCTGAAAAATTGTTTATTTTACAAGTACTTCTGTGCGTCCCCTATACACGCAATTGGGCTTTTAGCCTCCTCCTCAGATAACAGAGTAAGACCACAGCCACATCAATCCCATTAACACTACTGCGGAAAACGAGCAAAACAGTGTTTAGGCCTCACTGTTTAATGAGGATGTTGTTTTTTCTCTTCAAGTCCTTTCCAAATAAACAATTTTCAGAACTGCACATGTTGAACCATTTTAACAAAGCAAAAAAGGCCCCTTTGTGAGAGCAAATATCTTTCTGTCTCTCCATGTGTATGTGTATGTAAAACTGTGTGTGTGTGTGTGTGTGTGTATTTATGTGTGTGTGTACTGCCAGAAGACAAAAGAGAAGTTCATGCTAAAATTTGTAATAAAAACCCACAATACATTTACTAACACTTTGAAGATTAAAACTCACCAGACAATCAAGGTTTACAGTATGCTCAGTTTTAGTAAAATATGCTTAATTTCAGATTATCAGGTGACAATATCCATTTTGTTTTTACCACTTATTAACGAGACTTTGATTCTCTTGGCACAGTTTATTTCCCACCTCAATGAGAAATTACATTTCTATTCTTTCAGCGAGGAAGAACACAAATCTAAAGAATGAACATCACTCAAAAACCCAAAGCACTTCTTCTTCTCCTTTCTACTGAAGAAGCCATCTCAAGCATGAAAACAAAGGTCTACCAGGAGGACAGGAAACCATACATCCCTAGTTTTAAGGGCCTGCCACGCCAATGAGATAGAGTTTTTACTTAATTCATCTTTAAGCAACCCAAAACAATACAAATGCTCAAATAGAATATCTGTCTAAATCTGATCCCTTTTCCTTAAGGTCCAACCACTACAAACATGGAGTCAACTCAATGCTTCCTAGCCTACTGGCTCTTTTAGTTTCTTTCTTTAATTGGCTTGTTGATGTGGGAGGCTGGAGGTTTAGTTCAAGGCCTCAAACATGCAAGGACCAGGTCCTACCTGCAAACTATATTTAAATTTCTGAACCATTATTTCTTTAAAATGTTCCTCTTAAAAATTTCTCTCACCAACTTCAATTTCTTGGAAAAGTGGGTTCAATTTGACAGAAGATGAGATTTTTGATTTTCCTTATGTTTGAGTTATCACTTTACTTAACACTAAAGACAGCATTTAATTTATAATTCTATTTCTTACTCTGGGTCTAATGTAAATAAACAACTCCTGCAAGTTCCCGATGCTACAGCTTCCTGCTATGATGAAATACACCTTGAGTTTATGGTTGTACACCATTGTCAGAATTACTGCTCTCAGCAGCTCAAGAAGAAAGAAAAAGAGAAAAAGAAAGAAAGAAAGAAAGAAAGAAAGAAAGAAAGAAAGAAAGAAAGAAAAAGAAAGAGAGGGGAAAGGGAGGGAAGGAGTGAGGGAGGGAGAGAGGGAAGAGGGAAAGGAAGGGAAAAGAAAGAAAAAACAAAGAGAGAAAGAAAAGAAATGCTATCCAGTGTTTCACTGCAGAGGGGAACTGGACATTTCCCTAGTCATGATGGATATGCTAATATTAAGACAGTGTTATTACTTTAGAGACCATACTGACTTCCTACATATACTTATCTGTGATGTCATGATTACTAAAGTTAGCTTTTTGGTTTTTTGTTTGTTTTGTTTGCAAAGACAGACAGACAGACAGGCAGGCAGGCAGGCAGGCAGGCAGGCAGGCAGGCAGGCAGGCAGGCAGGAAGGAAGGAAGGAAGGAAGGAAGGAAGGAAGGAAGGAAGGAAGGAAGAAGAGTTAAAGGGCTGCCTGCAAGAAGCTTGCGTAGTAGTCCCCTTAATCCTCTTGTAAAATAGAAAAGAAAAGACACTTCGATGGAGATGTTCTTATCCTCCCAGACTCACTAAATGATGGGGATTGTCCTCTCTCCACGAGTGCATCTGAAATGTCAGTAACTCGTAGCAAAGAGCAATGCTGTCCCATGTTCCGATTATGACTACCAATCAAAGTGACACATGCACGAAGAGTGAAATTATGCCATTTAAATTCAGGTAGGATCACCTAACAGGGCATTTCACAACCATTGGAAAGAATCAATAACTCTGGGAATGCAGGAAAATTTCTCATGGCATAACACCAAGAAAACTATAGTGGGCTGTAAACTGTTAAGGAGGGTGTGTTTTGGATGTAGGGAATATGCATTTATATGAGCTTTGAAAAGAAGTGAAAACATTGGTCTCAGGTGAAGGTGTAGAGTAATATTAGTGTGTAAGATCTTTTAGGACAAGGATAGGGCTCAACAGCTAAAGGGAAATCCTGCCAAAGCTGATAACCGAAGTTCAATTCCTGGGGCCTCATATGGCAGAATCAAAGAACCAACTTGCATTGGTGTCTCCTGACCTCAACATAGATCCTTGAAAAACAGGCACCTAAACATCTAGTGCAAACCAAAGAAATAAAAAAAGTAGGTATTAAAAATATAAGGGGGCTTATTTAAAATTTCTCAAATGTACAACACATGCATGCAAGCACATGCACCCACCCACCCGCGCGCGCACGCACACACACACACACACACACACACACACACACACACACACACAGGAACATACATACATTCACAACAGGCTTTTTTCCAAAGCAGTGTAACCGGTTGCAAAATAGAAATGAGTAATCGGTACACCAGTATTGGCTTCTACTCAATTAACACTTAATGTGGCATTCAACTATTCAAGCAAAGCGACTTTTCCAAAATGTTATTTCTATGAGCCTTGATCCAAATTGGTGCTCAGATATCATTTTTTTCTTCCTTTACCACACACTGAAATGGAAATAAATAACAGATCATTTATAGAATCTGTGAACTGTTTTGTTATTACTGTATTTTAATTTTAGGAGAAAGAACCCATTGCGTTTCAGATTCAGTGCAGGCAACCACAGTTAAGAGTCCATGATTGCTACTACTGTGAACTACGGAGAAGATGACATTTGATGGTCCTTCTTCCAATTTTCCAGGTCTGACCACTTGCTACCTTCTCTCCAGCAATGTTTCCTGAGCCGTAGAGGAGTCGGGATAAATGTCTTGTTTAGGAATACACACTCAACTATCCCTTATTCTCCATGCCTGGTTTAGCCACAGATCTCTGTACTTCCCACAGTTCATCTGAAGGAGAGGTTTTTTAATTAAGGATGAGAATATCAGTTGCCTGTAGCTACAGGCAGAGGTGGGAACACTTTGACACTATGTCAGAAGTAAGTTCCACCTAGGGGCTGTGCCATGGGTTTTTAACAGGGTTACAACACATTATCATTATCTCCTGAGGAACTGTCCCATCAACACCCAGGCCTAGATAGAAGGCTAAAAGACCCAATGCCTCACTGCAATTTCCTACTGATAGTCTCACGGTAAAGGGGAGTTCAGTCATTGCCTTTTGTCTTGTACCACGTGTGACCGACATATATACCAATGGATAGGACCAAAGCAATTATTATAGTGAGGTCTTTAGTTAAACTAAAAGACTCTCAATACAAAACCACAACTCATGAATCTAGAAAAGGGGAAAGTAATTAGGAGAAAGAATTCTTAGGAGGGAAAGGTTGGCCTAAGAATAAAGAAAGGGAAATAACCAGAACGCCTTATACACATGTTTGAAATTGTAAAAAAACTAAAGTTAAAAAAAAAAAAGGAAGAAAAAAGTCACTTTAGTTGCATCTTAAAGTAATTTTGAAAGTTAAAAATTTTAATAGGTATAAAACCAGTAAAACAGAACTCTGGCTTTTACTGAAAACCTAGTTCATATAAAAAATAAATTAGACAATATAATTTTAAAGTGACTGTGTTATAGAACTTATGGAATTTCATTCTAGAAATAAATACATGGCAAAATGATCAGTTTTTTCCCTCTGAAGATAATCTTCTATAGTATTCTAAACTCTGTAACCACAAATGATTGAGGAAACATGATAAAGGACAGACAGAAAATGTGGGAGAATTAGAAATTCGCTGACAATCAGAGTCTATATGGCCTCAATGAATAATAGTTGACAGGATAAAACAGCATCAGAGCTTGGAAAGTGGACCTCATGTAGGGTCCCACTTTAAAAATAAAGACATGTTGGTTTATTGAAATGCATGTTCCTAGTCTAATGGGTAATGCAACTGTCTGAAGAAATATGCTATGCTTGAAATTTACTTTAGGTGCTGGATAGACAACTCAGTGCTCACTGGTTGTTCTTCCAGAGGACCAGGGTTTAATCCCAGGCTTGTCCATGGGAGCACACAACCATATGTAACTGCAGTTTCAGGGAATCCAACACTCTCCTCTTCCTCCATACATATTTGGCACATGTGATGTAAAGACACACATGCAGGAAAAATACGTACATATTAATTGTATACATATAAATTGTAGTAGATAAATCTTATTTTAAATATTTTGTTCATAAAATTGAGAAGGGAGATAAGAAGAAAGCGGAGAGGAAGGGAAAGAGGGATAAATACAATATAAAAGTGAAAAAGGAGCAACCTTTGGCTATGATATGAAGGCAAAAATATATTTGAGACAATGGTTCTTGTAGACCACACTAAATTGGGACTTATGACATCATCAGGGTGGACTTGGATGGCTAATCCTCATGTGACCACCTCTCATGTTCTGGGATCACAGGCTGACATACTCATGCCAAGCTAAACTCGTTATCATTTGTTCTATTTTCTTTTGTTTTGTTGTTTGTTTGGTTTGTTTTGTTTTCAAACAGGAATTCACTATGTAGCTCTGGCTGTCCGGGAACTCACTGTGTAGACCAGGCTCACTTTTACTAGAAGATCTGCCTGCCTCTGTCCCCCAGTAGCTGTGAATAAAGGCCTGTAATGCATCACCACCACCTAGCAACTCATCATCTTTTTAAAGATGGTATTTCAAACTTAGGCCTACAATGACATATTATATCAACTTTAACATTGTTGCTAACATTATGTGATAGTATTTTAGACTGGTAATTTACATCACATTCCATGTTAACATTCAGAAAGAATAAATTTAATTACTTTATGTTGAAAAATATATCTTTCCTCAGATACTGCCTTAGTTCTTCATGAGAAACCACACACACACACACATACATACACACACAGAGAGAGAGAGAGAGAGAGAGAGAGAGAGAGAGAGAGAGAGAGAGAGAGAGAGAGAAACAAAAACCAACTTGAAACAAGGCTTTAAAAGCATAAAGAAAATAATTATAGATATCCCATTTCCACAATTGCCAAAACGTGAAAGGCTAGCTAGTTAAAGTATTACTATGTTGGTCTGTGGGATCACCACATTTTATTTTTGAAAATGTTAAAGATTGATAGTTCAAAACATATATGCCTGGATATTATTTCTTGATTTAATAATATATTTTAGCATCCTGATTATTGAAGCTGCTTGTCTTTTTGATCAAGACTGTTACCACTAAGAGACACCTAAAGTGATTTTTAAATTTTAATGCAAAAGTAATAATAGTTAGGAATAAGAAGATAACATTCCTTCCAGTGAGACACAGCGAAGTATTAAAAGCTACTATGCTGTTACAGTGTCGTAGTGTTATTACTTAGGATCACCATGAGTATTTGGAAAATTAGATGAGTTGACATCACCAAGATCAAAATCTTCAGTCTCAAATCAAGTTTTAGCAACCCAACAGAGAAAATCAAATGTTCTAAAATCAAAATTATTTTGTAGAAAATTTTGGAAAACTGCACTATGATTTTAGTGATATACCAAGAAAATCTCATTTTACATTAGTCTAAGGAGCCACTGTAATGTCTGAAAAGCATCAGGTCTTGTTACAACTATGGATTACAAAGAAGAAAAAAAAAAAAAAAAGCAGAGCTCTTTGATTCAATCTATTATTGCAAAAACAAACCCAATAGCATGCTTGTCCTCTGCTTCTTTTTAATATAATTTCAAAACCATTCATTGACCGATGACCTACCAGAGTCAGGAAAAACAGCCAGCATAATTATTTGATTGTTGGAAGCACTCATTTGGATCTTATCACCTAAAATAACTTTGATCCCATTACCAAAAGGAAGTAAAAACTAAAATCAAAATCAATTTTTTTCTGCTACACGTTCATTTTTTTAACTGTTGGTAAAATTTAGGCAGATTATTCAAATTAATTAATTAATTGTTAACTGTTGCTACTTCTACATTGTACAAAGGACTGCATATTGCATATTGTGGAATATTTGTTGCTAAAGAGTTTATAATACATAAAAGATATTAATTGGACACAAAGTTAAAAGAATTCCAACTTCTTTAAGTAAATTAGTTCCCATGCTACTAAATCCATGTGATGCTATCTGACACATAGGCTACTCACTGGCAGACTATAAGGGGCTACTGAGGCAATTTTCTGATTTGTCCTGATTGTCTTTCATAGTAGCAGATCATTTAACTTGATAACAATTTACATGATAGACTTAGCAATATTTACCAGGAATACAGATTAGGCCCAAATTGCCAAATATGCAGGAATTATTTGCAAAGTGCATGATTTACTAAGTTCCCATACCAATCCATTCTAGAGAGGCAAGTCACATTTCAATCTTGGTTGGGACTTTTTCTTCCTAGCTAATAATTGACAGTTTTTCTAGATAAATTATTTTAAGGTTGATAGGAAGGTCTTACAGACCATGAACTTATGCCAGGATTTTTACTTACAGACCAAATGTAAGTTGAACGAAGAGAAGATAAAGGTACACATGCTCAAGTAACTAACTGGGAAGAGAAGGGTTAAAGAACATGCTCACTACAGAGAAATGTATTTTTTCCCTTACTTTAAAAAAAAGTTTATTATTTATTTATTTATTTATTTATTTATTTATTTCACTTATTCACTTTACATCCTGCTCACTGCCCACTCCCAGGCACTCCCTCCCACAATCCTTTCTCCATCCCCCTTCCCCTTCCTGTCTGATCTGGTGGGGGTACTCCTGGGTATCCCCCAACCCATCCTGGCACATCAAGTCTCTGAGAGACCAGGTGCTTCCTCTCCTACTGAGGCCAGACAAGGCAGCCCAGCTAGAAGAACATATTCCAAGGACAGGCAACAGCTTTGGGGATAGCCCCGGCTCCAGTTGTTCAGGACCCACATGAAGAACAAGCTTCACATCTGCTACATATGTGCAGGGAAGCCTACATCCAGCCTGTGTATGCTTGTGACTGGTTGTTCAGTCTCTGAGAGCCCCAGGGGTCCAGGTTCATTGACTCTGTTAGTCCTCCTGTGGAGTTCCTAAATTACAATAATTTCTACTCTGTACATTAATCATCATTCAAATTGTGAGGAATTAACAACTGAAAATATGTTTATTTTTCCACTTGGAAAAATATGGAAGAGAAACGAATAAATTTGCCTAGATCTAGGCAAAATTCTTCCAGTCTCAGAGAGGATAGATATGATGAAGTCAAACAGTGAACAATGAGAAATATTGTCATAAAAGCTACAGACTAGCCAGGCGGTGGTGGCGCACACCTTTAATCCCAGCACTTGGGAGGCAGAGGCAGGTAGATGTCTGAGTTTGAGGCCAGCCTGGTCTACAGAGTGAGTCCAGGACAGCCAAGGTTATACAGAGAAAACCTGTCTCGAAAAACCAAAGGAAAAAAAAAAAGTTACAGACTAACATGCAGGCATACTACTATATACTCAGTTTCATACTAACCTCGGTTTATACCCAGAGGTTTTTCAGTAGAGCATGTAACTTTAATAGTTGTCCACTAACAATGAAACATCAGGCAGAACTCTTCCATCTATGTTCAGTAGAGTAGAAGCTTTTCAGTAGAGCATGTAACTTTAATAGTTGTCCACTAACAATGAAACATCAGGCAGAACGCTTCCATCTATGTTCATCCCAGGTCAGAGCACATTAGGAAATGAATTAAAATTGATATATTTTTTAGTATCAGAAGATAAAGTACTACTTAGAATTTCTCTTTTAAAAGGTAATATGACAATAAAAAGTAAATATGTTTAAGTTAAATACTTTACTCTAAAAGTATAGATAAGAACATCTTGGAAGTCCCAGGGGATAATAATATGAACAAAAGCGGTATGAAACTAGTGATTTTTCAACTCTTGTAAATCACACTCCCCAAAAAGCCTATTTTCATACACTGTTAGAATATTTTTAGTTTTTATTGAAATATCTGGTCAAATAGTATAAACCACATCATTGAAAATTTTTCATAAATACATAAAAGTAACCTAAAGAGATCTTGATTTCTAGGAAGAGACATATAGTGAAATTTTTGTCCATTCTTCCAGCCAAGTAAAACTTAAATTCTTCTATATTATCAATCACATAGAACAGGAGAACTCTAAAAGACAGACAGTGTAAGGAAAAATATTGGCCTAAGCTTGTAGAGTTTTTTATGCATATTTTCCGAAATGAAGAAAAACCAGATGTAACCATGAATCAAAGTGCCTCAAAATGAGCTGGAGAGTTGGTTCAGTGGTTAACAACACTTATTTATTTTACAACGGACACACATGGAAACTTACCATGTCCTCATGCACCAAGCAGGCATGTGGCTCACAGGTAAACACGCTGACAAAACACATACATCAAACATAATAGAATTAACCACACCCCAAAAATATTAAAAACAAGAAAAAAAGTTTTTTAAACAGTGAAAAAAAAAATACCTCAAACTAATAACATTAACTGTTTTGAACCCAAGGTTCAAGATGAGAACATAGTGATATTTCAGGTAAATTTTATATACACAGAACCCTACTTTAAGAAAGCAAGCAGATTTATCTTTTATGCCATCTCCTTCCATATCAACAAAGGCCAAGGAAGCTTATGTTACATACCCACTAGGTTATGACAAGACACCTCATTGTCTCTCCTCAAAAGAGAGATACTATGGAAGTTTAGGGGGAATGTAGACATCATTAAGGAAGAAAACAGGGACCCCCATCCTATATCTTAAATTGGACACACACACACACACACACACATACACACACATACACACACACACATACACACACACACACACACACACACATTTTTATGAATATGTGATGTTTTGCCTGCAGAGTTTTAAAAAGAGTGTTATATGCCCCTCAACTAGAGTTATAGAGAGTTATGAGCAGTTGTGTGAGTGCTGGGAATTTGACCTGTGTCCTCTGGGAGAGCAACAAGTGTTCTTAACCACTGAGTCATCTCTCTGGCCCCCTTATTAAAGACTGTGGTTTCCCTAGCCCACACAGTAATAGCAAAGCATAAAGATGATGATGTGAACAGAATCCAAAGGGGGAAACTTTCATTGTCTATGGATAAGACAAAGCTGAACCTTCCGGTGTCGATGGACACACAGAGAATGACAACAATCAGGACTACTTACTAGGAAGATTTCAGGAGAGCCCAGTTGTGAGCTCGCCCTTATCTCCCAAGTGTATTTGCTCATAATAAGAAGCATCCCTGCTCTGCAGTGGGTCAGAGAGAAATGTAAATGTTTATCCATAGGCTAGTAACAGGTCAGTGCCAAACTTCCACAGTTTGGGCTGTAATAAAGCAATCAAAATACAACAAGATTCCAAACACACACATTGCACAATATATAATATATAATGAAAAAATAAAACACAAAAGAACCAAACCAAACCAACCAAACAACCAAACAAAACATTAACTACATAGAGAACCAGGAACACCCCAAACTTGCAATTGTCAAGATTCACAGATTTTTTTTTTTTGTTAGTTATCCCAAAGAGATTTCTACTGCCATCATGTACTGTTCCAATGCTAAATTACAAAACCACATAAAAAGAAACAGGAAACTGTCTTAATGATGAACAAGAAATCTTAGCAAAGAAAGGAGAACAAAGAAGAATATAACAGAAAATGTAAAATCTTAGTCATGCTCTGAAAGCCCACAAGGAAGGACAAAGGGAAGAATCATTTACTTTTATGACATAAAAATATGATTTCTTAATTTAAACACAGGCTCCAAAAAGGTTGAAAAAAAGGAAGGAAGAAAACCAGAGAAACTGACACAAAAGTTCTTGTTTCAAACTACTCTCAATTGGGAGCATGCCTCCTGACCTGACCATCCTGACAGCTTTCTTGGGACTCACTGACTGAACCACAAGGCTTGTAACACCGGCTATACAGAGGACTTCCTGTCGATAAGAAAGTCCTGAGTACACGAGGTGGAGATGTAAGAAGTGGCAAAGTATCCACGATTTGATTTTATTTATTGACAAGATGGACTGAGAGTTTACACAGCCCTAAATTTTACTGTAGACAAGTCTTAAAGGCTTAATGCATCGCCAACATTAAATAGATTTGGTACTGCATTGCCTGAAATTTCTAAATGACTTTATTGATAATATATTTTCTAAAAGTGTTTGAGAAATCTATGAAATATCCGGAGTATTTTTCCTGCCATTTTGTAAATAAAATATAAGCATTCTTTCTTGCAGCTCAGTTTAGAAAGTGCTTGAGATTTCTGACAGGCCATGAATGTGGAGAAAACTGATTTAATAAGGTAAAGAAAACAGATTTTTTTTTCTTCCTGGCAAGAGCTGGGAAACAAAAAGCTTTAGGCCAAATTGCATAAAAGCCACAAAAGTTCCACTAATGATTTGGGCCTACAAGTTTGGTAGTAGTTTTTAGTACAAACACAGATCTCAGCCTATTAAAAGTAAAAAGTTACATTTTAGGAAAATGAAAGTCGAATTTGTTACAGTATCTTTTTGGATAAAGTAGGAAGGACTTTTACTATTAGTGACAGCACTTTATGTATGAAATGCATGAAGAGTTTCACACTCTGTGTTATCTCTGTCACTTAATATGTGTAACTCAGATCTCATGAAGAAACAGAAAATGAATAAATAAAAAATATGCTTTTTCTATGCAGTTACCTCGTGCCTTTCATAAACACCAGTGTAAAGGAATAAAGAGGAAGACAGATAAACTATTCCACAAGATAAAGAAATTCAAGATTCATAATCACTGAATGTAATGCATGACCAGGACAGTTCTTCTGTCATACTTAAGATTAGGACAACCAAAGGCATCTGAAAAAAGCTTATAGACAAGGCTACCTCTGAGGCACTCAGCCAGCACTGTCACAAGGTCTCATCCCCAAGTGCACCAACATATGGTGTCTAATGGTTTTAACAGCCATCTTAAGTAAGCAAATGCTCGCAGGATAACAGAGCATATTCAACATTAGTGTCCCCTACTTCCTTTGATCCTAACTGCCTTGGATCTCACAAAGATGGGGGTCTCAGTTGCTTGATACAGACCCCCTGGAATGCATGCTTCCATCTGCCATCCTTCTCCACTGCAAAGCTGCATCATAAGTTCTGCTCAGAAATGATTCCTGGGTGCAGGTGGGAAGAGGGTTAAGGCTAGGAATGCAGGATATCAAAGCTCAGTCAGAAGGTAAATCCTGCAAGCATCAAATGATACTATTCATATATGCAGGAACAGTCTCTAACCCAGTCCTTATCGTGGTATCAAGATGATGGTGAATTTGAAATAGAAGATTCAATCATATGAATTTATCAATAATAAAGAATAAGAGGATATAAATTTCAGGAATGGGAGGGCCATGCTAATTAGGCAGGGGGAGGGAAGGGTGGAAATGTAACTACAATAGTCACATATCAAATTCTCAAAATATATTTAAATTTTAAAAATCACTAATAAGCTGTTGGGGGTTGCAATCTCTTGGAAATTACCTCCTCTGCAGTGGACTGGCCTAGAGACTCCAAAAGACTAATTGCTCTTGCAGGGCCTGCAGTAAGCACTTGCTAATTAAGCTATCTCTTTTATTTATACTTTAGGTAACACTATCTAGCACAGTTATTTCTTGATTTTCAACATCGCTGTGTTACAGATTTATCAAGTTAAGAAAGCACGAGCTATTAAAAATGTTACATTAATTCTTCTAAAGAAGCAAATAGGGTAAAATTCAAATAACTGTTCAGATTTTTTTATTTTCCTTTATAGCTTAAAGGAAATTAAAAACACATATTCAAAGCCTCAGATTAATTATTTTAAAATCGTAAACGATTCACTCTCATAAACAAAAATACAACTGTAACACATTCTTTCTGTCTGAAATCCTTACTCTGTGATCCCCTAACTAAGGTCCAGAACAATATTTTTTCTCTGAAAATGATTTGAATTTTAATGTGTGCTAAATATGCCAAGGGAAATTACACCTTTAATATAAGGAAGGCATGTCAAGGCCCATTCTTCTTTTGGGTTACCCTTATAAACCAAATTGGTTTTTCTTTTTAATTTAAATGTTTTTGTTTGTTTTAATTTTTAGTTTAAATCGATTTTATTCTATATTTATGTTTTTTATTTTGCCTCCAGGCATGCAAATACACCACATGTATAACATCTATGCAAAGAGACCAGAGAGGACATTAGACCCCCACTGCCCTAGAGTTACAGTGGTTATGAGCTACCATGTGGTTGCCAGAATTTGAACCAGGCTTCTCTGGAAGGGAAGTCAGCACTCTTAGGCACTAAGTCATCTCTCCAGCACCTTCAAATTTAGACTTGTAAAGATATATATAACATATCTTTTTCTTAAAGATTTTGCTAAACAAGTATGAAAAATATAGTTGGTTTGCCTGTAAGGATTACTTTGCAAAGAGTCTCTGAAGGCATTTCTTTTATTGGATTCACTAATAGCACTCTGAGATTACAAATTAGTTAATTAATTAATTAATTATGAATACAACAATACTTTGACATTATGTAAAAATTTAAAAACTAATTGTTATGAATCTTTCTAGAAGGAAAGGCTGAGAATAGAAATACCTATAGCCTGAAATGTTCCAACACACTAGCCTTTTTTCAATGATATATGTCTTAACCTTGATTGAAAATATAACCAGAAGTGCAATATAACGAGTAAAGCAATACCAGTTTTGATGCAGAACGTGATTCCCCAATCAAAATGATTGCTACTGATGATATATAAAACGTCAAGATGAGGGTTTGGCAGATGGCTCATTGTGTAAAAGTGTTTGCCATAAGATTTGTAACAAGAGCCCACATATGGAAGGGAAAAAGCAAGTCTATCAGCTAGTCAGTTGAACTGGGTGTGGTGTGTGTGTATGTGTGTGTGTGTGTGTGTTTGTGTGTGTGTGTGTGTGTGTGTGTGTATATGTGTGTATGAGTGTGTGTGTATGTGTGTGTACCCTCCACCCAGATTTTAACTCACACAAAGAGGGTGGAATGACATGAATATGAAAATAATGATTGAGTCAGGAGGCAATATTTGATAAACTTTGGTATGAAGGCTTTAGAAGTACCTTCAGATTGAAGAAGCAGTGTTTTTGCATATTACTGGTGTTCCTTTGAAATAAATACATAAGAATACATTAGATACTTTCATAAATAAGTTTTATGGCATGTTGGACTTACCAAAATCAATAAAAATATTTTTTCATCAAGTTATTCAGTGCATTTAGTTCTACTGATTTTCTGAGGGAAATAATTTAAAATTAAACTTAGATTAGAAGTTCTGTTTAAATCATATGTCTTTAGTTTTAAAAGATTTTAAATGTACAATTACTGGCTGATTTTTATCTTGTTTAAACAATCTGAGGTCGAACATTCATTTCCAACTTAAATACTACTTGAGTAAGGACCATTTCCATAAGCCTTTAGACTGCATATATGGCCAGAGTCCAAATAATTTCCCCCCAAAAGAAAAGGAGAAATAGATGTGGGGTTTCTTGTATTCAATTTTCATGCAGGGAACAATGAAATCAATCTTTGTTCAGTCAGAATTGAGTCAAGTGCTTGCAGCCATCAGAGAGGAGTGGTAGGTAGAGCAGCTAATATCCTCTTGAGTGACAAATACACACTGTAGAGTCAGTAGATTAAAATAGACTTAATCTGCCAACAGGTGTCTCACAGGTCCAAGGTAATAAGTGCAGCAAATTTGAGATACAGTGGAGAAAAAGAAAAAGTTACTAAAAAATGTTATGACAATACAATTTTCCACTTAATCTGTTATTTAAAACACACACACCATGTAGTTTGTTATTTGAATAACTGTGTTATTCAATTTAACAATTGTGTAAATAACAATTTAATAAAAGTTTTCAAAAGTTTAATAAAATCCTATAAAGTCTCATTGTATCTAATTAGGCAATGGCTCCAAATCATTGAAACCGAAACACAGTAGCCTTGTTGGATTACATATGTAATTATTTATCTTACTCAGAATGCCACAGGAATGCCATAAAGCCTACATGAATCAGGCTAAAAGAATTATAATCACAATATTTAATTTAAAAAATAATGTTGAACCTTAGTCAGAATATGAAACCATTCACATAGTTGGTGAATTTCCTAAGACAAAGTTGTAAGCTTTAGTGGGTTATTTCATTTTAACTCAGTTCTCTATATTCTTTTACCTGTTTTTTTTCCATCACCTCTACCTTTATGTCCCAAAGTGATGTAATAGCAATCGCCACCACACTCATTCCGATGGTTATTTCTCCAAATGCATTCCTCATAAATACACTCCAGAGTGTATTTGACTGAACATTCCTTTATAATTTTAAGTTCCAGGTTTACAAAGAATCCTTTCATTTATTTATCACATCATTTATTCCTTCATTTCCCAGTGAATTTACTTGGTCATTTGTATAGTTCATATGCTTATACTTATTGCTTCAAAGGTATGCATCTGTTAAATTAATAGTTATGGACGGGCAGGGCACATGAGCTAATCTGGCCTCCTCCATCTCTAGAGATTGAATTTCTTGCTGTTTTCAGATTTTTCAAGTGATTATATCATGACAAAGAGCTATTATAGTGGCATGTTGAAAGGAAAAATGAGAATCAATGTTAACCAAAACCTGATTCACACTAGTCCTTTCTTTCTTGCTCCTTGTATACATCATAGAGAAGTTAGGAGTAAAGAAGATGAGGTTACTGTGTGGTTTGAAGCTGCAATACTTTCAGGAAAGGGAATTGACAGATTAACTTTATGATGGTGGTACTGCACTTTCAGACTTTAGTCAAATCTTAAAGGATACAGATGACTTTCTCATAAAATTTTAAGAAAAGATGTTTATATATACTAAGGGCTTATGTATTTCTGCATCATAAAGGATAGATAAAAAGATATTCTCAGAAGGATATTGCATGAGTATAATTCTTTAATGCATACACTTTCAACATCTTTTCCTTTTGCTTCTAGATAAAAAGTACCCCAATTTGTCTGTACTAATTCTCCAATATTTTTAAAAATATTTATGTATATTTGTACTCTGACTGCATGTCTGTTTGCACACCAGAAAATGATATTAGACTGCATTGTAAATGACTTTGAGCCACCAGGTGGGTGCTTTGAACTGAACTCAGGACCTGTATAAGAACAGCTAGTGCTCTTAACCATTGAGCCATCTCCCCTGCCCCAATTTTTCAAAATTGTAATAAAACCTTATAAAGTCACATTGTATCTGAATTAGGCAATGACTCCAAATCATTGAAACTGAAACACAGCAGTCTTGTTGAAGTACATATGTAATTATTTATCTTACTCAGAATGCCACAGGAATGCCATAAAGCCTACATGAATCAGGCTAAAAGAATTATAATCACAATATTTAATTTAAAAAATAATGTTGAACCTTAGTTGGAATATGAAACCATTCACTTGCTTTTATGACAGGTGGAACCACAGAATGATTTGTGGCTTGTGGCACACAGCTATTAGAAGAAGGAAATGCCAGTGACATCATTGGGCCATTATAGCAGATAAGTTCACCTATTAAAGAACAATACTAACAGTGTTTTATATTTTTTCTAGCCTGGCATGCTGAATAAGCTGTGCTGAATATTTTCTTTTATATAAATACAGCATTAGTTATACTATTTCTATCATTTGTCTGTACTTATATAAATGTATTTCCAATATTTAATAATGCCAAGCATCTAACCACATTATTCATTATGTTGTATCCTAATCAGAAGAAAAAGGTGAAACTATAAAAATTTAAAAATTTTTTCTTTCTAAAAGTACAGGTGAATTATTATCTATAAGTAAAGGCAGAGCACCAACAATTAAAGCAATATAAAGAAAAAATAAAACCTGTATATTAACCAAGGAAAATTTATAGGTGAAAAAGCATTTGTCTCCCTTATCAATACATTTAATCTTTTAGACACATTGCAAAGTAATGTTGGAACATCAGGTACCTCAAACTGAATATAGTAAGAATCAGTATCCTTCACCCAGGGAAGGTAGGCATCCAGGTTATTCTCTGAGCCAGGGTCACAGGTCACACTAAGAACTCAAGAACAATTGCTAGAGGATACACTGTTCATTTAGCATTTTGACCTCAGCTGAGATGCATTGCTTGCCTTTCCCACTTCATCTGTGTGACTTCACAGAAATTTGCATTTTCATTTTTCTCTCTTATTTCAGGAGAAGCAAACAGAAATTTGTTCTCAGGGCTGATACATATAAAAAATAAATATAGTAATTTTATATGCAAATAGCAGGTTTTCAGGGCCCACTAAATCAGGTGGTAACTATTTTCATTGTGAATGTTTTTACAGTTTCATTGACTGACTTTATAAACTGTTGAGGGCTGCTTACTCCTCGAAATATTTCTGACGTCTTTCAAACGCATTTAGATGAGCAACACAAAATATAATTACAACCATAAGCCACATCTGGTAAGTGTATCGGTTTTGCTTAGGGCTCTAGTGTCTACCAGATGTCAAGTCACATACATCAAAATGCACGCTTTTTTCTGCTGTGGGTGACCACTGCATGAAGGAATAATGCTAATTATTTAGAAAGTAAGCATTTGGCAATGTGGAAAACCAAGGTTTGCATTCACTGCAAAGATTCTTCTAAACAAGACTGACAATGACAGGGTTGAGATCTGTGACTCCAAATCTTAATTTGTCCCTGTTTTTTGTTTGTCTTCTTTTTAAATCTACATCTCATAATTTTAATACTATATAATCTTCAGTTTATATTTTTATCTCAGAATTAAAAGAGATTAAAATAGGCTGAAATAAATGAAATATACTTTAATATTGGCTATAGCTTAACAGACAGCTTTCATGCTGTAGGAAAAGAAAGTAACTTTGAAAGACTTTATTGTCATCATAAATCTCAGATGAAATAAACTCATCTGTGTATTAATGTACATATCTGGATTATCTGGTTCACAGCATTAAGGGTTGACAGATATCTTTAATATAATAATGTGTGTCACAGATATTAACAAGAAAGGCACATAATTTCCCCAATACTAATTACATTGAAGGTTGAGTCTTGACACACAAAAGACACTGAAAAGAAATTGTGAAAGCCCACAAAGCTTCATAGCTCCTGACTTGCCAGAAACAGTTGTTCACTATAAAAAATAATGACCTGTTTCAATTAAAATTTTGTTTTTAATGCTGCAGGCTGAGCAAGAAGCATGAGCTCCAAAAAATCTGGCTATGAAGATTTCCTAAAGGGATGGGTTGCGTGCTGGAGACAGATCTGGAGTAGGGGAACTTGCAAACATGATAAAATACATGTATCAAATTCCCCCAAAACAATATTTTCTTTCAAATATTAATTTCCATGAATTTTCATGGAAGTAAGCAGATACTACAAATCCTTTCCCAGATCATATCCAGGAAAGGGTTTACTAATGAATTTCTGCCTAAGTGTACCAATTTTATTGATATCCAGGTTGACTACACTTATCCCACCATTTTCTCTGACAGTCTTACATTTATACTGATCACAGTCAAAGTATGAGTACACTTTCATCCTATCAGAAGCTTCAAAGAATGCAGGGTTTTTGTTTTGTAATTAAAACCATAGTTTAATTGTTATTCTAATAGTTTGCTCTTGACCTTTGAAGTCATTAATGGACTTTTTTACCTTTTTGAATAATACTTTGAGGCAGGTTTTGAAAAGGACAAAAAGTGACAAGGTATTGATGATACTAAACTACTCATAGGGTCGAGGCATCTGGCTTTAAAAAAGCACTGATAAAACATTCACATATTCAAGACTTTCCCACTTCTCAGTCTTTGTATTTAGAGAGGCATCTTCTGCAATACTGAATATTAAAACACAACAAAATGAAAACTGATGTGATTCTGTACTTTCCCTCAGTAAATTACTTTAAGGTTAATAGAGAAAGGTTCATGGATCATGGACTTAGTCTAGATTCCTGCAGAACAAATTTAAGTTATACTGAGAAAAAAAGCAAGCTGCTCATCCTCAAGTAGCTAACAGTGAGGAATTACAGAAAAATGCTCTTTACCGGGACATTTTTTTTTTTTGACAAGCTTTTTACATTTTGTAGAACAAACCTCATGAGTGTCTAGGTAGGGCTCTGAGCTTCTACAGAAAAGTCAGACTTCTCTTATTTTATGGCACACACACACATATTTTTTAATATAATAGTGGTCTCAGAAGGAGTATTCCTTTCCTTGGAAACATTATTTTGGCTTACAATTACACATTAATTAGTGCTGTAAATTGAGTCATGTCTATACCATGAATGGATTGTAAATATCCTAACACCAGAAACTGTTAACTATTTTATGTCCAGATAAAGAGTAAAGTTTTGCACAGAGCAGCTTTTGTGGACTAAATTGAGTACCCTAAAATTTTTTGTGTTAAAACTCCAGTCCCCACTGGGCCTGAATGTGTAGACTAGAGCTTCTGTGGGAAAAGTTAAAGTTCAATGATGTTATTGTTTTCATATATAAAATTCTTCTCTCCATATTACTTCATTTTTGGATACTTCTAATCACCCAAATCATAATGTTTATACTAACATCAACCAAGTTTACTAATCTCCCAGATAACAATTGGCCATGCTACAGTTCAGTGAAAATATGAACCACTTTCTACATAGTCCATCATGCAGGGTCACCCCTCACCCAAGCAAACTTCAGATTCCAGACAAAAGTCTGAGGTGTCATTTATGCCTCTTATTGGTCAGGCATATGGCAGAAACTTCCTTTATCATCATCTTTAGGTTCAATGAATTTGTTGAACAAACCTCAGAAAAACACTTACTAGGACACCAATTTAAAGTTGTATAGTTAGTTGAGTTGTATGATAAAAGCGTACAAATAAAACACACACACACACACACACACACACACACACACACACACACACACATGCACCAATATGCACACATCTGAGTGTAGGCACTTGGGCACACACGCAAACAGATCCATTAAGCAAAGAAATCATAAGCATCAAATGTTATCTGCAGTGGCTGCTCTCTCAGCAACAGCATATGTTAACTGAATTAGAAACCCTGTGCACTCTGTCCTTTGAATTTTAATGAAAACTTTACTGTATTGAAATGGCTGATTAAGTATTTGGTAATTGGTGATCAAGTCAATTTCCAAATCTCCATCTTTAGAGACTGAAAAGTCAGACCAAGCAACCCCCCACCCCCGACTCCCAATCACACATTTGGTTGCCCTGGCAGCCAGAGCCTGTCCTGGGGGTTTCCAAAAGCCAGAGGTCATCAGGTATTGAAGGCACAGAACTGAAGGTAAACTCCATATTTTCATTTAAATATCACCAGCATTTTGAGAACTTGTGTTGGAAAATTGGGGGAGAAATAAAATGTACACTGTTTATCTTGTCACAGGGTGAAGCCTTATAGGATGGATGTTTTTATAGGAAAAGGACAAGGCAGCTTTCTAAAATTGTGTGCACACTAAGCGAGTAAAGGCCATGTGAGGACAGAGAGGGCAGCTGCATGCACATCAAGAAAAGAGTCCCAGAAAGAACTAAGTCAGCTGTAACTTGGGATGTCTACTGTGCAGAATGGTTAGAAAATATCTTAGATTACTTGGCCACCTAGATGGTATTTTTGCATGACCAAAGTAGATTACCATAATAGATGTCTAATACCTTTGTGACAGGATCCCTCCCTTCCTTCCCCCTCCCTCTCTGGATTCACGTTTGAGTAAAAGAAAGATCTGGAACAAGTACCATGTCAACCTTTATTCATTCTGTGCCAGTGAAGAGAGGTAACTTTTCTAACAAATGGGTTCAAGGAAAGACGATGACAGAACAAGTTCATATATTCTTCTTTTCTCCTACCTTGTCACTCTATCTCTGCACAGACAAATACACAAACTCAGTGTATTTTCCCATGTATTCACAGTAGTATCATGCTACCCCAAGATGTCAGTATCCTGTTATGGTTGGACACGCTTACATCCTGAGTCGGACATGGCTGAGCTGTTCCGACATAAGATGGAAGCATCTTCTCTGCTGGTCATTTTATCACCAGCTAGAGAGAGATGCCATTACAAGCATTAGAATAGGCCTATCTGAAGGAAGTATGTCATCAGAGACCTGAATGCAAGGCTATACCTGAACCTAGATCCCTTCCTATTACTTTGCTTCCTGTTTCTAATGAGACGAGTAGCCTTTGTCGCACACAAGGGTAGCACCAATTTCTGCCTCAACAAACAGCACCAATGACTGTGAGCAGAAAACCTGAATTGTTTCTGTCCTCTAAGTTGTTCACGTCAGGAACATAAAGAATGACTGAAGAAGTTCATTGCAGCTACCAGAATAAACCACATTGCACAAATACTTTCTTGTTTATCTATCATCTTGATTTAAACTCAAATGTTGGGGAAAAGGTAGTGTATATTGAGTCCACATAGATGGTATCACAATTGCTTTTAATGAGAATGGATCATAAATACTGATACATTTAAGGAAGATATATAAAATAATTTTGAAAAAAGCAAAATATATATGGAACATGTTTTGTTATGCAAGTAGATAATTTTCAAAATTATGTGTAAAAAAAATCAAAGTTTCCAAAAATGAAACCAGTAACCAAATAAATAAATAAATAAATAATAAAAGACAATCAGTATAACCAAGATTCAATTATGACACTTCCTGGATCTTGTCTTGTGATGGAAGAATGTGTTTTCACACTTTATGATTGATAGAAGAAGCCAAAGAACACACACACACACACACACACACACACACACACACACACACATATATATATATATATATTATATCTTGTATAAAGATTATATTATATGCCCTCAAAATTGAGGTTGCATTGGAGCAGGCCTATGGCTCTCGTGATTCTCCTTGACTGTGGCTGAGCTTGTACTGTGCAGGTTAACAGGTAGGGTAGTCCTTGCTTCCTGCAAAGCAGAAAGTGGCTCCTTTTAGACTTCTTAATAAACAGCTTTCTGACCCTTTCAACAGATTAATGGTCTGTAAAGCACCATTAAAGTGGAAGACAAAAGCACTCATCCACGCCTAAATATTCATAGAAGAACACCAAATTTGCATTGCCTAATATGAACATATTTTATGTAATGTTGGAGTAGAATGTAAGAATTATTAGTCTGGTTAGCATTTGCAAGAATTTCAAGACTGAAGTGGAGAGAAGCCTGTCCTTTTCCTTATCTTGAGCAAAATGTCACTAGACCATATGTTCCTTGAAAGATAAACTGAGATGATGGCAATCTCAGGGAAAAATTAAACCATAATAGTGGCTTAATAAAGTGTTACTCCAATGCATGAAAACCCCCACTTAGAGAGACCACTCTATTTCCAGGATACAGACCTGCCTCAAACATCGTTAATGCACCATTATTTTCATTTTAGCTTAAATCAGACAAGACAGAACATAATCCTGCAGAGATGGTCTCTATTCTTGGCAAAATGTAGGCTTCAAAACAAAATATTCTGCATACACGCTTAATGTTCTGTGACTAGGGACTCCATTAATCTTATTTACTATATTGTCCATGTTGAACCTCAATACACTTTGAATTACTTTCTTTCTGTTTTGTATTAGAACTTTTGTGTGTGTGTGTGTGTGTGTGTGTGTGTGTGTGTATGTGTGTGTGTGTTGATGACTACACACATTTAATAAAACAGAACTATGAAGAGCTATCATAATACCAGGATCCCACTGAAAGATCATATACAAAGCACCCAGTATTGAAATTCTTTTTCACCAAGTTTCAAAGGAAACTTCTCAGTAGGTAAAACAAAAACCTCTCCTCCTTCCACAGTGCCAGTCAGAAGGTCACAAACATCAGCCTCATCAGTGACTTTAAAATGAATATATATATATATATATATATATATATATATATGAATGATAAATTTTAAGAAATCAGAAGGTGCTAGAAAAATAATCATTAAAATCCAATGAAAACAGATCATGCCCATGAGAATTCTAACAGACTGTTCAGTGTGTTGCACGAACACGTGATCTACCATTAAGCAAATATAATTAAGGAAAAGCGAACTGTACTTTTTCTTTTTCTCTCCTCGCTCTCCTGCCCCCTTTGGTAACTTTAGCTACACATATGGAGCATTTTGTTTCACTTCTGGTTTACTTTCTCTTAATCAAAGACCCTCACTGTAATGCCTTCACACAGGGCTCAGTGTTGTGGTTACCATGGAAACCATAATTCTGAATGTCCTAACTTGTGCGATTAAAATTTAACACAAAGTGACATTGATGGTCTCCCACATTTCCAGGACCACCAATATCCAATTCTAATTAGCAGCACAGTAGCTGGTTTGGAAGGAATAAAGAGCTGTGGCTACCCCAGTCTCACACTGCACCCCTCCCAGGGAGCGCATGGACAATATATAGTGCCGAGTCTCTTACAAAGGCCTGGTTCAAACAGAGGAATTACTTCTAGTTGACTTTCATAGCCCCTGGAGAAAATAAAGCATATAGTTGTCCTCTCTGTATACACTACAGGAGCTTGTAATTTTGTTTTTCATTTGGAGTCCACTTCACATGGCTGTTCAATTACAGCAAATTTGGCAATTGTTTGCCATACACATGCAATAAATGAGAAAGTGTGTTTTATTTCCTCAAATATTATAATGATCATATTCATCTTTATAATTACTATACTTTCTATACTGCAATTTCTATAAAACTATTCCCTGTTTTCACATAAAATTAGCCCTTTATATTTTCACTAATAAATTATGAGTATGTTCAACGTATTCATCTAAACTTTGTAAATTTATGAGTGTCTTCCCCTTCCTTCCTTCCTTCCTTCCTTCCTTCCTTCCTTCCTTCCTTCCTTCCTTCCTTCCTTCTTTTCTACAAGTGCTCATGCAGGAGTTGACAAACTCTTGACACTCCCCTTAGGAAACATTCTTTCTTAATGGTCACTTAAATTTCCTAACAATTATCTCAAAAACACTGGCACAGATCGTGTGCCTTGCTACTTATTTCCTTTATCCACTACTAAGGACAAATGCATTGCTCAATGCAGGTCTTTAAATTAGGAACTTGTTTCTTGGCAACCCAGTACCCTGTGTTTGTTTTATCATGAGACCATTTGAATGGTTCCCTTTCTGTTTTCTGAAATCCAGAAGAAATAGTTTTAACTTCTCAGAACAAAACGTCTTAAACATTAAAAATTTATAGTCAGAAAAGATACATTAACTCCAGCAAATTTTAGGGTAATTTTAGTCTAATTTTAAGAGAGCTTAATAAAATTGATTTCATATCCATTTCATGTTTGATTAGCATTTTTTATAATATACTACAGATGAAAGATGTTGTTCTCAGTATTTGTTAAAACCTTTCCCACTTCATCTACAAACCTAAATTTCTGTAAATATGCACCAGATATAGCATCTGTAAACTAGATCAACAAAATTAAGAAAATTCACCTAAAGTAATAAATAATGACATTATAAAATATTTTTTAAATGTTACAAATGATTTTTATTTTTACACCAAATAATCTGTATTAGCAATAATATAGAATTTCAGAGTCAGGTTAAGCTCATCAACACTGACCTTTATTGATAAACTGTTAATTGCTTATGTAAAAAAATATTGTTAAAATCATGTCTAATGATGAAAGTTACACACAGTTAATTTAAATGTCATAGATCTTTCAGAAAATATATGAGTATTAGCTTAGTGAATTTTTTTTTACTGGACATACTATTTTGTTGTTTGAATGCATAATAATTTTAATGAACCTACAGACAATCCTTACTTGCGAGTATTCTCTACTTATAAGCACAGAATTGTCGTGTGCTACAAATGGTACATTCAGGACTTTTATTTCTAATTAGAATATGTGAATAAATTCTAGAGACCCCAGAGAAAGTTATTGTTCCCTTTGCAGTCAGAAAGGAAGAGATGAAGACTGAAAAGGCAATGGGGAGTGTAAATAGAGATAAAGTCCTAAGAGTGAGCTGGGAACAGCAATAGAAATAGTAAAAGCACATGAGAAAAAGAAATGAAAGAAAGTAGTAATAATAATAATAATAATAATAATAATAATAATAATAATAATATTCATTATACATTCTTGACATCTGTTCTGATGTATCTCCTAAAATAAATGCTAATTTTAAAAGATCTTTTTTTAATGTGTCATTTATTATTTAACAGATGCACTAAAGGTTTCAAACATATTTTTAAATGGTGTTTTATACCATGTGTTCTATAAATAGAGTTTAAAAGAAAAAAAGAACATAGGAAGCCTAAAATACCGGGGATAACGAGCTAAGGGAAACCTGTGGAAGCCAAGAGAAGACAGGAAAGCCTTGCTTCACCAGTATTGAACAAGCTTCTTATGAAGGCTCATCATGAGTTAATTTTGCTAAGAAGTCTGGTGGAAGACTTTAAGCATGTACACCTTTACTGTTTTAAGTGTTATCAGACGCACCAAAAGAGATGAAGCAGCGTATGCCAGTGACACAAGACTCCTACATCCTCAGCTTGGATGATACTGTCCTTTCTACTGGAGCTTCTTTTACTTTATTAAAAAAGAATCAGCAAAGTTGAGAAAATACTGTATACAATAATGGTAGCTACAAGTAAATTATCATTGTTTAGAAAAGGAAGTTGCACTTCTTTCCTTTTTTCAATTATATTACAGAGTGGGTAGTGGATAAAATCTGTTCAAGAGATAACTTGGCTGAGATCTTGGTTCAAGTAATTCAACTGGGTAATAGTATATCTGTGTAAATCATATCGACTTGTCTAGATTTGGAAGACAGCTCTTTGCCAAACAACCCAATCAAAAAATCGTGTATAGAACTAAATCGAGAATTCACAACAGAGGAATATCGAATAGTTGAGAAGCACCTAAAAAATGTTTGAAGTCCTTAGTGACCAGAGAATTGCAAATCAAAATGACCCTGAGATTCCACCTTACACCAATCAGAATGGTTAAAATCAAAACAAATATTGTTGAGGATGTGGAGAAAGAAGAAAACTCCCCCATTGATGGTAAGAGTGCAAACTGGTATAACCACTCTGAAAATCAATTTGGAGGTTCCTCAGAAAATTGAAAATAGATCTACCTGAAGACCCAGCAATACCACTCTTGGGAATAGACTCAAAAGATGCCCCACCATGCCACAGGGACACGTGTTCCATTATGTTCATAGCAACCTTATTTGTGATAGCCAGAAGCTGGAAACAACCCAGATTCTTCCCAAGACAGAAGAATGGATACAGAAAATGTGGTTCATTTACACAATAAAATACTCCTCAGCTATTAAGAACGAGGACATCTTGAGTTTTGCAGGCAAATGGATGGAACTAGAAAATATCATCCTAAATGAGGTAACTCAGACTCCAAAGGACATGCATGGTATGTACTCACTAATAAGTGGATATTAGCCAAAAACAAAAATAAAAAAGTACAGAATACCCAAGTTATACTCCACAAAATTCAAAAAGGCCAACAAGCTTAAGGGCCCAAGTCAAGACACACTCAGTCACACTGGGGAGGGAGAAGAAAGCAATCACAAGTTGGAATGGAGGGAGGAACCTGGATGGGAAAGTGAACAGGGGAGGACCTGATCTAATATTGGGAGTGGGAAAAGGACTGAAGCTCTGAGGGACAGCAGAAAGAATGGAAACAGGAAACCTATGGAAGTAAGAGGTTGGAGGGACCCTACAGAATGCACCACAGACCTGGGAGGTGAGAGACTCTCACGACTCAAAGGGAGGGACCTTAGATGAAATGCCTGACAGTAGGGAGAGGGAACATATAGAGCCCATCTCCAGCAGGAAGACAGGGCATCAAATGAGGAAGGAGGGTGCCATCCCACAGTCAAAACTCTGACCCATAATTTTGAAAGAACTGTTCAAAAGAACTACAAGAATGGAAATAAAGAGGAGCTTGAGGAAAAGAAGGTCCAGGAACAGACCCAAAGTGGGATCCAGCTCAAGAAGAAGTCCCAAGGCCTGACATATTACTGAGGCTATGGAGCCCTCACAAAAAGTGTCCTATCATGATTGCCCTCCAGAAGACACAAAAAGAAGCTGAAAGAGTCAGATACAGATATTTGCACCAAACCAATAGACAGAAGCTGCTGACCCCTGTGGTTGAATTAGGGAAAGGCTGGAAGAAGCTGAAGAAGAGGGCGACCCTGTAGGAGGACCAGCAGTCTCAATTAATCTGGACCCCTGAGATGTCTCAAACACTGGATCACCAAAAGGGCAGCATACACCAGCTGATATGAGACCCCCAACATGTATAGAGCAGAGGACTGCCCAGTCTGGGTTCAATTAGAGATGATGTACGTAATCCTCAAGAGACTGGAGGCCCCACGGAGTTTAGAGGTCAAATGGGATGGGGAGTGAGGGATGGGGGTGGGAATAGCCTCAAGGAGACAAAGGGTGGGTTTGAGGAATAGGATGTAAAACATTCGGAGGATGGAAGAGTGGAGGGAATAATATCTGGAGTGTAAATTAAAAATAAAATTGCCACCAAGCATTGAGACCTGAGTTCAATTTCTGGAACATACATGGCAGAAAGAGAAAATACTCTTTTGCAAATTATCCTGTGGCCTCCCACGTTTACAGTAACATATATAACTCATGTTCATGGCACAGAAAAATAAATAAAATGTTTCCTCTCCAGATTAACATGCCAAAATGTTACTAGGTCACCTGATACTTATATTCTCATTAAGTTTTTATAAATATCTAGTTTGGGCTGATTAAGGGCATTATCAATGAGATTAAAATAATTTCCTTTTTCTTTAATTGAAAGATTTTTATCACTATCTGCTGAACATGCATATGCTAAAAAGACAATTTTTGACATTTTAGATCTTAAAAAATGAACTGTAAATGTTGTCAAAAGTTCACTTTCTGCTCTGGCTAAAGTTAAATGAATTTTGTGGGCGGATGATCTGTGTGTATAGAGAAAATGTCAAGCATTTGAATGGAAAAGCACAAGCTGCATGTAGCCTTTTCACAAACAAAGCAATTCATTCTTTCTTTGTGAAAATAAGTGATATGGGGACATGGATTTAAATCACAATGTACATTTAAAAAGGGCTGGGTAGACTCAAGCTAAGTTCATCACTCCTTGTGTATCTGTTAGTGTCAGAACACAACAGGGTGTGCTCTCAGAAGACAGGCTATGTGAGACTCACAGTCAAGTCTTCTCTTCCACAGAAATGTTTCTAAAGTTGTTTTTTATTAAATTCATTCCCTGGTGTTCTGTTGCATCTAATTTCAATAAAAATATTTGCAGATAAATTAGCATTCTCTGATTTATCTCACATGTGTTCTACTTGGCTATCTTACATGAAAGCTTTCATTTGTTCAGATACTTTGCTAAGTGGCTTACATAACCTTTTTAGAAGTCTTTACAATTTCACCAAATTGAATGTGAAGGATGAACAATAAATCCGTGTGTTTTAAATGCAGATAAAAAATTTCAGCAGCAAGAAAAGGAAACTGAAAAAAAAATGTCAATCAGCATTGGTCCACTGAAGACTGTATGGAAGCTCTAAAGTTTTGCCATGTGTCCTCTGCTTCCTAGTTGTAGTGTGAGTTCTTTGATATGGTAATGACAGGATAAGAGCTGTACCAGTGGGATTCTAGGGTAAGAAACACAAATATCTGGGGTATTTATACTATACCCAGATGGAAACGCAAACCTTTATTTCCAACTGTTTATTACTAAATTACCATATATTGATAAAAATATTGCCAATTCAGTGTAGTTCATTCTTAATGACATTGAATAAAGGTAAATACAGTTTGATGAAAACGTCATTTGTTGAAGTAGTAACCAAACATTTATTCACTTGTGTCTAGGAAAATGAGATAAAATTTAACTTGAAGTATGAGTAGAAACCAGAGCCTCCTCCTTCATTCTTGTACAATGAATGGTACGTTTACGTGATTATATGTGTGGACATCACTACCAATTTCAAGAAAATCTAGCCACTAACAATTCTTGGTGACAAAGCCAACAAATAACAGCTTGTTTCAATTGTACTTTTAAAAGGCCATTTGAGATGATTCTCTCTGGAATTAAAACTGTAGACAAACATTTTTGCTAATTACATATTGTTCTAGAACACTGAAGACAGCAGTAGGCTAAATCAAGAAATCCAATTTCTTCTCCTTTTAAGCAGTTAAACTTTATTTCTCTATACGTGGTAGGAATTGAGTAAAAGTATGCAAGGTAAGCACTGGTTAAGTGGAGAAGACATCTGAAATTATTCAAGGAAACTTTGGAATGTTTTAAATAAGAGGAAGTTTGGCCCTGAACCCATTCCCTAACCCTACCACAATCCCAAACCAAACTCCAACCCCAGCTCTCAATCTGCACCCCTTCCATTATCCTTACCTTTACCAAAACCCTAAACCTAATCCTGACTTCAATGCTTAACCTTTCCATGACCCTAACAATATGTACCAGAAAAATTCCAGAGGCATGAAAGTTCTGTATGAAAGTACAATGAAGGTTAAGGTTGTTAACCAAGAACCTGCATCAGCATAGAGGGTACTGGTACTCATGACCGGGTTTACTACTGCTTTATCTCATCTTCCATGGATTTCTCACATTTCCAAGACACCTTTCTTTACAAAACAAATATCACAATAACTATTCTTGTGTCTGAGTGTGTGCTTGTTTCCTCGTGTGTCCCTGGGCGACCAAGTTAGGTTCAAACTCAGAGATCTGCCTCTCACATGCTAGGAATAAAGATGTGTGCCACCCATCGAGCTTCACTAGCTGTTTTTGAAAAGCACTTTTAAAATATATAATATTAAAGAGTCCTCTCAGTAAGTGCCTATCCTGGCAGAGATGTGAATCTAAGAGTGAAGGCCATATACCCAGAGGCCAAACCTGCTAAAAGGTGAAGAGGAGGTGGCTGGGAGCTGGGAAAGGATTGTGGGTGGGGGTGACAGGGAAGTGGGCAGTGAGTGGGATGTAAAATGAATAAGTAAAAAAATTAAATTAAAATGTGTAAAAAGCAAAAAAAGTCTCTTCAATAATCTTTAAATTATTCTTTTTTTTTCTTTTTTTTTCTTTTTTTTTTATTAGATCTTTCATTTACACTTCAGATACCATCCCGTTTCCCCATTCCCCCCCCCTTAGAAAACCCCTATCCCATGCCCCCTTTTCATTTTGCATTTATACATTTTTTTAAGAAATGTTAATCATAGGCTTTATAAGTTTGGTATTGTTCAATCAGAGGTGTAACCCACTACCCAACCTAGATATATCAACTATCTTTGACTGGTGGAGATACATGAACATCTGCTTCCCTGTCTCCCCCCTCTATCTCTCTTTCATCACCTAGCTTCTCCTCTCCTTCTTCTTCTTCTCTTCTTACTCCTTTTCTTCCTCTCAGTACTCCTCCCACCTTAGCTCCTCCTACACATCACCCTTCCTGTTAAAAGGAAACTTTTCTCTCAAAATACAATTAGAGCATAATTATGCCTATTTGTACCAGTGAGGTACAAGATAGTCCTAATACCCAGTCCATCCTTTTGTTGACTAACCAGCACCTCTGTCATCTATCCTAACTAAAACACTTAGTTCTGAACCTGGCTTTTTCCTTGGCTTTAGGATGAATGTCAGCTGATGACCATACACTCAGATCTTTTCTCTCAAAGTAAATAGCTATAAGTTTTCAACCCCATCAGAAATCCAGAATGACTGAGTTGACTATAATTGTGGGAAGCACAAAGCATAGCTTCTAAAACTTAGCCAATTTATAGAGACCTCTGACCTCCTGGACACTCGCTCTACTTCAAAACGTTGGAGCATCTGTTCTTCTGCCTTCTGGCCCAGGATCATCTGACAGACCTTAGTGCTGCAGAATTATTAAGGGCTGATTACTCTGTCTAGGCAGATATAATCAGTCGACTATTCTGCAAGTGTGTCCTTTTCTGGACAGTAATTTGTCTGTAGAAGGAAAGTGGCAATTCTTGCCTAGTGGCTGTCTCACCACAACTGGAGTAACTCCAAGGATGCTCAATTTCTTCTTAGAGTTTAACATAGGAAGCTGTCCGGAGCAGACAGGTCTCTAATGAAAATGAACATTAATACTGAAATGTTTGTCATGTCAATTCTAAGGATTTCTGATGTTTTGAAAACCAGCTATCCATGTAAGGTAATCTGGACTGTTGCCTGTTAACTCCACTCAGCTATTTCTAAATAAAACATAGAGAACACCCTTATAATAAACTCCAAGTCATGAATTTGCTATAGTCCCTTAACTCACAGGCTGACCATCCCAAATCAGTTAAAAAAGTTAAAGAAGGACTGGGTCTAAGCTTTGTATTCCTAAGTGTGTTATACTGGTACAATGCCTATGAGAGTAACAATATTCATCTCACTCTTATTAAATTATTCTTATTGAGTAATACTGTCACTACCCACAAAAAAAGAATGTCTTTCCAAAACACATCGCATGTCACTGCAGAAGTAATCTGGCCTTGAAATGTCCATTTTCTTATGATATGCACTCTATTTTAAGGCAGTAATAACCTATCCACCTGCCATCCACTTTTAAGGCTTTGTTTGAAGACTGTTCCTTGTTTTCAAGTTTTTAATACTCAACCATAATGTCATTCAGACACCAATAGACAATTCTACCAAGTCTGCACTTGATTTTCTAAAATAAAGACACTTACTATTCCACAATATAGTGAATATCTTACATAGGCCAGATACCATACATAGATGTAGTTTGAGCCAATAAATAATAATAATAATGTTTTATTTTTGAGATTAATAATATCCTTCAGTATTTAGAAGATGATATGTCAAGAAGCAGCGGGTACTAGGCATGACACAAAGTAACCAAAATGACCTTTTTCAATCATTTTTTATCTTTTAAAATTCGCACTCAGTGGCTGGAGAGATGGTTCAGATGTTATGAGCACGGGATGCTCCTTCAGAAGACATGGCTTCCGTTTCCAGTAAATACATGGAAGCTAACAGCCATTCATAAATTTAGTTCCAGAGGATCTAATGTCCTCCATCAGTCTTCATGGGTATCAAGTATGTAGAACACATATATGCATGCAGACAGAACACTCATACAAATAATAATTTAAACACAAATATTTTAAAATGAATAGTCATTACATGAATTTTTATCCAAGCTATGCTTCAAAATTAAAGAAGTACTACTTAAAGAAATAAAATATTGATGTTTAAAATCCTGTTAAAAATTAAAAATTACAATTCTCAGTAAAATCCCTGAAAAACAGTCATGGTCTATGAGTTCATCTTTTCCACATATATAAATAATAAAAATGTATGTCCAGTGTTTTGAATATTAAATTTGGAAAAGCATTATATAAATTAGTGATCCTGTAAGATTCAGTTGTTTTGAATACACTGTAGACTCCTCTCCAATGCTACTTTTGGTTTTCATTAATCACACCTTTTAAGCCTTTTAAAATGTGCTTACCATCAACATCTGCAGAATAAATACAAACACAAACTTTTTTCATTCAGTGACATAAGATCATCATAGAATTGCAGCATCATATTTTTTTAAGAGCAAGAAGATCCTTTATGGATAATCTAATGCTGCCCTCACTAATTGGACAAATGAGAATACTACAATCCAGAGAGATCATATGATGTGCCCTGGGTCTCTTAGCAAAGTAACCATAGACAGCCATGGTGAAGACAATTGAGACTTGGGTTCTTCCAGGAAGTACCACATTTGTAAGTTAGGTATAATTTACTTCTCAAGGTACACAAAGAGATAAAATATTTACTTGGGTAAAGGTTAATACCAGTTATATAAACACAGTTTTGTAATGGCTTTATGTTACCTTGGTTCCTACTGTGACTATCCATCCAGTAGTTGCTTTGATTGTACATTTATTCTTCTAAAACTTAATATTACTAATCTGTGGAGTTTTATCTATTATAAACACTATTACATTATAAATCTATTATAAACACTGTAAAAATATTTTTGAGGTCTTTCCTATGTAAACAGCACACTAGACATGAGAAGTCACATTAAATAAGCAAGTGAATGTAGCATGTAGTTTAGAAAACTAAATTGTTGTTATTGTATGTGACTAACCTGCCATCATGTACTGTAGCAATACAACATACTTGCAAAAAAAGAATGAAAAATGTTACAGGAAAAAAAAAAACAGAAAAAATTTTTCTCAATGATATAATTTCCCCAAATACATTCAGGGAATGAATAAAACATTCAGGGCTTGCAAGAATTAAGCCAGTGTTAAGAATTGATGAAACCCAGAGTTTTAAGTGCAAAACTTTTGCAATACCAATTTTTGTAACAATAATAATTTAAATATAAATCATAAAGCCGCATCAAAATAAAGCACAAGCAAACTACTTCAATACATCCCTTACCTATACAACCAGTAACCCTCCTTAGATATTTACCTTAGAGAGCTCTTGAGAATTTATGCACACAATCACACGCACAGATGCACGCGTGAACACACACAATACATAATTGTTTGTAAAGCTTCATTTTTATCACTTCCTAATTGGAAAGCCCAAATGTTTATAAATGATGAATAAATGAACTATGATATGGACAGTACTCAGCAATAAAATTGGAATGAATTAATGACGCAGTCAACAAGAATGAATCTCAAAGGCATTATGCTATGTGTACATGGTTGGGCTCAAAAGGGAACATATTGTATTGCTTGTTTGCACATCATTCTGAAAAATTTTAAAACAAGAATAGAGAATAACCTACGTATGTAGGGGCAAGGGGAATGAATACACAGACGATGGTCACTTGAGAGAAAGAAGAAGACAATTTTAGGTGATAAAATTGGTTGGTGCCCTGATTTGTTAATCATGATTTCCCCACAGGAAATTGAATTCATGTCATTTTACATAAAAAACACACTAATGAAGACTTTAAGATGGAAATATATAAACATCAGTTACAGTTCTAAAATACATTTGTTAAAATTCCTCAAACATCTAAAGTGTTTAATTCCAAACTATGCAATGGACAAGAAATTCAACTGTATGTTCTCTATCACAATCATGAAGAAATGCTCCCCACAGCGAGAACCTGTGTTCCCCAAAATTTAATCCAGAACTGTGGAACAGTCCAGAAAACACAAGGCTGCATGTTGTATAGTTTAAGGAAGGCATGGGCTATAGAATACACTCAAAGCCACGTAGAGCAACTTTGGGAGTCTAGTTTCAAAAATTATATATTAATACAAAAAGTATTTAGTTAATACAAAGAGTTAATACAAAGAGAATTCAGGTTAGAATTCAGTGATGGAGGGCTTGGGTGTCATCCACAAATATCTGAGTTCAATACCTAGAGCTTCATTAAATCAATCAATACTTTTTACCTTCCTACCTACCTCCATACATACATACATATATACATACATGCATGTATACATAACCAAGTAAAACAACATTTAGGCATTTTAAAACAGCTTTTGACATCAAAGATTATACAAATAAAGCTATATGCAGGAAAGAAACTAATATGAGAATACCTGGTAAATGCCTGTGATTTCATTGCTTTGATTTCTTTTTTTAAAATAAAGGTGAAAGCCAGTTTATTTATATATTTTTTGTTTGGGTTACTAAGTAATTTTGTTGTTTGCCAATACGGCCTTTCCTGATCACTGTTTTGTGGTTGGCTCTGTGGCATAAACGGGCTGACAGTTTCAGCTGTCTTCTACTGACGGGCAGCTATCTATCTATCTATCTGATGTCAGACTTCTCTTTATGCAGATTTCCAAAGGCTGCTATGTATGCATGTGGATTCTGAAGGGCACTAACTATGTGGCTGACAGCCTGTGACAGCCACTAAGCATGGAATAAGTAGAGATGACAGTATGAATAATCCATGAGCTTTCACTCTGCCCCTGGCCAGCATCACAATCCTGCACTTTTTGTGTGGCCTTGAAATTAATTAGAAATGTAATTTCCTAGCAAATCAAATTTAGTTTTAATTTTCTATAAACAAAAAAGTGAAAGTAAGAGGCATTAATGACCTTAACTCTAATGTCTAAATATATGTAAAAATCATTTTCACCTAAAAGTTAAAATTAACAGTCTGGATGTTATTTCCATAAAACAGTACATCACTTCTTTATACTTATGTATATAATATATAAAATAAGTGAATCTCATGTGAATATGTTATTTATATATAAAATTATTTATAAAATATTATATATTTATAAAATAAATATTATATAATAAATTACATGATTACATGAAATAAACTATGTATCTATGTATAGTATAGATTTAAATCATGTCTTTATAATCACACACATATATATTTGTATTTAAAGAAATGTTAATTCTGTGATCTACTACAAACAGCATTGTCAGTTCACAACCTGGTAGCTATTCCTGATTTCAGCTCTGCTCTCCTCATTCAAATACAGTAATGAAGATCCGTCAACTTCTCTTTGGAAATATGCTCAAAGGTGTAAACCTCCCCCATATCCCACTCAATCCTAGCTGTAGCTTCAATGTGGATTTTCATTTGCCAGCAACTGAGTGACTGCAAGAATGACACAATCTATTTGCCTATACTCACATTGTCATCTGCGATATTTCTAGTTAGCTATTGAGTCCGTGAGCAAGGACAGTGATAGAGCTCGCATGTCGGAGATACAGTATCAATGCTTGAGCCTCAAGAGGAGAGATGTCCTGGAGAAAGCCGCTATAAATGCCTTTTTTGAAATGTGTTTAACCATATATGATCAAACTGAAGTGTGATTATAAAAGATACAGAAGAACAGAAAGAGGAATGTCCTAAATCGGAAATTTCTTACATATAAACTTACTCTGTGTGTGTGTGTGTATGTGTGTGTGTGTGTGCAGGCGCACAAGTGTGTTTGTGTGTCTTTTGTGTAGGTGTGATGTATATACTTATTAGCGGATGTATGTTCACATGTACGTGCAGGTAAGTGTTAACATTACTGTGGAGACCCATACTAGACAGTAGGTGTCTTCTTCAACTTCTCTTTATGTTCACATTTTTGTGACAGGCATATGAAGTTCATCTCATGGGCTAGGCTTGCTGGAAAGTGGTCTTCTCAGGATCCATCTATCTCTAGTCCCGCAACACTGGGTCACAAGTATGCAGCCATGAAAGTTCTTCTGCTTGCTTGGCAGGGTAGGCACTATACTAAATGAGGCAAGTCTTCAGGCCCTACAGGAACTAATTTAAAGAAGCAAGGATCTGTATAGATGCAGACACTTAGAGCCAACTATTGGACTGAGGTCAGGGACCCCTATGGAAGAGTTACAGGAAGAATTGAAGGAGCTGAAGGGGATTGCAATTCCATAGGAAGAACAACAGTATCAACTAAACCAGACCCCTCAGAGCTCACAGAGACTAAGCCACTAACCAAAGAGCATACATGGGCTGGTCTGTGGCACCTGGCAATATATAGCAGAAGACTGCCTTGTCTGGCCTCAGTGGGTTAGGATGATCCAAATCCTTAGAGACTTGATGCCGCAAGGGAAGGGGAATGCTGTTGGGATGAGGTAGTGTTGGGTGTGTGTGAGTGGTGTAGGTGGGTAGTTGGGTCGGGGAGCACCCTCTCAGAGCCAAAAGGTAGGAGGATTGGGTGAAGAAATCTGGGAGGGGAACCTGGAAGGGCAACAACATTTGGAATGTAAATGAATAAAGTAACTTAATAAAAACATTAAAGAAAAAAGAAGCAAGGAAAACAACTGGCTCCCACATGGTGTTAAATATTCGGAATTAAAAGAACAGAGGCAGCACTACAGAGGTCTCTCAGGTAGGTACTTTCAATTTTAATCAGTACCGTATAGGAGAATGGAGCATGAGAAATGGCGTTCTAGGTAAGGAGACAAGGGTATCTGAGAAGAGTGGGTAGGAGAGAAACAAAGGCTGAAGAACTCGGTGGAGCATTCAGAGCAAGGTGAAGCCAAGCCTGCTGGAGTGCCCAGGAGGCTGAGACTGAGTTGTGAGCTATGGCGAAGTTGGTAAAGATGGGTCAAAGAAAAACATTTCATAATGTTTCTTTTCTATGAAGCAAGGGCTGAGACTGTACTCAAGGCAGTAACCAAGGGGGTGATAGAAAGAGTCTGGCAGAACCTGCTGATGGATATACCACATGTGGGAAGTTCTTGTAGCAATACTCAACATATTTATACCTAGGCACTGGAAGGTGGAGTCAACAACTGAACTTTTGTCAGGATGGTATTACTAAATGCCCTTTATTATTTTGAAAACATCTGTTTAACATTGTATGGTTAAACACAACTCAAAGGAGGCATTTATAGTGGTCTTCTCCAGAGTATCTCTCCTCTTGACTGTCAAGCATTGACGCTGTATTTCAGACATTCTGAGCTCTATAATGTGTGTGGGGTAGACATTATTATTAACCCCTTATTACACAAGAAGAAAAAGAAGCATAGACATGGTAACTAACACGTGAAAGGCCATGCATCAAGACTGTTGACACACCAGGAGCATGGCTCCCTCCTTCTCACAACTGTATTGTGTCTTATATTAAAATAGAGTCTACAGGTGCCCAGTACTGAGAGTTACAAAGAGGTGGGCTACAAAACGTGCAGCTGGGGGTCTGGTGTAGTGAATAGGTTATGTCCCTTGATTTGGTGGCATTTTTATGGCTTTCATTGCTTGTAGACTGCATACTTCAAAGGTAAGTATAGTGTACATCACACACATATGTATTTAAAGGCACAACGAGGCAAACAAAGACTGATAGAACAGGTTAGAACTATATAGACACGTTTGTTTTTTCTTATAATACATACTTTGTTTTTTGGTTTTGTAGTTTGTCTCTGATGGAAACAACTCTTCATATTTTTGTCTAACTCTTGAAAAACTATCTCACAGAGTAACTCTGGCTCGCCTGAAAATATCTCAGTGATCTGCCTGCCTAACCTTAAATTCTAGGATGTAAAGTGTACATCGCCTCCCTCAGGCCTGTACAGCTTCTGATGAGAACATTTATGTAATACTTGGTTCAATTCTCTTTAAAGGGATTACTGAGCAAGTCAGATTTTTGTCAAACTAATTTGCTTCAATGTATCACTGAACTGATGTCTCTTAGTAGATGAATGTCTACAGCATTTAGACATTAAGATAAAAATGTAAGCAATTCTAAGTGACTTAATCATATCTACTCTCAAAAAGAGGGATAATGTTGTTTGCATAAGCACATAATATGGAGAAAAAAAACAAGGACAAAAAATTAAGAGAGAACATTTAAAGCACTGATATCAACTTAAAATTTTTCACTTAAAAAGGCATTTGAAATGTTACCTTAATCTTAAGTGACTGAGTCTTTGCTTAAGAATAAATAAAGGGTTTTGGAAAATACATTGAGGGTAATTTATGATAAATATTTCAAGGAATCAAAACCACTAAACATTAACCATAATATGAAGAATAATATGAGAATCAGAAGCCCTGATTATTTTACTAGATATTTATTATAATTTATATTTTAACAAATTTATAGTTACTTTATAAAATTCTTTTGAATAGCTCTATGAAGACAACAGGAGGCTTGTATTTTTGTACAGGGCTGAAATCCTAGAACCCTGGAGACTGAGGAAGAAGGCATCCAGACTGAGGCTACTTAATCAGACGTCATCCTCAAAACAACAATAACAACAACAGCAGCAGCAACAGCAGCAACAACAACAACAACAACAACAACAACAATAACAAGAAAAAGAAAAGAAGACAAAGAAATCCCAGTTGTTACCATTGATTGTAAATAAAAAGATGTAAGTGATACCTTATGATTTTTTGAGAAAGTATATATTATTCGGAGTATTTTATACTCTGAAATTTTTTATGTTAAATGGAATAAATGTATTTGTAGTAAATAGATCAGTTTGGAAAACAATCTGCTTTATATATTAAAACCTTTATGGAATGAAATGAGTATATTTATGTCAGTTTTGAATATAAAATTGAGAGTAAATGAAATGAATTATACAAGAATGGCATCAATGCATTGTCTTGGTGTGCATGTACCAATGGAAACATAAATCTTGGCATATTGATTTCATATAGTTAATGGGGTACTATAGCCATCAGTGCCTTTGCACAGTAGCAGTTACAAAACTGCCTCCTTTTGTCAAATTAATTATATATACTTAGTATATATTTCTTCACAATAGTAACTATGATCACCAATACTATTTATTGTTCAGAAAATATGAGAACTTATTTTCCAAAAATATATAAGAAATAAAAACACCATTTCAAAAATATAAAAATATTTTAAACATGCTGTATTTTTTTAATGTGATTAACTCATAAAACATAATTTGACTTCACATATTATACATTTATTTTTAAATTATCAGCATACATAATAATCTATTAATTACCTTAATTTGTTCTTTGATTGCTAAAAATCCATAGTTTTGTCTTCTGACTTTCTGAATTAATCATTTCTGCAAAAATAAGATAAGAGATAAATTAGATGAAAAAAATGTTTCCTTTTAGAATCTCAACAACAGAACAAATAAAATTTTATTACTACTCAAGAAATCTATTTCCCCACCACACTTAAAACTGTCCCAGCAGAATGAGTAATAAGAGAACCTGAAAGATACATGATACAATTTTAGTAAGGCTGTTTAATAGGAATGTAAGTGTAATATTTAAGTATATAATGTAACTATGTTTACACATGCAAGACCACAGAAGATTTTAAAATCATATGTGTGGAGTTGATTGATCATAAATAATATTTTACTAAGTATCCAAATACTATTTAACATTTATCAAAATAAGTGAGTATTTTAATAAATGTTCAATAGTATTAGAACACTATTGAACTATGTGCATCTGTTTGAACAGAGATAGAGATTGGAGACCAAATACTAAAAATAATTATAAAGATCTAAATAAAATCTAATGTAAAATTTGAGATATATCAAACTAAGTGTAATTTTATCATTTTCAGTATATTGTGTTGATTTTCTTAAAATTGTCAGAATTCCATTTTTAAATCACTAAACTAACAATCCCCACACCAAACTGGTGGCCAAAAATATTTAAAAAAGTGTTTTCCTTTAAAATATTTTATTTGGCAATTTAATATATCCTTGCCGTTCTGTAACTACATCAATTTTAAACTTTCCAATAAGTATATTTAAAAATTTATACAATTAACATACCTAGAAATTATTCTGAAATTTGTTTTGTATGTAATTGCAATAGGTGTATTTTTGTTTCTCCTAAAGTATAACAATCCACACCCCCAAATAATAACAAAAAACATTATCTATTCTGCCATTTTGTCAACAAATGGTTATGGAATTAAATATAGAACAAAAGTCAATGTCATGGAATTAAACTCAGTTTTCCTTCTTAAAAATCACAATTGACTAAAAGTAAACCAAGTATATATTAGTAGAAAGAGTATCCTCTAATGTAAATATTTTATTTGAGTTGGTAATTTTAAATTATGAAAGTAGCATGATTTGCTATATTTTAATAAATGTTCATATGTATTTGAGTATTTGAATACTTACTAAATTTTTTTCAAGATCAAGTCAACTCCACATTTGAGTCACATGCTTGACTACTCAAACATGCATCTCTTTTATAATCAATTCCTTAAAATATTCTGAATAATCTTCCTTCAACCAATCCTAGCATTCGTTCAGTAAGCAGTGACTTAGTAGATTACTGTCTCCTTGCTTTTGAAAAATGTATATTTGTCTTCCTGAAAATGTTTTATATAACTGGAAAATTGTGAATCACAGCACAGGCCTGCTCACAAGAGCAGGCTTCAAGTATTTTGCTATCACCATGGAAATACATTTTGATGTTCAGAGACAGCTAATCTTCAAACTTCACTTCCCCACAAAAGTTGCCAGTCAAATGTTGCTTACGCTCCTATGTCAACCAGTATCTGTTATGAAGTCCTCTACAGCAAAGATCACTTGATACTCTTAGAGTGATTCACCTCTCCCTAGTGGAACAGGCAACTAAGTCAGCCTCGAAAATGCTGACTGGGCAAACAAAATGTTAACATTTTCATAAGTCAAAAATAAGACGTAAACAGGAAACCATCCCCATTGGCCTCACAGAAACTGAGACTGTAATGGAAAGCTGACTACAGTGCATGTCCTTACATGTGTCGTCGTAGCCGCTTTCACAAACCCTGGTTCTTTCTGGTATTGTCAGTTGATTTGTTTTGTTCTTTGTTTTCCTCCATAAGCAAAGGCAATCTACAGCTTACAGCGGGGGAATATTTTACATCACTGTATTCTGCTCTCTAGAATCACTGAACTTCATGTAGAGAACACAGGACAAAGATCAGCTTGCTAAAGCCACTCAGCATCACAATGAAAAGGACAAATAGACAAGAAACCTTAGGAATGGAAAGGGGGAAGCAAAGGGAAGAAAATAGAAACAAAATAGATAGAGGAGAAGAGAAAGGAGCCATATCAACAGACACATATCTACTATGAGATAATACAGGTAAACTTATTTTCTATTTAATAAACTTACTGTAAGATGGACATTCAAAAACAGCTATTGCCACACCCCCTCCAGAAGAGTCTGTGTGACTGGACGAAAGCCTGGCACACTCACGCAAGGCGACGACTTCAAGGAAGTCAGTCTCCTGGAGGGGTTGGCTGTCCTCTTAGAAGGGTATGTTCTTCATGTGTCGTGGCTGCCATGTTTGGAAGATCTTTTCTTGCTGTCTCATTTCTACCCTGTGTACCTTTGCTCAGGGCACGTCCTACCCTACTATCCTCTCATAGACAAAGAAAGGTCACAGAAAGTGCAATAGAGGTAACCACTGACCCTATTTTGGACTTAGCCTTCAGGAAATGTCACCATTAATCTTACAGAATAAAGACTTCGACTGAACTACAGCAGTAAAAATTGTTTTACCAGAATCCCCTGTAAAGACATACAGCCTGTAAGAGTGGGGATGGTTAGACAGGAAATTACTCCAGTCACTGACTCTTATGGGCTTCCTTTAAAAGACCCTGAAAACTCTAAAAAGAAAGGGCTTTATCGCTTTCCTAAGAGATTCATGGATGGCAGATGGCAATGGCTTATAGCAGGGAGAAGGTGGTTTCCCCTGTAAGCAGGATGGACCCACAGTGTGCTCCCCTGATCTCCTGCCATAGAGAGGAGTTTATGATGAATTTGGGAATCGATGGGTCAATCACAATGGAGAAAAGGTATCATATTATTCACTCCCATTTATGGAGAAATTGGCACCATCACGACCCCCATGGTGTTTATTATTTAAAGAGAATAGAGATAGTATCATTAGACAGCTACAAAAGCCCCTAAGTAGAGTCAGTGTTAGAATTAAATATATTAGAGGAAATTAGGAAGAAGCCTAGCAATTAAAAGATATTAACATATGAGATTACATTAATAAACAAGAAGACCCCAGACATATGATACATAAGAAGCCCATATATGATGAATTTAATTTGGCAGCTCACAAAGCAACAAGAAGAAGGTTACTGTATAATCTCAGATGAGTTAACTGCTGAACCACAAGTACCACTGGGTGGCTTGCCAACTTGGCTACTGTCTCACACATTAGCGATAACATCAACTTCACATGTGCCTTGCAAATGAATAATTTACTGATTTATTAGAGTTGGGTCCAATTTATGAGTATCTAATAAGAACATTGTAAGAATGTTCCTGATAACCTTTGCTTTTTCTGTTCCTGTGTATGTTCAACATTGCTTTTTCCTCTTTGCTTTATGATTATAAAAGTCTGATGCTTGAATAGTAAAATCGCACTCAGATCAAAGACCTCCTTGCATCTGTGTCTGTCATTCGCCGACTCCTTGCCCACCTGAAACCAGTCTCCTGGGTTGCCTCAACAGTTTGTGGCAAGCTAATGTGAATATTTCAAGTATATGGTTTCTTAGAAAGCATTCAAAATCTAATTGCTGATGATGCTTTAGTTCAATTAATGCATTCGTTCATATCTTCATCACCTTACAATTGTACATGGTTCAAAAATAGCATAAAGGCAATACCCTAGAAATCACTACAATGTATCAGAGGATTTGAAAAAGAGAAGGAAATACAAATAAAACCTTGATTTATGTTAGCTGATGATAAAAATGACCTATGCTTTGAACAAGCATTATAATTAATCACATATAAAAGGCAACAAAACAAGATATTGATGAAAATTAATGAATTGCCAATTTATAAAATCAGTAATAGATGATAAATATGGATCATATTTTACAGTTCTGACAGAGCAAAATTAAAAAGAAGATAAACTGTAAACATTCATTACATATTTACTGCTTTAGTCCTGGCTCAAGGTAGTATAGATGCAGAAGAAACTGTAGAGGTTAAAAGAATACTCACTGAATTTATGCACATTCCATCTAGTAAGCAGACTAAGACAAAGACACACAAGAAGAAGACACATCTAGATGCACAGATGTGCACCTTATATGTTTATAAACTACATATTATCTATTTTCTATAGGACATGCACACATTTTAAACTAACTAAAATTCTCGCTGTGTGGCAAACACTGCTTTATTCACTCACTTCATATTGTCATTTAAACTTTTTAAATAATCATATGATATTTGTCCAGATATTTTTATCTTAAATATAAAAGAAATCAGAATTATATTCCAGGAACTCTTAATTCTGATTCTAAACATTCACACTACTCAAATAGCATCATATTATCCCTAACCATCTTTGTTGAGCTATGTAAATTGAAGGGAAAACAAGCTACCATAGATCGATTATTCAGAAGATAATCTCAGAAATTCATGACACTGATTGCCATTAGAGGTAGCTTCACACATTGATAGTTAAATAAAATATCCCCAAAATAACCCAGTACAAGTTAGTATGAGATTAAAATGGAACAAAAAAAAAGGTACAAATTTTTTAACTCACATGTACTCATCTGGAAATTATATAATATGACCTGTTGAAGTGCCCCATAATGGTCCATGAGGCATGGAAAAGTGGTAAGATTGTGCACCTCAGATCATTCTGTACACAGTTAAGAGAGGCTTTGGGGCTGGAAATGTTGGTAGTTGAGCCTGTGGCTTCTGGGATTTAAGCACATACTGTGGGACTGAGCTATACTTCCAGCCCATACTCTTGTCCTTAATCTGTTCACTGATAACTAAAATAAAAACAGTAAACATGAAGAAACCTTTCTTTTTTTTTTAATTAGATCTTTCATTTACACTTCAGATACCATCCCGTTTCCCCATTCCCCCTCCTTAGAAAACCCCTATCCCATGCCCCCTTTTCCTTTTTGCATTTATACATTTTTTTAAGAAATGTTAATCATAGGCTTTATAAGTTTGGTATTGTTCAATCAGAGGTGTAACCCACTACCCAACCTAGATATATCAACTATCTTTGACTGGTGGAGATACATGAACATCTGCTTCCCTGTCTCCCCCCTCTATCTCTCTTTCATCACCTAGCTTCTCCTCTCCTTCTTCTTCTCTTCTTCTTACTCCTTTTCTTCCTCTCAGTACTCCTCCCACCTTAGCTCCTCCTACACATCACCCTTCCTGTTAAAAGGAAACTTTTCTCTCAAAATACAATTAGAGCATAATTATGCCTATTTGTACCAGTGAGGTACAAGATAGTCCTAATACCCAGTCCATCCTTTTGTTGACTAACCAGCACCTCTGTCATCTATCCTAACTAAAACACTTAGTTCTGAACCTGGCTTTTTCCTTGGCTTTAGGATGAATGTCAGCTGATGACCATACACTCAGATCTTTTCTCTCAAAGTAAATAGCTATAAGTTTTCAACCCCATCAGAAATCCAGAATGACTGAGTTGACTATAATTGTTGGAAGCACAAAGCATAGCTTCTAAAACTTAGCCAATTTATAGAGACCTCTGAACACCTGGACACTCGCTCTACTTCAAAACGTTGGAGCATCTGTTCTTCTGCCTTCTGGCCCAGGATCATCTGACAGACCTTAGTGCTGCAGAATTATTAAGGGCTGATTACTCTGTCTAGGCAGATATAATCAGTCGACTATTCTGCAAGTGTGTCCTTTTCTGGACAGTAATTTGTCTGTAGAAGGAAAGTGGCAATTCTTGCCTAGTGGCTGTCTCACCACAACTGGAGTAACTCCAAGGATGCTCAATTTCTTCTTAGAGTTTAACATAGGAAGCTGTCCGGAGCAGACAGGTCTCTAATGAAAATGAACATTAATACTGAAATGTTTGTCATGTCAATTCTAAGGATTTCTGATGTTTTGAAAACCAGCTATCCATGTAAGGTAATCTGGACTGTTGCCTGTTAACTCCACTCAGCTATTTCTAAATAAAACATAGAGAACACCCTTATAATAAACTCCAAGTCATGAATTTGCTATAGTCCCTTAACTCACAGGCTGACCATCTCAAATCAGTTAAAAAAGTTAAAGAAGGACTGGGTCTAAGCTTTGTATTCCTAAGTGTGTTATACTGGTACAATGCCTATGAGAGTAACAATATTCATCTCACTCTTATATCACTAAGAAGCTCATGCCAATGAAAACCTTAAAATTTGTAAACAAAGTAAATTGGCGCCATTTAAGAATTTATATCTTCATCTTGATATTAATTATACAGATTTCTACTAATAGGTTATGGCTATGCAATAAACCCTAGCTAATCCTCTCTATTCCGACAAAACCACTACTTTTCCCTAGGGAGACAGCCTGAAGCAACCTTTCACAAGGTGATTTTTATCCTAAAAGTTAGTCCTCAAATCTGCTTTGTAAATAGTACCCCAAATTATCTAAAGACTCATTCTCTAATGAGGGTTTCTTCTCACTTTCTACAAGTGTACCATGCTGCTTAGCACAGAAATTAGGTTTCAGAACTCTCTAAATGAAGAATATACTTGTTTTTCTCCCATGAAAAAAAACCATATTTTTAAAAAAAAAGAAAACAGGAACCAAAAAAATCAAATAACTTCCCAAATCACCATCCTTGGGTATCTAGCCCATTCCTCAGCAAAGATTCTGCTAGACAGAGAAGTCTGTGAATGTCTTATATACTGCCTTACAGGGTTCAGCATGATGATTCATATCATGCAAGTGCACAGAAATGTAACCTCAAGAAGGTCTGAGTAAGTATGGTGGCAAATATTCTCCTCAATATTAATGTTGAAAATATTCAAAGTTTCCATAACAAGTTTTTCAAGTCAAGAGAAATTATCAATTCATCTAACAGCTAAGAAACTGTTAATGCAAGATAAAGTTTTGAAATTTTGTACAACAGGATTCCTTAGCAGTTCGCCTATGAATTGTTCGAGTACTGTTAGAGCCCTCGCTGGACTTAATATAAGACCATTAAACCATAAACTAAACCTTAGTAAGGGTAAAAGGACTAAAGTCATAAAATTATGTTATATAAATGAAACAAGTACATTAGTAATGAAAATTAGCAATCCCTAAATATTTATCAATCCCAAACAGGAACTAGAAATATTTTAATTTGAACAAAATCAAACATAGCATATCAAAAGGCAGCAAAAGTTGTGTTTAGGAGTAAACTTATACCTTAAAATGTCTACATTAGAAAATGAGAATGATGTATGATCAATTAGCAGAGTTTCCACATTAATCAAATAGAAGAGGCAGCTGAATGTACAGTTAGAAAAGGAAGGAACAGTAACTAAAAGCGTACATATGGTTTATCTAAGACCAGTGTTAAAATGATTACTAATTTTTTAAAGATTCTATGATTACGTTTATAAAATTTCACTAATTGCTTAATGCCACAAAATTATTCATGTTATCCATTATGTTCAATATTAACAATAACAATTCAATATAGTTACTCACAAGTTTCCCCTCCACTGATAAATATAACAAATTCTGACAGAGCTAATAGACATATACAGGGTATATCACATTTAAAAGGCATGGACAATTCAAGCATTACTGAGAGGAGAAAGGATTACACAAATCCATATGACATAGGAATCAACTTATTAACTAATATGTTTTCTTGCACAACTCTGAACTTTACTATAGTGAGAATCATCTTCTCTGCCTGCATTTGTACACAGGGTAATTTACTACATGAATCCATCTCCTATCATCCTATGCCATTCCATAGATCACCATACCAAATCATACTATACCCTTGGATATGTATTACAATGCTGAATGAACAAAGAAACCAACTGAGGCATGTGGCCATTGTGATAAGAGGCTCAGATGGTAGGACAGCTCAAACACATGCAGTTAGTTCTAATTCCTCACAGAAAATCAAAACCAAAGAACTGGGCCTTATATTTCCTTTAGTCCTCATTTAGAAGACAAAGACCCTTCTACCCACATGAACATGGCAAGATCTTGATTAATAAAAAGCCCATGTATAATATAAGTAGGTGCTCTCCAAGTTAAAACAGGGATATGTCCCAAATACCCATTATAAGCTAAAAAATAATTTAAGAAGAAAGCACATATAATACATATAACAATAAAGAACAATACACTTTATGAATGAAGCCACTGGAAAGTTTGCTACTGTTATGCTCACGTAGCTGAGTGAGACTGGGATGATAAAATGGCTTCCCAACATTTCAAGAGAGTGTGGTCAAGATCAAAATCCACAAATCCCAAGTTTGTGTTTTACTTAATGTTTATCAAATTTGTCACAATGTAAAACTTCATAAATAGAGCCATTGAAGACGGTCCTTAAGAGAACACCACTTTCAATGCAGCAAGTCCTGACCTAGACTATTGAACTTATGTGACAGTTTCTCTAGGAGTCTCTTTTGGATACCCTTTCTTAGCTTTGAAGAATGTAGCAAACAAAACAAAACCAAACAAAATAAGTAAAACTATAAAGTCAGCCTTAGGGACCTCATTTTTATTGCTTATATGGTGAATGGCATACTGATTTTGTAACATCTAAAAAGAAAAAATCTCATACAAATTGTTTACTCTTGGAAACCCTAGCACTGTGTCACATAAAGACTAGGCTTTCAATAACGGGAGAAGAAGGTGTAATGTAGAGCAGATGTAAACAATGAGGCAAAGGACCTCAGAGCACAGTGGAAGCTCCCTATCAGCAAAAATGGATTACCAGCTGAGATGAGACCTCCCTATGACCCTACTTAATACAATGGCATTCCAAAGATCAGCAGCCCTTGTGTACAACCTTAGGAAGACTTAGTGAGAATCAAGGAAAAAAAAATTCTTCAGAAATATTTGTTTCAATTCTGTGCTTGAGAAATAGTTCTCAAAGTATCAATATAAAAACAATGATATAATTTATGCTGTGCCTTTACTTTTCAAAGTGGCTCTGCACTGACTGTAATTACACATGACATATTTGGATACTAATCATGCTTTCTTACTTCTCTAATAATGGGAATTATCAAGATTAATTAGAGTAGAATGTGCCCACCCTCTATATTTATAAATAATTATTTTCTACTAGAAAATACTGTAATCTACCTGAGTGTGTTTTACTAAAGTAATAACTATACAAATATATATTAAAATTCAATAATGAGATTTTGAATTTTGTTTAGGGGCAATTCAATCCTAATAATTCAGCCTTAAACTGTTTTAGTACAAGAGATTTTGCATATCATTGATGCTTTGTTTCAAGTTCAGGAAAATGGAATGAATTTTTAAATGTTCAACATTACTCAAACTATAATATTAAGCCAAGAGGGAAAATTTGTTATCAGAATTCCTGTCAATTAAAAAACAGCAATATATAAAGTATATAAAATTAATTTTCAAAACAAATTCACAACTGACTGACACTGACTGATGCTAACAGACTGTTGCATGTGGATTTCAAAAGTTGTGTAGAATATAACAATCACCATTTCTTTTTTATAAGAGAAACTTTTAAAATGTTGTCCATACATAAAGCCTGCTTGAATATATTGAAGATGCTCATACATCACATACATTGGAAATGCAAGGTAAAATGGCTGGTCTTCGGGATATGTTATCTACAATCTCAATAATTACTCTGTTCAGTTTCCTTTAGCATCAGGACTCTAGAACTGCAGAGCGTTAAAGAAGTATACATGTTACTTCAAGAATTATCTTAGAGTTAAGGATATGGAATGTCATTCTTGCTTAGTGTCCAAATTATAAGCTCGAAATGAAAGAACATTACATCCAACTGGATTAGAAGAACAGTAATATGAAAAGATCAATTGTTAAGTTTTTGGCAAAGTATATTTCCCTTTTATGGTAAACTTAGACAACACGGTTTAATCTGTATCTGTTACATATTGTATTAAAAACAGATTTAGAGGTTATCATGCAATGCTACCAAGTATTTTCTATAGACTTTTAAGTTGTTTTTTAAAGAGTCACTGAATTTTTGCATACTTATAGTCTTTAAATGTCAGTTCAAAAAGTGGTTTTTCTCTCCAGTTCTATGTTATTATGTAAGTCAGGTGATATCCACCCAAGGAAATACAGCAAAAACCTTTACTATTTTGCAAATGATGAGAACTTGCATTTAATGAAGTGTTCTCAGACATTTAAAATAGCTTGGCTTGCCAGGCCAGACACTGATTCCTATATGCACTTTTCCCAAAACTCTTCATTGCTCTGGCCCATTCAATAAAATCAATAAATGTATTCTAACTAAAGTTTAAAAGGCTTCTGGGAAGCGACCTCTGCCAAAGTATTTTGGGAAGGTGCCAACTGCGTAGTGAGGGTGGGATCAAAAATCAGAAAGTACAAAATAAAGAAACGTTTTTGCACAGATGAAAAAAAAAATAGGCTGACTGGAGGTCTAAAAGTGATTAGCTTATGCACCAGAGATCAGATTTCCAGAGCTGAGCTCCTCTGCCTTCCTTGGCATTTATTTTTTTCTGTCCCAATCCCACACTGACTGCAGTTCATTGCACTGGGCTTTATTTCCCACTTTGTCTAGGATTTCAAGCAGAAAATCTTCTCTGCTGATGTCTTTAAAATAGTGTGCTTTGTGCTCCACGGTAATGAGTTCCTATCTGTGACTCCAACATCTGGAAATCAGGCCAGTGTGGCTCACAATCTGGAATCAAGGAATGTGTTTTATAATAAAAGCTGCACTGCACTAAAGTTTGATGAGCTCAATCCATGGAGAAGCTTTCACCAGAGACCTGATTACATTTTATTTCCTCTACAAACTTCTGTCAAGCAGAGATCAGAAGGAAAACCCATATAGAGACAGACTAACAAATATTTGGAGCTCAGACGGCAAACAGACAAATATCTACAAATTATTTCAAAATGTTTTTGTTATCAAATGAGCCAATCTCTGAAATTTGGGCAGTACCATAAGAAGTATATTATTTTATTTCTTCAAAAACTATCTTTACTTAATCAACAATACGCAGAGCAAAACCACAGATAACAGACTCTTTCTATATGAATCTTAATCTCCATAAATTAAGAAATCATACTGAAGCTAGTAAGATGGCACATAGCATTTGCTGCCAAGCCTGATGACTTGAGTTCAATCCCAGGCCTCTACGTAGGGGAAGGAGAAAGTCAACTTCCCACAAGTTGTCTTCTAACACGGACATCAACACACAAAGCAGCGTGTGTGTGTGTGTACACACACACACACACACTCAAATAGAGAATTACTATAGAAAAATAAGGGATATTTTACTAGTATTAAGAATAATAAGACCTATTACCTTGTTAAAGTTTAAAGGACATATGCTTGTGTATGTGTTATTTTTTTACCTTTGTGAACATTACAATTGTCTCCTATTAAAAATAGAATATACTTTTCAAGAACCTAGTAGATGCCTGAAATCACGGAGCACACCAGTTCTTCTCTATACTGCCCTTTCCTATGCATGTATATGATAGAATTTAGACTAAATGCCTGCACATGAAGAGACTGACAACACCATGTAATCATTAATATAAAATAACAACAAAGATACCCTTTGGGAACACTCATGTACACGTAGTTTTGTCCTATCAATAAACATACTTACTTCACATTTCTCTTTTCAATTAAAGATTCACTTTCTAGCTTCTCTTAACAATGGTTGAAGTGTCTACACTAGTAATATGCACTTTGAGTCATCAGTAAATTAAGTCACCCACCCCCAACACAACGCAATACCATGATACCATGACAGTGGATTTGAAACCCTCATAGCTAGGAAGTGTCTCCCGAGCAAATAGCACCTGAAGTATAAATTACTAACATCTCACTTGGGACAAAGAAGAAGAAGGAAAGACTACTTTACACTACTGACAAAACATTTTAAACCTGTCCACTACATATTTCTTAATGAACTTTATTAACTTTCTGTTTAATATCGTTATGTAACAGTTAGCCTCAGGTAAACAGAGCTTTTGTAGAAAGAAACAAACTACTGTAGTTCTAAAATATTTCTACTTTACTTCCATATTTTATGTATATAAAGTAACTTCATACAAAACTATATTTACCTTTTTGAGTTACTATATATGCATTCATATATATATATATATATATATATATATATATATATATATATGAAATTTTATATCCTTATTCCCAAACAATTTCAGCTAAAGTCTTCTAAATAAGCTCTGTGGAAGGTAGCTTACATATACAGGAATATTTTTTTCAAGAATGATTAATGTTGCCTATAAGATACCCACATAACTCTTACAAAGTAAAAAAAAAAATCGTATTAAACTAAAATGTACATTTCAGAATAATAAAAGTCAAAGAACAGCAAACCAAGAAAATCAAGTCTCTAAATTAAGTTTTCAAAATTCCTTGAGTAGTGAATTTAGTTTTCATTTTACTAAATGTAACTGTATCACTTTAAAGATTAAATTCTAAGCCATGTACAGTAATATCACACGCTTGCGTTTTCAGCATGCGTAAGGCTAAGCAGGGGAAATTCTGTGAATTTCACAATATGGTGAATTGTGAGCAAGCCTGGGGTACAGAATGAAACTTACCTCTCAAAGCTAACACTCCCTCACAAAAAGAATATATCCCATAGGTGAAACACTGTTTGTTTGTTTTACCCTTAGGAATTAAAGTGTTATATTCATACAAGTTTAAATATCAAAACTATAACATTATCTATATCTGTAAATGGAAAGGATTATACAATAATATTAGAAAATAAATGATTATTAACGATAATATTAGAAATTAAGTGTGCTTTATAAGACAAGGCATGTACCTTTCTTCTTAGGACTACTGTATGCTTATTCCACACCTTAAGTAAAGTGTGCTACAGTTCTTGGAGTCGAGTTAAGCTCCAAAGTAAAGTAGGTGTTTCCTGAAGAGACAAGTTTGAAATCCTGTGCTCCAAGCAGTTTTCCCATGAAAATCTCTTCCTCCAGTGTTTAGCAAAGTGTTTAGCAATAGCTTTTAAATACTGTAGTATTGGTTTTCCATTTCTTTTTTTTCTCATCTTATTTTGGAGTTTCCTTAGAGAGAACCTCACTATATAGCCTAGGCTGAACTCCAGATCTTATCCCTCCACCCTGAGTGTAAGAACTACACGCAAGTAGAACTAATCCCAGCTAAAACTCAAGAGTATTTCAACTTTAATACATATTCTTTGAAAGTATTTGGAAATTTAAAGTACATGGTAAGAAAGCCTATGTGAGTAGTTAGCCCTTACAAACACACACACACACACACACACACACACACACACACACACACACCCCACAGATTCAGATGTCCTGAAAATGTAGTTCATAGTTTAAGAACACTAGCTGTCCTTTCAGAAGACCCTGATTTGATTCCCAGCATGCACATGGTAACTTACAACTATCTGTGACTCAAGTTCGAGGACTTTTATGGACTTCCTGAGCATCAATCATGCACATGGTGGAGAGCCATAAAAGCAGTCAACACACACACACACACACACACACAAATAAAAAGCAAAATTTTTCCAGCCATTTTCATCCAATAATCAATCTAATAAACAATCAATGACCATGCACAATTCTGAAGCCATGATTGCCAACTGACCTGTGAGGTTAAATTAATTGTCAATATTATCAATATGAATATGTCAGCATTATCAATATGAATATGACATAAAATAAGTAAGCAACATCAACTAGTAACCTAGCAGGTCAACATCCTAGTCAAAGAATTATTGGAACCACCATTTAGATTACGTTAAGAAGCCCAGTGGAGGACCAAGGCAAATATATTAAAATATCACCTAATGCCAAATGGCAAATAAATATAAAACATTGGTTTCAGCTCCAGTGCAGTCAAAGACTGTAGAATGCAAGTTGATATAATTAAGTCCACCTAGGACAGAAATATTTAAAAGCCTGAGCTATATACTAAGTGATGAAGGCAAAGTGGATTCTGTCCAAATACATTTTATTTGCATAGATGGTATTTATTATATCTGCATTTTATTACACAGTAGTAAAAAAATTACAAGGTAACATCCTGCTATTTCCTTTTGGGAAAATGATACAGTGTACCATTAACCCTCAGCACCGTCATCTACACTGCATGTTCTACGTGGGGCTTTATAGCATGTCCATAGCAATTTTGACTTATGTAGCTGATGGTAAGGCTGGCAAGAAGATAACTGCTAAAATGTTCCATATATACATGGCAATAAAAACCTAGAATGTTGTCATCATCTGTAGTTATTGTAGATATTTCCCAAAATATAACTTTTTGATACATTCTGATAGAAAAAAAAACAGTTATCACTCTATCAGATATGTAAATACTTTTGGAAAACTGAATTTTCTTTAAAATGAACACTATAGTTTGGTCCAACTGTTAAATAAGGAATCAATTTGTGGAGAAAGTCAATGAATTGAGTCGCGGCTCTGCCAACTGCGTGAATATAAACTTCCTCTCCCCATCTTTCACCTCAGTTTATAATCATATATTGAAAATGTTGCAGGTTTTATGGAATGGCAGTTACATGAAGAGAAAAATGTAGTTATTTTAAAAATCTAATTATTTTAGTTATGTAAGAGAAAGTTAGAGAAATTAGATTAGGGTTAAGGTTTGCATATTGTATGGACAATGTCCTGGTTACTATCTTCATATACATTTCAGGCAGGAAATAATTGTTCATAGAGTCACGACACCTAGGAGTTGCTTTAGTTTTGAAACAGAGGCAACTTTATCAACTCCTATGGAGCATCCTCATAGCCCCCACTGACCTAAAAGCTGAAGCATCCATCAGCATCATTTTAGCACAGTATCCAGTAGAAAAAATGCCCTCCAGTACAGCGCTGATATCATCTTGTTGAGGTGATTTGTCACAGAGCTTCCAGACTGCCACATAGCCTGTTTGCTCAAGGTGTACTCAATGCTTTATATATTTCCCATTGGATTGCTTCATTCAGAAACCCAAAAGAGCTAAAGAATGAACATTATGTCTCCACAAACTATGAAGCTTCCAGTTGGCGGATAATGTTGAACTTTTTCTTATCATTGTGAGCACCAATCAAGTCAACTCAACAACAGTTCACGCTTTTTTCTTTCTTTTTTTTTTTTCAATTTTATGTTCCATATGGTCTCTACTGTTGAAGAAGCCAAAAGAGGTCAAGATATATCATTTATTGGGTGATTGAATGCACTCTCATCATCATAATCATCATCATCAGTTTTAGAGGTGGTAGAAGACAGAGTCTATCCGTGTACCACAGGCTACCCTCCAACTGGTCATTCTTCTGCCACCTCAGTCTTTCCAGTGGTAGGACTACAGATGCACATAATCATGCACAGAAAAATTTCGTTATCATAGATTATAAATTTAGTATGTGACATATCTATATGACAACAGTAAATGACACATGACTCTGGAGCCAAGCTACTGGTTTACAAATAGACTTTTATGCTAGAAGCATGATATTCCGTTAAATTAGGCATCAATTTGCTCATCTATAAAACTAAAGCTAGTAGCTATTTTTAACAGTTATTGAGAAAACTAAAAGAGGAAGCCCATGTATAATATCCAGAACTATCTTTGGCATATAACAAGAACAAAGCATTTTTAGCCATTAAGGCCTTAAGCAGTACACTTTATTTTTATGCATATGATTTTAATTATAACATAAAATGAATAACATTATCCCTATTTAAAACATGATAAATCTGCAGTGTGGAGAATTTAAAGCCAGAGTCACAAATCAACTTATAGCTAGACTATTCACAAGAGATAGAAATAAGTTGCATGATTTTATTATGCTGGGCCTCACAACCTATGTGTGTATACCGCTGTAGTTGTTTCTGAAGAGTCAAGTGAGTGTCACCAACTGACCAAAATATATCAGAGTAAAAGAAGATCAAAAATAAATAACTAAATATTACCTTTTTTAAAAACACAACTATTTAAAACCTAAAAACAAAAGTTACTGCTGAAAAGACGGCAATCTGTCAGAGAAGGGAAGGAAGGCAGACTTCTCCTAAGCATACAGCTAGGCCTGTAAGAACACACCACAGTCGAAAACAGTGTTGGGACAAAGACCACACATACTTATGGACAACTTAGAGAAGCTGGCCACCCAATGCTGTTTGTCAAGAATAAGCTCCAGTTCCTCAAGCTAGACAGCTGTGTAGGCAACACAGAGCTGAAACAAGAAAAACGCACCTGGGATCTGTTCTTGGGACCTTACTTATCCATACATATCCTTGTTCTGAGTTAGAGTAGTGAAATCCGTGCTTCTCACCCATAAACAGCTAAAGAAAGCCTGGGAAAGTACAGAGTAGGAATAGACACAGAGCATCAGCTAAAGTGGGTAAGATGTGCCTTTCCTTATAAATACATGTAGCAGTTCAAATCCATGCCTGGGTCATACAATTATTGCTGTTCTCAGGGTATCATATTACAGTTCACAGTTTGTTTCACATACTCTCCCTTTCCTGTTTCTGCAACCTCATGCCAGATAATTCATGTTTATTTATAAAAGAAAGAACCCGAGTTTGCAGCGTCTTTACCTTTTACATGGATTTAATTCATTTTCAATGACTATCTTCTTCAATATTTCCTATTTTCTTCCCGCTTTTTGAAGTTATTGCTACCATAGTAAGCATCAAACTTGTTTGGTAGAAACCACTCTAATCCTTATTCATAAAGGAGTCCCAATAATCTTTTAGCAGTAAAGGGTATGGGGGTGGGGAGGGGTTACTGCTCAGATTCATGGACAGATACAAAAACTAACAAGTTGCAGTTTCTAAACTGACTATCAACCCAATGTAACTGACAAATTGGGTTCTTAACTGGGTTTCATTATGATTTATACTTCAAGGTTTAAGTTAAATATAAGAATTTTACAATTGTGTAATTTGTACAACAAAACTTTCTTTTCAACTACTTGCTGCACTTCTTCCTGGTAGATACCTTACACTATCGGTCACTCCATACATGCGGGCCTCCTTTGGTGCACATGAATCATATTCCATAAGATGCTATTATGAGGCTTAACTTGACATCAATAAAAAAGCTTCTGGTGAGACGGCTCATTGTTCATAGGCACTTACTACCGAGCCTTGAGTTTACTCCAGAATCCATGAATGCCCAAGTATTTATACACCTAGACAAATAAAATAAGTAAATATAAAATAAAAACAAAGTTATAGGGATACTAACATTTTGCTCCTTATAACATGCACACTAGATAAAAATTCCATTATCTGTCAAATGGAACAGTAAACTGGGGTCAAAACCATAAGTAGTAGCTATAGTATATCTGTGTAGTTCCCCATGTCTATTGGATCCATAGTCATCAATGGCTCTATTAGCTCCTGTCTGAACTTTACTACTGACCAAAGGGATATTGGAAGTTTCTATCACTCAGTATTGCTTTGAAAGCGAAATGAGACGATGTAAATTCATATTTACTCAATGTGATGTTCATATCCGTATAACTATATAAAACCAGCATCCTTCAGAAGTCAGTGATCAGGCAGTACTCTGTACTCCCCAAAATGTTCTATTTTGTGAAAATCTCTTGCTCCTTGATTCACTAGAAGCATAGGTCATTTTCTCACAATGTCATAGGCAAAATTCAATGCTGTTTACAGATTCTTATATTTTTTAGCAAGAGAAGGAAACATCTACACTCCCCTGTCTCTCACCCATTGCCAGACCAGCAAAATCCAATTATTCAGGGAACAAGTTACCTTATAGAAATGAAACTGTGATATATTATCGCCTCCTCATTGAGAATCTTTACTGCAAAGAAAGGTTAGTTAATATTCTATAACACCAAAAGCATAATGTGTTACCATTTATAATGATTGAATACCCATTAAGTGGTGCAAACTTTAGTCACTCAATGAATATTGAATGACAAAGGTACTAAGCTGCTTTTGTTGCCTGTTCAACTTGCTTTGCTGAGTTTTATTATTATTTCTAATATTCTTTGAGTTAGCCTAGGCTGACTTACAACTTCCAAACCTGTCTCCACTTTTCGCTTACTGGGATTAAGGGACTATGGCACCACACCTAACCATTGAGTCATATTTGTAGGTGCGGGGAAAAAAAGTAATAACCAAAACAATACCACTAATTTATGAGAGAGGAAAAAATGAAAACTGATGAATGAGTATAGTTTACATAGTCTATTCCATAATGTTTGATAATGAAGGCTAGAGGCACCATACAGTTTTGAATAGTATGTCTATGAGTCTTTCACTGTGCTGTCAAACAAATATGATTTAAAAATCTGAACAGGAAGTAAGCAAGTGGGCTATAGGCACGAGGAATTCATGCAGACTTCTTAAAGGAAAGGGTGACAAGAACAATCAAATATTCATGAGGGAGTTAATGGGCTACATCAAGCTTAGCAAGGGAAAAATTGTAAGAGGAAGGAGACACCTATCAATGGGCCAGATACTAAGTTTGGCAGAGATACACAGACTAGTAATCAAGTGTAGCTTTGCTACATCAGTAAAAGAACACTAACATATTCTGAACAGAGTAGCAAAGTAACAGCAGATATAGAGGTAGTTAGGAAGATAGGTAAGTATGTATGTATGTATGTATGTATGTATATATGTATGTATGTATGTATGTATGTATGAAGGTAGGTAGGTAGGTAGGTAGGTAGGTAGGTAGGTAGGTAAGTAGGTAACTGGGTAGGTAGGTAGGTAGGTGGATGACAATAGATAGTTGATAGTTGATAGATAGATACACATGTGCGTGCATGTATATGTACATACAAAAGAAAGAGAAATGCATTGCATTCTTAATTTGAGTGTCAAAGTTTTAAAAACCCAAATATTGCATTGTGGAAAGAGTACAAATGACATACTATTGTCTATTTTAGACATAATATTGTCTATTGTAAACTTGTTGTGGATGTTTGGGGAAGTAGCTACATAAATGAGACACTAGATATGATGAATATTTACTGTGAATTAGAGATAAGAATTAGTGATGATACAGATTTCTATAAAAGTACTAAATTAGAAGAGACTAACAATCATAGGAAAAAAAAACAAAAAAAAAACAAAAAACAAAACAGGCTGTCCTTTGAGACTCTCTGAAATTTGGGGCAACTGAAAACTACTGACCATTAAGGAAGAAAGAACAAAGTGAAGGGATATGGGATGACTTAGCGAGAAGATGAAGAAGCTTTGCTCAGGCGCCCAACCAACACCACCACACATTACTGAGAGCTTCAGCGAAGTGGGTACTCACAAGCACACTTTGTATTTAACATCAATAGTGACAAAAGGTGTTTAGTGTATAAAGGTGAAGAAAAATGCCTAACGAGAACCTCCCATGGGCTTGAGAGGAGGATAGAGAAAACATCTGTAACCTTTGAATATGAACCACCTCCCACAGGCTCCTACAATGAAAGTGTGGTTCCCGTTGAAGGCACTATTACTGAAGTTCTGAAATCTTTTAAAAGGTAGGACCAGGCTGGAGGAAGTAGCTTTCTGCGGCTCCAAAGAACTGCTTTGCCACTGTCTCCTTCCTGTGTTTCTGCTTTCTGATTGTCCCAAGGAGGTTAATGTCTTACCTCCATCATTCTTCCACTGCCATGATATTTAGTGTCACCTAAGGGACCGTGGACCAGAAGCTGCCAACCATAAACCACATGAATGGAACTGTGAACTAAATAAATCCTTCTTCATTCAAGGTATTCCCCCCTTAGGTACTTATCCCAAAAATGAAACACTGATTAATGCAATAGCTTTTAGTTTCATATTCACAGCTGCATATGAAAACTGACACCTAAATTTTTTTCCCATATTCAAAACCATAGGAAGACCAACAGTGTCAACTAATCCAGACCCTGGGAGCTCCCAGAGACTTAGCCACCAACCAATAAACATACATAGGCTGGTCCATTCGCCCCCCACACCCCCAGCACATATGTAACAAAGGACTGACTTGTCTGGCTCAGTGGGAGAGGATTTACCTAATTAATTCTGTAGACACTTAATGGCCCAAGGAAGGGAGATGCCTGAAGGTAGGGGTGGGGAGGGGATGAGGGTGTGGTGGGTGGGTGTAGGTGGATAGGGCAAAGTGGCAAAGTGGGGAAGGGGGAACAGGAGGGAGGATAAAGGAGAGGGAGGAGGTAAAGAAATCTGGGATGAGGGGACCAGGATGGGGAGCACCATTTAAAATGTAAATAAAATAATTTTTAAAAAGATTTTTAAAAGAAACTATAAGTTTATTGCTTATACCTTACCCTTTGAAATACACACCATTTCCTCAGTTCTTAACGTTCACATTCCTACATAAGTAACTGCTTCTGACTTGGTTGAATAACTTTTTTTCACAGAGATGCTCATCCTGTACATTTAAAACAGGACCAACTTGGCTTCCCGCCCTTTGCTTTCTTTTCTCTCAGATCAAATTGTTATTGTTTAGAGATCCTTGGTGTGTGTAAGTATACTCTTATGGAAGTCAATTTTCAAAAATGATCTAGAATTTTATTCTTCCTATTTTCAAATGGTGACCAAAATCAATAATTCTTTGTGCCTGAATAAAACTACCTACAGTGGGAAAAGTATAGGTATTCTCAAAGATGCTTTTAATACAATAAAAAAATAATGAATGTAGAAAATTACGATACCTGAATGTTAATAGCAGAGCTTTTTAAAATATAAGAAGAGTAAAATATTTTCAAAATTTTTTATGTGAACATACTGGCTTTTTTCTCATACTTATGCATTTCTACATAGATATGTTAATACATAGAGTGAACCAATGGGAAACTAAAAGAATATTGAACTATCATTCAACACACTTCAAAAATTCTACCGTATTACTTAATAATTGCTGTGAAACTATCAAGAATAAAGTCTTCTTATTCCTATTAAAATTGTATTAAACACAAAGTAAAATATATCAATGATAATAAGGAATCAGTGTACTAGGGTGGTGCCATAAGGTAATAATTATAATTTATTTTATAAAAGTAAGTAATAGGTCATTACTTCTTGCAAGACAACATGGGAAATGCCCTTTATATATTTTAATGCTAACAGATACTCTAATGAGTATATAGTGGTAGGATTCAAAATTAGTGTTACTATAACTGGCTAGCTAGTTACGTTTTGAACAAAAATATCTGACCATTGTTTCATTGAAAAATATAGGATATCGAATATCCATCATTAACCACCACACCTGTACACATACACATGTACACACAGGTGTTCACATCCGCAAGAACATTCCTGCAAGATACCCTAAGAAGTAGTATCTTCATGTACATACATCTATGAAGTCCAACCAACTTAAAAATATTAGGTTATAATTTTAACAAAAGAACAAATCAGTGGAATCAAAACTTACAGAGAAATAACTTTAAAATGCCATTTCAAAATTTGGTGCAATCACATTGTATGTTATCTATGAAGTTATTTTGGGATCATCATACTTTGTCCTTAAATTGCCAAACAGTAATTAGTATATCGTGACACAGCCAGTGAGTGGAATTCAGTGGACGAACAGCTGAAACTGTGAATAACTTCAAGCCATGAAGTTAGTAGCTTCCAGCCACACTGAGTTTTTTACACTTAAATTTCCCCCTGTGTTTGAAAATGATAAATTGCCTCTGTAAGCATTTCTTTAAAAAAGAAACTCTAAGGAATCACATTTTGGTTTGTTTTTAATTTAAAATGAAACCAAGCAAAGAAAACAAAGAAGCAGAAACTTAAAGAACGATTGAAGACAATGACTCTGTCTTCAATGCAATGAACAGTTTTGCTTCACTGCAATATTATAGAAAGTTTGCAAAAGAAAACAAACACTGCTTAGTAGGACGGTTATGAAAAGGGGGCTCTATGTATGGTCATTAGTTACATAACTAATTTTTTTCCTCTGAGGAAAAATAATATTGGGTTTTTCTTCTTAATGTGTGGAGTCATTTTTACAACATTAGCTGAAATGGCATTCCATTTCACTAATAATATCAGCTCCCAGTGTGTTTGGTGTAGCCTTAAGTGTTTTACAGAAAAGAACAAATAAGATTCTGTGGATGGCATATTTTCTTGAGGTTTAAACAGATTCTTTTAAAAAAGAAAATCACTGTTTCTTGAAGCTGATATCTTTAATCATCAATGGTCTCAATAAGAATGAAATATTATGTAGTTTGTAATCTAGGTTAATAATCATGAGCCTGCTATTTTTTCCCAATTTTCAGAGAAAAGGATGAAATAGTATTTATCACAGATAAAAGAAACAAACTGGTTTGATTTGTATATACCTTTGAAACAGTCAGATACTGCAGCGTCTGTCTGAGTATCTAATGTCAATGTTTTCCCACAAAAAATAAAACAGCATTATTAGGAGCTGGAAGGAAATCTCAGTGGGCAAAGTACCTGCTGCACAAGTGTGAGGATCTGAGTTCCATAGCCCTAATAAAAAACTAAGCGTGAGGACACATAACTCTCACGGTACCTAAGAGAAGAGACAGGAACAGGAGACCTGCAACTTATTGGCAGGCCAGACAGCCAGAGAAACCACTCAGCTCCACGTTCAGTGGAGCTAATAATTAGGACAAAAGTTTCTGGAAAAAAAATCCAATCTCAACAATTAACCACCACACCTGTACAGATACACATGAACACACAAGTGTTCACATCCACATGGACATTCCTGCCACAAACCCTAAGAAATAGCATCCTCATGTACATCTGTGAAGGCCAACCCATTTAAAAATAGTAGACTATAATTTTAACAAAAGAATAAATCAGTGGAATCAAAATTTACAGAGAAATAACTTTAGGATCACACTTCAAAATTTGGTGCAATCACATTGAATGTTATGTATGAGGCAAAGAACTATGATTAAACTATATCCTTCAAAGATCTAGCCAATATTTACTGAGAAATTTTCCCTTCTTTTATTCTCTGCTAGCTATAATTCCATTAGGAGGACCGAGACAGCTGTGCAGAGAGCTACATGCTTCCACTGGTAAGCACCATTCACATATGCTCAAGGGAGAGTGGTCAACATTTACCATGACATCCCAGGCATATACAAATAGAAATTGGTCCTGAAGGCTCATTGCATGTCCCCCATATAGAAAACATCCATTTTAATTTTAGAACTGCCACTCTTAGAAAGATAAAGTGCAGTTTTCAATATTTGATATTTACCATCACCTTAGGAGTTGGAGAATGCTTTTATACCACGTATCATATTTGTGCTTGTACAAGGAAGGAAGCGAACCGTGGGGAATGGATATTGTTAATGCGTCATTATTAAGGATTGCGGAAATTATCAAATGAGGATACACCCAGATACACATATATTCCAAGAGTATGATATATGTTGCTGAGAGAAAGATGCTTTGGAAGGGCTTAAATCAAAACTGAAATAAGATGATAATCAAAATTCAACGATAATGTCATGCTCAAAGAGATAAGATCTATTTAAATAGATTTTATCCTATGTGACCCTTAAAATTTATGTTCAGCAAACATCCATCTTCATAGGGCCACATTTTAAGATGAGAACTGTGAATATTAGTTAGCTGCCTTGTGGAACATCACCCAGAAAATAGAATATCCGTATTATAAAAGAGCTTTGCATACTCCTGTTTTCACAGAAGGAATCTAGTCCTTACACTCTGACTCTGAAGGACCTTCATAAAGGAACCAAGGACAAATTATTCTGGTCCACTGACCTTAAACATTCTGATCAATTCAGACTGTGAGTGATGGAAAAGTTGAAACTGGAGACCAACCTGCTCTAGCACAAATAAGCTGAAGAGAGAAAAGAGGCCTCGGAGAGATGCAACTTTTCAAACCAAGGCAGAACAGAGACTCAAGGTGAATGCCAGAGATTTTTAAAGGAGTCACCACAAGGTCATGCTGATAAATTGAAATGAATATGACTTGGAACTACTCATAAATCATGCTAATTTCTTCAGAACCTACTGTCCTGGCCTCCCTGAACTCAGAAATAATGGGCATATTATTCATATACCTGATTAATAATTTTGAAAATTTTACATCTCTCACAAAAGCCTGTTGAGCTGGAGTTCAAAGGTTATGTTACATTCAGGTCACAAAAGCACAAAGTGACTCCTGCCCCTTCTCTCTTTTACATCCCCACGCCGTAGCCCACATACACAAGCCTTATGAGGTAGGAATAAAAGATAAAATATAAAATGCATCCTGTTTTGCTCCTTACACTTTTTATAAATACCGTGACCTTCAATATTTTCCCTTCCTTGTACCCTTCCTTCACTCCTGCAAGTATGTAGTCCTTAACCAAGTTTTTGGAATAATGTCACAAGTACAAACCCATATAACACAAGCAGCGTAGATTACTGGTTAGCATCCTGCCTAATGTAGGTACAGTGAAAAGGGGCATTCCTTGATAATCTAGTCACTCTGTATGATAAGTCATTTTAAATATAAGCTTGATAGAATCCAGATTCATCTGTGAGACTTACTTATGGGCATACATATGAGAGATCACTTTTAAATTTTCACTATTTTTAATCTTAACTTTTAAGGTTAAATTTTAATTACATAATTTCACCTCCCCTCTCCTTTCTTCAACCCCTCTCATGTACTCCATCCACTTCACTCTCTTTCTCAAATCCTTGACATAATTTTTCTAATTGCTGTTACACACACATACATACACACATACATGCATGCATACATGTCCTAGTAGATATATAAATACAACCTACTCAGCCCATATAATGTTGCTTGTCAGTATATAATCGTACTTTGATTGTTATAATTAAAGAGAAAGGACCTGTCTACTTTGTATGGTCCCACTCTTTTGCTGGGTTCCCGGGAATTATAAAATGAAGGAAGGTGCCAAGTAGAAGCATACCTTCATCTGTGTATTTCTTGACTGTGGATACAATTTTCCTCAGTGCTTTAAGCCCCTGCTGCTTTGACTTCCATACTTTTCAGAATACTATATCACAGCAACAGGAAAAGAACCCAACACATGTCAATCTGGGCCATTATTACCTAAAAGTAGGACACTATATTTACAGAATATATTACTATAAAAATTGAACTCAACCTCTAAGAGTGGAGACTAATATGTGAACCCTGGGTGTGTAGCCATTACCATACATAAGAAGCAGCCACAATCCTTCTATGTCGCTCTAGCACCCTCAGGACAGGATAGAAGGTGAAACAAACAAATTATCTCTCAGGGTTAGTCCTATGTTTTTATTCTGTACCATTCTTCTCTTACCAAATTATGCAAATATACTAGATATTATTTAGCATTTCTGAAATGCAAGCACATTTTTTGTAATTAAAATGCATTTCAAAAATTACCAACAGGTTTTCCTCTCTACAATTAATAAACAAACAGACAGAAAAACATCCTACCCAAGTTAATAATATCACAATGTCCATCATCTTTATCAAAAACTTCTACAAACAACAACAAAACCCTTCCAATGTCTTGCTACTAACATTTATTAATAGAGCATGCTAAATTCCCTCCTTGATTATTAGGGTCTCAACAAATTCAAAATCAAATTCAATTTAAATATTGAAATAACGGCTACCGGGGAAATCAGTATAAGCTGGTTCCTTTTTGGTCTCAAAATTATAAGTGATATACACAGCAAATAACTAATTGGATACTGGCTAGGTAAATACTAAGGCACTTGAAACCTATCTATTAATACATTCTTGGTCACTTTACATATTGGTTTTGAAAATTTATGTCATTAAATCTGTGAATATTGAAATGGCTTTTAAAATAAAAAAAAATCACAGGTCATGAATTTAAAACATCATTTAAAAAGACAAGAATTGTAGCCTCCACATCTCAACACTAAGGAAGCTGAGACTGGAGGTTTGTCTTGAATTTGAGGCTACATTGGGCTACCTAGTAAGTTTAAACAGTCTGAGCTACAATATGGGACCCTGTCCACATATCAATTAAAAAACAAATAAACAAAAACAGAGACAATGTGTACACACAGACACACACAAATACACACACACATATACATGTGGCATGTAGCAGGAAATGCCTGTTTCAGGATTGTCAGGGCCTGGTTTCCTAAACTGGAGAAGCTAGACCATAAAAGATTCCTAAAAGAGATTCTTAGGTTTTTTTTCACAAAGAGATTCTTAACCTAAGGCCAAACACATGAAAAAATTAAGTTCCTGTTTAGTCATGTTGCCCTGCAAGTCTAGGTACTAGAGGCAGTGAATATTTTCATTTCATAACTTTTCACTGAGATCATTAGATGTCGGGAAGTACAAGGTAGTAATTAGTACTAACAGAAGGAATACTGTTGCACTATGTTCAATGCTAGATCTCTGCCAGGACAATTCTTATGAAAGCTTAGATTTGCCTTAACAGAAAAAATATTCTACTTGAAGGAAGACACATCCTTTCATGAAAATTAAACTCACTTTCATCATTATTTTCCTGTACTCAATTCAGAGCACAGAGTGGACAATAAGGGCTAAATTAACTGAAAAAGAATTACATGTAAGCTTCATGTACCTTTAAATTATGATGCTCAATTGTTTTTCTAGGTGATATTAACATCGTGTTTAATAGTTTTCTTTGTTGCCAGTCTGAGATTCTGTCTACATCACCTAACCCTTGTGTAAAAACTTAATATGTACTTGTGAACTTAACGACTGATCATTCTTAATAACTAAAGATTTAGTGGCTGGTTGAGATATCTGACAAGGCCCTAAATCTAGGTATACACAAAACATAAACTTGGCCACTTTTCTGTTGAATCTTCACTATTACCTAAGACAGGTGGGCACTAATATATGCCTCCTAACAGATAACAGTGCATGAGTTGTTTTATTCATCCTATGATGGAATGTAAAATTATAAGTGTAAAATTGACCAAAATTTTAAAAGAACTATGTATAATGAGAAGGAGAGGCTTAGTGTTAACAATAAGTGTAAGCTGGATGTGGTAGCACAGGTTTGTATTGTTAGAGCTTTGGAGAATGAGTCAAGAGAATCAGGAATATCAAGGTTGCTTAGTCTACATACTAAGAAGCTGTCCTCTAAACTTTAGTTAAGTTATTAAATTTAAGTAAATGTGCATGGTCCTTATCTGTAATATTATATATTCTGTAATCATCTACAGAGAAAACAAAACCTTAATTATTTGAAATAGTCCAATCTATAATCCCAACAATTCAAGAGTTTGAAGCCAGAGGATCAATGGATAAACCTGCTTAGAACAACAAAGCAAGTTTCATCCCAAATTAAGTAATTTAATAAGAATGTTGGAAAGTAAAAAGACAGTGCCCAGGAATGCAACTTAGTACTGTAGTTATTATCACATACAAGGTCATCAATTAAACCTCTGTATTGCAAAATGCAAAATAATTAATCAATTAACTAATTGGTTTAAAGTACTATGGCATGAAAATTTAGGATAATAAATGTACTTAATAATAGTCATTGTGATTATGACCCACTAATCCTGCTGCCTTGCTGGAGGCCATGGATTCTAGGTAAGATGCCACCCCTGCCCACTAACTCCCCTTAAAGGATACCCAACAGCTGTAATGTGCACCCCATCCACTAGTGTCTATATTGTGTCCACAACTCCAGCTGCTTTCCCTGAGGCCACACCTATAATTCAGTGTGGTATCCACTAGTATCTATATTCTGGCCCACAACTTCAACAGAATAACTCTTCTTTACCAGAGTCTACACTGGCTCTAGGGGCCCCAAGGGCAACACTGGCTTCCAAAACCCCAGAGGTCACTCAGGCACAAACCCTAGCAGAGACTCCTTACTACTCTGGAAGACCAGATGATCACCAGAAGTCCAGTAGATTCAGGTCAGAAGACTAGAAAAGAACCAGAAACCAAGGGGGAAAATATCTATATAACACTCATCTAACAATAAGAAAACTTGGAAACCAGTGCCTAAACATATAATAACCCAAAACCCAGATGATTAGAGGCCAGTGTAAGAATACAATCATCAATAGGTAGGGCAATGTGACACTATCAGAGCCCAGCTATGGCAAGTCCTGGATATTTCAACAGAAGCACAAGAAAATGACTTTAAATCTAATGTTAGAAAGATGATAGAGGCCTTTATAAAGGAAATGAATAAATCCCATAAAGAAATCCAGGAAAATATAAACAAACAAGTGAATGAAATTAATAAAATTGTTTAAGACTTGGAAATGAAAATAAATTCAATAAAGAAAATACACACTGAGGAAATTCTGGAGATGTAAAATCTAAGTAAGTAATCAGCAACTACCAACATCACCAACAGAATACAATAGAGATGAGAAAGAATCTCAGGTATAGAAGATATAATAGAAGAAATTGATACATTGGTCAAAGACAAAATAAAATGTAAAAATTTCCTAACACAAACCATGTAGGAAATCTGGGACACTATGAAATGGCAAAAACCTAAGAATAATAGAAATAAAGAAGGAGAAGATTTCCAGCTCAAAGGACCAGAAAATACTTCTGGCAAAATCATAGAAGAAAACTTCCCTAAAGAAAGAGATGCCTACAAACATACAAGAAGTTAATTGAACACCAAATAGGACTAAAAGAGAAAGGCCTCCTACCACATAATAATAAAACACTAAATGTATACAACATGGAAAGAATATTAAAGCTTCAAGGGAAAGGGTCAGGAAACATAAAGGCAGACCTATTAAAATTATACCTGTCTTCTTAACAGACTCTAAAAGACAGAAGGGCCTGGGCAGATGTCTTGAAGAGTCTAAAAAACCAGAGATGTCAGCCAAAAATACTACACTCAGCAAAATTTTTGATCAACATTGATAGAGAAAATATGACAGTCTATGACAAAACTAAAATTTAATAACATCTATCCATAAATCCAGCCCTACAGATGATACTACATGGAAAAGTCCAACCCAAGGAGTTTATCTACACCCAAAAAAACCGACAGAAAATAAATATTTCATACCAACAAAACCAAATGAATGAAAACACACACACACACAAACACAAAGAGAGAGAGAGAAAGACAGAGAGACAGAGAGAGACAGAGAGAGAGAGCACACAGCACACTAGTACCACCAACATCAATTCCACAATAAAAAGACACAGACTAACAGGATATGAATATTAAAATAAGGATCCATCATTATGCTGCATACAAGAAACACACCTCACCGTCAAAGATAGGCATTGCCTCAGAGGTAAGGGCTAGAAAATGACTTCCTAAGCAAACTGACCCAAGAGAAAAGCTGGTGTCTGGTGTCGGCATTCTAATATCTAACAAAACAGATTTTTAACCAAAATTAACCAAAAGAGATGTGGAAGGATAATTCATACTCATCAAAGGAAAAATCCACCAAATGAAGCTTCAATGCCCCATATACAAAGGTACTCACATTCACCAAAGAAACATTACTGAAGCTTAAATCACACATAGAATCCCACGTATGAAGAGTGGGAGACTTCAACATCCCACTCTCACCAATCAACATGTCATCCAGACAGAAACTAAACATAGAAATAATAGAACTAACTGACATGATTCAAATGGTTCTAAGAGATGCCTACAAAACATTTCACCCAAACTCAAAAGCACCTCACAGAGCCTTCTCCGAACCTGAGGATATACTAGGCCACAAAGCAAGTCCCAATAGATAAAAGAAGGTTGAGATTAAAACAGCCATTGTTAATTTCTTTTTTTTTAAGATTTATTTATTTTATGTATATGAATACATCATTGCTTTCTTCAGACACATCAGAAGAGGGTATCAGATCCCATTACAGATGGCTGTGAGCCACCATGTGGTTGCTGGGAATTGAACTCAGGACCTCTAGAAGAGTAGTCCGTGCTCTTAACCACTGAGCCATCTTTCCAGCCCCCCCACTGTTAATTTCTATCCAACACATTTATGTCATCTTCACGGAGGAAGGAGGTAAAGAATTCACAGATGACAATTCTGAGAAGTCCCTCATTAAGCTTTGCTTCTTCTTAGCATTCAGTCTGTTCTGTTACAATTTTGAGAACAACACTGTACTGTACACATTGAACAAAGACCCAGCACCTTGTCATAAAAACAATACTTAGGTGTTCTTAGCTGTATACAATAAGATAAAAAGGATAGCGAATCCCTATCTCAATAAGAAAAAAACAGTATTAAAAGCCCCCCCCTTTTGTATAATTACTTTGGCACTGGGGCAGATTCCTTTTCTTCTTAAAACAGATTTAGCTACTTGCTACAGTAATAGACACAGAAATATTTTATTCAAAAAATTAATCACTGGATATTAAAAGGTAGATTTATCAGCTTATCAAGCCCTGCAGTTTATGGAACACTATCTAATAAAATGATACAGTCATGATTTACTTAACTATTTAAAATCATTTCTGTACCTGCCATATTTTACACTTGCGACTGGCCCTTCCTTATATTCTAGCTTCATAGAAATTTATTTTTATTCATTAAACAACCTTGATTCTGCCTTGTAAAATTTAATTTGAGAATTATACTTCCACGTCCAAGAGAATGTAAGCTTTGTCAATGTATTTTAGAAATATGTTGTACTTTAAGGGTTTGTTTGAATAAGCCACATTTTTTCCCTCCACAACCACTCTGCTTTGTGCTAATAAAAATATGCATTACATGATATGACTGAGGACCTCTTAGAAAAAGGATACAGGATGTTTAAAAAGTCTTAATGACTTTTTCTAAGAAACAAAATTAAACAAAGATGAACAAATGCTTCACTAACAGTACAAAAACTTTCCTTGTAATAATTTTTGAATTTTTTGGCATAATTATAAGCAAAAGACACCCTCTCCAACATAGAAAAATAATCACAGTATAACAATTTTTATTAGAAACGTGCATACAAAAATAAATTGTATTTTCCTCTGAGCAGTTTTGTGTTATTATCTTATTTCTCTGTGTGTATGTGTGTGTTTTATATGTGCTGGTATGCCTATGTATGATGACATGCACAGGCCACACATGGGTATGTGGGCGAGAGGACAAACGTGACTGCCAGACATCATCTTCCTCCTTATTTGAGAAATGTCTCCTTTCTTTTTGCTGTTGTTTACTGCAAGCTATATGGCCTTGGAGTTTCCAGAGATTCTCTTGGATCTTCCTCCCACTTCATCATTAGAAGTATTGGTACCACAGGTGCCCATTACTACCTCAAACATTAATGGAATTCTAGGGACCCATACTTAGGTCTTCCTATGTTGCCTTCTTATTTTCTTACTTTGTATTTTGTTTTGTTTTCTCTTATAGTTCCGTTATAAGTTTAGGAAAAAAATCACCAAAGTGTATCCTCCACAGTTGCATACAGAGACACACTAACACACTGTCAACATATTGGTCAACGATAGGTAAGAAATGAGTCATTAGGGGTCCAGGAAGATGGTCCTCTAGGTAAAGCACTGATGACTCAAGCCTTAGTAACTGTGGCTACAGACCTGGGTGAAAGTGGATTCTTGGTTCAAGGGTGGAGAGAGAGGAGTTATGAGGACCCTGTGGCCAGCAAGTATAGTAAATTGATTAGTCCATATTTGGTAAGGGACCCACCATATAAAATGAAGTAGAGAAAAACTGAGAATACCTTTCCTCAACTCTTGGTCTCCACATATACAGACAAACACAGCCACTCCTTACCTCTCTCCACAGACATTCAAATTCATGATTTATTAGCATGCTAACAGAATGCTTTGATAAAAGAAAAGAAACTCTTAATGCAGGCTGATTACAAAGAAAAAATGTAATAAAGATTCATACTATCTAACAAATTCTTAACAATTACACCAGTTCCATTTTTATCATGATGAAACAAATTATCTGGATAGAAGATTTGTAAATAAGGGTTCAGTGAGGAAAGATCCCATAGCCCAAAGTGGATAACTGTTTGCTTTTGAATCTGAGTTAAGGAACAGTGTAAGATTTTAACATTTTATCCATGGAATATACAAGCTTTTCTAATCCTTAGTTTATCAGAATATGAAGCACCATAATAGGCACTTTCACTGGAATGGCTCATTACTTCTCCAGGGACTTCAAGTATAAAAGTTCAGATATAACATTCCCTGTGTATATTGTATTTATTATATAAACCCGTATGAATTTTCATACTATTATAGGCTTATATATGTGTTATATATAACATAGTTATGATACAGTCTATTTTAATATTTCAGTAATACATTGAATGATACCTACTGTCCTCAACAGTAACCCACCTACTTAAAGGCCTAGGAAGTTACTGTGTCACTGGGAAAGAATGATCAGACTTAATATACCTTCTTACCTGGCAACAGAAAAAAATAACTACACCTGATTTTTTTCCTCTTAAAGCAAAAAAAAAAAAAAAAAAAAAAAAAAAAAAAAAAAAAAAAAAAAAAAAAAAAAAAAAAAAAAAAATTCACATGGATTTAATGATGACACATAACAATGTTTAAAATTATTACCTTATTAGCAATCTCAGGGATAGTGCACGTACCACCTGGGATGTCTGAGGTTTCTAATATGCTTGTTTTATTCAGGGTGCTAGAAAAGTTGAATAAACCCTCACAAATATGCCAACCACTTACAGCAAACCACAGATTAAGAAGACTATGAACTATGAAACCACAAAACATCTATGAAAAGCTATCAGACCCTCAAGAATTTGCTTTCATGAAAATAATTCTTCAGATGACATGGATTGGAACTATTTTTCTAATAAAGTCCTCTTGTAGTGATACAGATCTTGGTTTCATTTTGTGTTTATATTTTGTTTTGCTGATCAATCAATCCTACATGTAATATTTGTCATCAACAAATGGTCTTATATGTTTTATGACATGATCATAAGTGTCAAAATCCATTAGAACTACAGATCATCCGACTCTATATCTAAAGCCTAAGGTTAAAGTGACTTCAATCCCCATACACATTCGCCTCTCTCCATGCCACCCTACTGCTGAACTCAGCTTGTTTGTATATTTCTGCAATGAGTACATAGTCCCCAAGCACAGGACCAGTGGTGTTTAGGTATTTATCACTCATGTGTGGTAGATGAATATAAGCCCTCCTTTCATACCCACCTGAGCTGTTCCTAACCTCCTAGCCTACAGAAGTGTAATCCATCCCAGGTTTTCTTGAATCAAAATAAGTAAGATGCCATAACCTTCTTTGTAGCTCATAAGAATTTTATAGACTACACAAAAACAACATTAAATTTTCTTTCAGAAATGTAAGACCTTGCTCCCAACTAAATCCTCTACAGATGTGAAAACACACTCTTTAATGACTTTGTTCAATTCATTAATATAATAAAATGATGAACATTCATAAAGTACAGAAACAAAACCAGATATGCAATATGCCAGAAAAATATTCTCTAACAGTTTCATACATATGTAAAAAATTAAATTACATATATGTAATTTTTTTTAAAGAAGTGGCTTTATTCTTGCCTATGAATAAATCTAATATTTCTGCCATGAAGTCAACATGAGCTTTCTGTTTGTCCCAGAAAACATTTTTTTATGAAACAAAAATCAATAAATTAAATGTGTGAGAACTCAATCACCATCACAGCCAATAAAACAATTAATTTTTAGAAATAACAAAATATGTAATTATTTAATCATAACAGTTATCAAAATTAAACATAATTTAATTGCTTATTCTGAGTCATTAATTATGTAGAGTTGAAAAATTACACTATTGAAGCAATCATTTAATCATTAGAGCTAGAAAAAAGTGTCTAAATACTAATTCATTATTTCTGCTATGGTCTTGGGAAATTACATCCCATATTTATAATAAAACCAACATAATTATTTTAAGATGCATAACTAATTACATTGGCATGAATCTTTAATATGCTAACAGTATATGAGAAAGTAAAAACTAGAAATCATTTTCTGAAAAAACAACACAATGAAACAGTTAGTAACCAAAATCAAGTGTATAATTTCCAAAGCGCTGAAAAAGTATACAATATACAGAGCTCTGTTTGGTACATGGAAAACTTAGTTAACAGCATTCCGAGACAAATTCCTTTCTTGCTGACTACAACAAGCGCAAGTATTATTTTCATCCATCTTTTAACTCACGCGATAAACTTTCAAAGAAAGAGAAAAAAAATGCTTGTGTCTCTCTTGACTTCCCTGATGCCAGGAAATACCTAAATTTAAAAATTCACTTCAAGGGAACAGTAGAAAGAATCAGGACTTTTGGCTGACCTTTTGAGGGACATTATTCAAGGATTCTTAAGCTGCAGAATTACAATTAGTCTCTGACAGTGACTTTTGTTAACCAAGTTTGCGTTTCTTTGAACTTTACAATCCTGTACTTGCGTGAATCTGTTTAACTCCTATTTGCTCAGCCAGCACATCAGAATCACTAAATTATGCAAATTAACTGTTGGCAATTCTTACTCATACATGCACATGGAAAAAATGCTGTACCTTCTTTCATTCAAAGTCATGAATGACTTTGAAGAAAGTTTTAAAATAAATCGACATTCTCACTCAGTGATGACTACAGAATAAGGAATTACTTGCTAAAATGTAGATCACAAATCATATCAACTGCAGGGGGAGGGACTTCATCATTCTTAATGCTCTCATATAACATACAAAATACCTCTAATCTCAAAACAATGCTTCTTAAAGAAGGCCTACTATCACCAAAATGTTGTATTATTTTATTTATGGATGATAAAGAGTACAAAGCCATCTTGGTGAATTATGGAAATGTTAAAATGTGCCTGTCCTAAATATTCTCACAGACTAAACAAGTATATAAAATAAAGTTATAGAGTCATAAAATAAAGGGTCGAAAATAAATAATATAAGATAATCTGGACAAGCCTTTCTCTCTCTCTTTTTTTTTTACTTTTCTTTTTATTGGATATTTTATTTACATTTCAGATGTTATTCCCCTTCCCCATTTCCCCCCCACCCAGAAACCCCCTATCCCATCCCCCCTCTTCCTGTTTCTATGAGGATGTGTCCCCACCCTCCCACCTCCATTATGGGGCACTTCAACACACATGTACACATACATACATATATTTGCTCTAACTGAAGCATGGTTAATTTTTGTGAGGAGAAAGTTTTGAAACATGTCATGGTATGCTATTATCAAATGATTAGAATCACAAGGAGATCAATCATATTGGCAATTAAAATGTAGAAAGCTATGAATCCAGATATCAATTGTCTTAGAAACACATGGCTTATTCCTAGAAGAGGTAGGTATAAAGGACCTTTGAGGAATAAATACAGAAGACGTGAAAATGATGAAGAAAAGTTTATATGTCTAAAATTTTTATGGTGAAACGGCCTGAAGCTACCACTATTATTGTTAAAAGTTTATGAATCTACAGAGACTATTGTTAGTTACCTTCATAATACTTATGAACATGTAACTAATGACGGTTCAGAAGTTATTTCAGTCTTGTGAGCAACTATCATACTTAAGATTAGCATAAGTTGTAAATTTTAATCTAAACTATTTAAGAACTCTGCATGCATTTTAGTTGAGATACTATAAAAATTCCCAAGTAACACAGGGGAATGCCAGACCATATCTTCCACAAAAGTCCCCGTGCAAATGTTTAAAAGACCTTAAAAATATACATTAATATCACTAATATTTAACCCATGGTATATAAAGCACAGTATCCTTGAGAGAATACTGCAAAATACGAAGAGACCATTTATAGAAGATACTCTCTTCTTTCTCATTCATGTGTTTCAGAAATTGAAACCTGGGGTAATATGATGTGTCAAAATGTAAAGAGTATGTCATATCAGTGAGCTACAATGACTATCAAGTGACCAATGTATTGGTGTTTCCTGGTCTCCTGTGATGCATTATACATGTCTATGCTGTAACATGAAATTTAAAAATCAAAATGACAAGTATGAGAAACAATCATTATAAAACTAAAGAACTGGTAAAGATCTTTCCCAACCTTTTGGTTGCTGTTTTGTCCTATTGACAGTGTTCTTTGCTTTACAGAAGCTTTGCAATTTTATGAAGTCCCATTTGGGAATTTCTGATAAAATATCCATTATAAATTTAACAATGATCCCTGGACTTACATCTTTACAAATCAATTCCCCAAAGCTATTTTCATGGAGGCACCTGTAACAATGTGCACTATGATAATTTCAGCTGTCTTCAAAGTGGCAAAACAAGAAACCAATGCGAAAAAATCTCAAAAAAAGGAGAATTAAAACTAAATTATAGCATTATATTATATATAAATATAATCACATAAAAAGATACAAATTATATAGTGTGTGTGTGTGTGTGACTACTAAGGTAGGAAGAACTAATATACTAACAGGAATAAAAAGCTTTATAAGGTAAATTTCAAAAGAATATACAAACTAGAGAACACTTTGTCAAAAAGTTAAATTCTAATTTTTAAATGAATAGATATCTTAGGTACATTTCATGCACACAGAAGATATATTCATATACATATTTTGAATATATGAATACATTAGCATTTCTGTGCATAGGAATAGACTAAGAAAAACCTCAGAAAAATAAACACGAAATAACATAAGAGCATTTCCTTATGGACAAGATTGGATATTTATAATTTCTACTTTGATACTTATTTTATGGAGTCATGATTTAATACTGTAATAACATAATAAAACTCTCTAAGGAAAGGTATCATCTAATATTCTCACATTACCAAACAGTCCCACAAAAATTAGTTCTAAAAATAAGAAATAATTCCCAAAATTATATTGATTTGATAGTTCACACACTTAATGATGTTTCTTTTCAATGAACTAATGAACCAAAAAAATAAATAAATAAAAATAAAAGCAAAAGTAAAAATACCACACAAGAATATAAGAGAAAAGACATATATACATTGAATCCTGAATGGTATTTTGTCAGCTTTTTTGAATTTGTGAAATCAATCAACTTAAAGCAGTTGCTATTTTAAATATTTTGAAGTATTTTATGATAATGACTATTAAATTCTCCATTCACAGCAGTGAAAATGACTATGGAACTAAGATGAGCACAGTGTTATCCGGGACCTCCCACCACACACTTTAATTGGGGATGTGCAGAAGGAGAGAGAAAGGAGGGAAGGAGAGCGAGTAGGAGGAATTCAGGGAGGGAGAAGATAAACACATAAAACCCAGAGAAAAATCCTTAGGCTCTTGATGTATTACTATTTATAATACAATTATTGTTACTAAACTCTATTGCAAAACAGCTTCAAAAGGGAGCTTGTAAAGGATAAGTCTCCCAGATAAACAAGAGCACCACAAGAAAAGCTATTAAGAGAAAAGCATTGTTAGTTGTCGAATTCATTTAACAGCAGTAACAACACTGTTCATTCTGGGTTTTTTTTTTTTTTTTTTTTTAAAGGTGGAGATATGTTGTGTTCCTTCATTCCTTTTACAAGCACTCAGGATGTCTAGGCATAATATTCTAGAATCTTAGAATAACAAACCTTTAGAGAAAGTAAGCATATCTGATAGTCCATTTCTGTGTTTCTGTTCTCCAAAGTGAGTCAAATTAAAATTCTCCTATTGCTCTAGTAAAGAAAAACAAAACAAAACAAAACAAAAACAAACAAACAAAACAAACATAGGACCAGAATGGCCACCCTCTGCTAAGATGCAAGCAGCCAGGTGCGGTTAATACAAAAGTATTCCTTGAACCAGAATATACATGTAAGGCACTTCGAATCTGAGGGTTGATGGATGTGTTGTATTTCCTGTCTAAGGTGTAGGTATAATCACTGCTGCACAGCATCCAAAGGAAACAGTGTACCCTGGATAGAGGGATAGATTATGTTCCTCTCCCCAAGACAGTCAGAAACAGTTTAAGTCTTCACCCAAAACAAGAAATCTAATAATGCTATTTTTAAGTTATTTTGATCAAAAAGACTGCTCCTTCCTGCCTGATGATTTTCTGCCAGAACACATCTTCAGAGATTAAGCCAGATGGCAGAAGACTGGCTTCGACACACCTGAGCTTCAAATCCCAGGGACCAAGAGACCTGAGATTTTCCCTTTGGGCTCCATCATCATACAGAGCTGATGCCAAACAGCAGAACCATCCTTGCCAAATCAGGGGAATATAAAAAGGGCTGACGATTTTAACAATAAGCCTTTTAAGAGTATCTTTACAGCTGTATGTTGTGGCTAGAGCAAATTCAATGGGAAACAAAATTTGAAAATTTGTTTTGAGAAAGTTGACGTTGTGACTAGCATTTTAAATGCATATGAAAATTTTGTTTATGGTATGAGTGATTACCTAGTGGGTGGCACTTGGTAGTAATAAATCCAATTCTTGAGAGTTATACACCATCCTTACATATTCAAGACACAGTGATACTACAAAATATTGTACTCTGTGGTTAAGCAAACCAAACCCAATACCAGCATACTTATTATTTTGTGTTTCAGTTTCTGAAAATGAAGAGTGATGGGCATAAGAGTTGACTTAAAATTCTAAGATTTCTTCTACTATAAGATCACTCTAATTACAATGCTGACTAAATCTAAATAAAATAAATGTCTGCTTGTCATATGTTTAGTAAATATCATCTGAGGACTGGTTGACCACTACTCCCATTTTCTAAATAAACATGGAAATTTAGTATCTGTGTTGAGAGCTACATATGCATGCTTTTACTGAGCCTGAATTATGGGGCTGTGAGTTACAAGGATTTATTTTCCTCTCTCTCTCTCTCTCTCTCTCTCTCTCTCTCTCTCTCTCTCTCTCTCTCTCTCTGTCTCTCTGTCTCTGTCTCTGTCTCTGTCTCTGTCTCTCTATGTGAGTTATAGTTCACATGTGGAGCTTGGGGGAACATAATGGGAGTAGATTCTTTCCCCTATATGGATTCCAGGGAATGGACTCAGGTTGTCAGGTTTGGCAACAAAAGCCCCATGATCTCTTTCATAAGGACCTTTCTTATTAATTTAATATAGAAGGACTAGTTACTTGGAATAGGTAGGCTTTTCTGATCTCTTACCTATCATTCCTATAAATATTCTCGTTATTGGGATAAGCTGAGCGCTCTTACTATTCTGGAGATAGGTGACTCATTCATCTATTAGTTAAATCTGATTGGGACTTACTGAGTCTACAAGAATTTTTGTAAAACTCCGCAAACTATCACCAGGACTCACAAGCAAAAGCTATGATATTTATTATATATGCGTTTCTATGTTTGAAATGTGGAATTATTAGAACACAAAAATGTCATATCTGAATTCTATATAATGTGATGTGCATTCATAATTCTGATTTATTTTCATAGTTTACCTACAAATTCTCAGAAGATGTAAGGAACACAGATTCATAAATATATTTGCTTCATGTCTTTTTTTCAGTATTTGATAATTTTTGAATGGATATAAGACAATTAGCAGATGGTACACTCTGTACAAAACCCACGTGAATACTGCCCTCAGTAACACTGATTCAACCCATTTTTTTAAAATCTCATTATGGTGGGAAGACATATTCATACAACTATTCTATATGTCTTCTTCAATACACTATTTAATAAATAATACATGATATTCAATACAATCACAGAAGGAGGCTTTGTGTACTACATGACTCTGCTTACCTGTAAAAAAATAAGTGTGTTTAGAGCATGCTTAAGGCAGAGTGGGCTAAGTTTTTTTTTCTGGATGTTTAATAAATTAAATGATTTTAAATTGTATTTCCAACTTGTGATTAATTTACCAAGATGAAAGCCAACCACAAGTTGAGGAATTATTCATTTACAGACATTTAAAATAATAGAAGTATGTGTGTACTGGATAAAATTTGTAACCATTCTATTGAAAGAAAGAAAAACATAAATTACTTAGTAGACGTGCACACTCTCCTACAGACTTCCTTTACTTTTGGTGCTTGCTGCTGCAAATGCATGTCTTCCCACTGGTCTTCAAACTGGGAGATAGCATATTTATATAATCTGTATATCCCTGACTGGATACAACCTGCTATCAGATTGATCTCTCTTTTTTTCTATCTCTTCCTCTCCTGTCTTCTTTTTTTCTGATCATAAATATTGAACATTTAAACATATGTCTCATGTATATATAAAATGTAAGAGATACAAAACCATAATATTTCCTCAATTTTATCTTGACATGGAAAGTCTTAAACAACTTCCTTGAAGATATTAAAGTGAACAATAGAAGGACCTTTCACTTTAACTAAGGTGTGTCAAAGATTTAAGACTTTCTCATATGCAGCCAGGCCTGGTGACACATACCTTTAGTCCCAGCACTTATGAGACAGAGGAAGATGGACCTCTGTGAGTTCAAGGCCAGCCTGGTCTGCAAAGCAAGTTGCAGAACAACCAAGACTGTTACACAAAGAAACCCTGTCTCAACAACAACAACAACAACAAAAAAAAACAAAAACAACAACAAAAAAACAAAAACAAAAAAAAAAACAAAAACAAAACAAAAAACAAAAAAAAAACAAAAAAAGAAAAAAACTTCTCATACTCACCTGTACTTAAGTTATCACTAGACATTGCTATATTTAGAATTTGTGCATGTACAGATGTGCACACACGTATGCATAAACCTTCATGTAAGAATTTATGCAGGTCAGTGCTCTTTCCAATAATCAAGACACATAATACTAAAGGCTCTTATATAATCTTAACAAGCCAACGAATATCCAGAGGAAGAACTGGCTTTCAAAGCCATGTGTGTCTGTTCATCTGTTCATCTGTTAAATGAGAAACTGCATCCGAAACACAGTACACAGCAAGCAGTCAATGAATTCTCATGAGATCATTTAAATACCCATTTACACTGATCCCTGTATAAGGAGTGAGCACACAGTCCATTTCCATCGGAGCTAAAGGCTTCAACAGACATAAAAGAGGAATTGAATAGGGGAGCATCTTGACCTTCACGAGTCCCAACAAGCATGAAGGTAGGACACTCAATAAAAAAGAGGCCTGGAAAAGCGTTGCACCATCCTTATGTTGATGCTTTTTCTTCCTCCTCTCTGAAGTACCAGGCAGGACCTTGCAGGGAAGGCAAGCAAATCTTCCTGCTTAATTTGTAATTCTCACCTGCCTGCTGCCTGGCTATTTTGTCAGTGACCTTTATTCCAAAGATACCTCAACCCACCCAGCCCCACCCGCCCGAAATAGAGAAAAAACACAGCAGACAAAGGAGGTGATCACCAAGAGGCCAGAGGCACAAAGTCCCAGGAGGAGACAGAGCAGAAATGAAACCTGTGCAGAACCGAAGTGGACAAAACAGGAGGATCTTGCAGGGACCAGACAGGCACTTCAAAAGCACTTGCCAGGAATAACCAATAAAGCAACCTGCCAGGCAGGGTAACCCAGGAAAACAAAGGCTGATTCATTCACACCTCCACAGGTAGAAAAGGAGCCAGGAATCTCACCCATTTTTGCCTAAGAAAAAAAAAAGTTTTTTTGTTTTGTTTTGTTTAAATTAGAAAAACCACACAGTGCACAGTCTCCACCTAAATGCTACTTCATGAGAATACACAACAGAGTAGTGAACTGTGTATTTTCCTTTTTATTTTCAGAAAATCCCCTCTTCAAAGCTTGTGGGAAAAAAAAACAAAACACCGGGATTATAAGATTAAGAAATACAAAAGATGTCTTTGTTGCCTGGCATACTGTTTATACCCAGATATCATGAAGCTTTGCATTCAAAACCCAGTCTTAATGGAGGTCCACAGCAGAATGGGTACAGTGAATGCAGCCACCCTGAATGTTGGTAGATTATTATACAAAGGGCAGTTATCCCACTGAGAGGGCTGGCAGCTTGACAGAGGACCAACAAACGAATACACTGAAAAGCCTAATGAGTCCAGTTTCACCCTCCCACCTCCCAGCCCTGACACTGAGGCAAACAAGCTACCATAATAACCTGTGCCCTTCACTCTGCCTAAGGCAGAGGAGGACAACCAGCCTTCTTGGGGCACTACTCCTGGAAGAATGGGAATCTGAGAACAGGTCCTCCATGACTACAGAACAATCTCACAACACTGGCACGCAGGCACCATTTTGTATCTTCACTGAGTGTGAGTAACACACAAACCATTGCCCAGAACCAACTCTTGTTTGAGAAAGAGAAACATCCATCCATTCATTCTCTGACAAAACCAAAGCATTTCGGGAACAGGGTGGTATTTACTGAAGCTGCTTATACCCTACTACCAGTTTGAAAACCTGACTATGTCCAGCTTGCGTAATCTCTCCCCTATCTTAATACTACTGAATTATTTGGAAGCTCTTTCTGTATTTTCTATATTTGATATTGAGAACTGAAATACCCAGAGGACTAAAGCTATACCCATGCTGAGGATTCTATAAGGCTGACAGAGAATGGGAACTTCCTAAGGTAAAAAAAAAAAAAAAAAAAAAAAAAAAAAAAAAAAAAAAAAAAAAAAAAAACGCACAAACACCACCAATAACAAAAGAACTGTGTTGGCAAGGTGAGGTGAGGTACAGGAACCACTCACTCTCCCAAGTTCAGCAGCGTGTGAGGGGGTGGGCCAACTCTATCATTCTTCTGGTAGGAGAATTTCTGAACTGTGGGTGTTTCCCAGTTAAAATGTTACAGATTCCCAGCCGAATTATCTTGGTGTATCTTTAGTTCCCTTTAAATGATCCATCCATTGTCAACCTCAAGTGAAATATTTGTGATGTCTAACTAGTGCTCAACTAGCTTCCAGACAAGCCAATGGTGTCACTGGATTTCATTATAGGCTGCCTACACAATCTCCCAATGTATGTCTCTGAAAGAAAAAAAAATCAGCATTGAGCAAAACTTTCTTCTGGGTTTATAAAATTAATATAACTGTTAATATAGCAACAATATTGATAAATAAAAAGGTAAAAAAAAAAAAAGAAAAAAAAAAAACAAAGTACACAACAACAAAAGCCTAGTCAAGAGGTTATAATGTTAATCCTGGATTGAGACCTATTGTCTTAGTGGCACCAAGTCAATCATCAGGATCACTACTCGGAAGGTTGGTTCCCCTTAAGCCACGATAAAAAGATGGGCAGAATCACCAGACCTTCAATAAGATCCTGTAGTTTTCTGTTCCAGAAACTTTGGCCTTACCACAGTGGTTTACAAGGACACAACCATTTGAAGTCATGTCTGCCCACTTTTGTAAATTATTCAATAAAACAGAAATCCTCCTTTTCCTCTTGCTCTGTCTTTTCTAAGTGTGCTTTCCCAAGCATTTTGGGTTTACCCAATATTTGGGGCTTCCTTAATCTTTCTTAAGAGCCACCGTAATGGGGCTGCTTGTCCCTTGTCAGACCTACATGTGATTTAAGGGCTTGAGCTCTCGCTCTTCTCCCTTCTCCTTTAGGCAGCCGCTGGCATTTACTGGCTGTCTGCCCTGTTGTTTGTTTGTTTGCTTGCTTGTCTGTTTAAGAAAAGTGTCCTTTGTACTTAAGTATCCATTTGAGCCCGTTCTTAAATTCTCTTATTAACAAGATTAAGAACACCAAGACGCAACCTTAATTTCTCCTGTATTAAAACAATATCTTCATTGGAACATGTTATTTAAGGCAACCTGCATACATGTTCCAGGGCCAAAGTCATATTTAGCTCAGGAATAAATTATTTTGGTTTTCCTTTGGATGAGATCTCATCTGCTGACACTACCTTTTACCTATATGTAAGATGTGTTGTATACATTCTGTATTAAATATATAATACACATATGAATACATATATATTACATTGTTCTCTATATACATGCACATACACACAAGCACATGGTTTAAAATTATTAAATTTTACGAGTAAAACTTGTAGTTATTAATAAAATTAGAAATTATGAGATCACAAGTTCAGGTACATGAGAGTAAAACATTAACAGGAAACTTCGTTGCCTAAGGAACTGCAATGATACACTGGCTTTTAATTCAGAAGCCACTTAAAAACTATGTATGCTATTACATTCTTGCAATCTCAGTGCCTGGGAGGCCCAGGAACTATGAGTTTGTGGGTTGCCTGCTTCTGATGCTTATGATATGGTGGGGCCATGTCTCAAAACATGGTTGGGAGGTAAGCATCATGTCAGAGCTTAAAGAAAGTGTTTACAGTAATTAAAAAGTAGTCCTCCGAATCTGCAGTTTGGAAACACCAAGCGGTGTTCCCTTGCCCACACTGACCACTCTGCCCTATCTGTTTCATCCTGTCCTAGACACTTAAGCTGAAGACTCCTTAACACATATTTGAGCATTTGTTCCAATTTCCTCAAACCATCAGCCAATTGTTCACTGACAGATACAACTGTCAAAGCTCTACCTTCTTTTTGTGCTGGTTTAATTGCTCTAAGTAAAAAAGAAACTGACATTCTACTTTTTAAAAAAATGAAGCTTTTGACATTTCAGGATGTTAATAGATGGATAAACTGTTCTACAGGCATATCTGTGCTTTATGGGAGTTTGACCTGAATAGCTGGGTGTTGTACTCATGCATTTATAATTGAACTAGCTGATGAATGAAGAAAGATGAAGTGCAGCCACATTTTGAGGTGTATGCTGAGTCTGCTCCTTTAAGTGACAATATTAAATACTGAATAGCATTTCTTAAAAAAAAAAAACCAAAAAAACAAAACGTAATCATAAGGGTATAACAGAATGAAATTGAATCTATGTATTATGACTCTTTATTTGGGGGATATCCTTCTTTCAAGTGATGAAGTACTCAACCTCATCACCCAGATCCAAATCATCCATCTCTCTCTCTCTTGAGAGAGAGAGAGAAGAGTAAGAGAGAGAGGGTTGACTAATAAAGATGGTGTTTTTAGATGCTTTTGTAAAAGAGAAACAGATAACTCTTAACTCAACATTATATTATGACAGGTTTTTCCCCAATAAACCAATTCTATTGTCTTCAGAAACCTCTCTGTCAAAAAAAAAAAAAAAAAAAAAAAAAAAAAAGCAGAGATTTTGTTTGTAATCTACAAGTCATTTCTAAGTTTTTATATTAAAATTAGGTGATATATAGCAGTCATTCACTTCAGAAATAAGAAAGCCAGTATTGTAACACACAAACTTAGAAAAGCTTTAATCAATTCCGAGGTAGGATTTATCATAAAATGAGATTTCATCACCTCTTAATCTATTAGGATGGAAAAAAAAATCTCTTCTTAAACCTAGCATGACGAATAGAGCAGTCCTGGTACTGTTTTCTAACCTCACTTTTAAAATAATCTAGATGTATAATCTTCTCTAAAAATGTTTAATTACATATCATACAGTTTTTATGGTTGCTCATAAGCAATTTTTTAAAAGGAAAAAGCAATCCACTTGGAAATATTTGTAGACGTCATTCTCAGTGTCCCAAGATATGCACAGAAATCTTACTTTGGAAGGATTTTTTTTTTTCTTTTTGACTCATGCAGTGGACTTCTACTTGCATCAGAAAGGAGGTTATTCCCTTGACAAATTCATCAAGGAGCTATTTTAATCGCCAGGATTCTAACTCTTCTTCCTAATTAAACTTTAATATGTTTCCTTTCATGCCAAATCTATTCCTTTAAGCTTTGCTGTGAAGAACTAATATCTCCAATGAGCGGCTCTATTCCACACAGTACCTTTTTTGTTTCCTTCCTGCTTCCTCTAAAATGGAGAAAGAGCTCACGAAAATTCCCAGGCTGAACCCGCATCTCTGAAATTGAGCTTGGATAATATTTATTCAAATTCTTGGATAAAGAACTAAGATATATTATAGAAAGTGCTCTAAAAACTTAATTTGCAAATCAGACCACATATTGAAAAATATTTGAGTGCTACAAAGATTATGCAGCTCAATAAAATTATAGGGTTGAGAAAGCCCAGAAGAATGTATTCATTAAAAAAAAAAATATATAAAGACTTTCCTTAACACATCTAAGATGACTTTTATTTTGGCATGATTTTTATACTGTACTATATGCCTTGTGGTGACTTCTATCTATTTTAAATAGTAGAACATTAAATAAACCAAAATCTCATTTTTTATACAATTTGATATATCAGAACTCAAATTTTGTGCCCTGAGCATTATGTTACAGATGAGTTTATATTCAACATACTAGAGCTAAGAGTAACACTAGTGTTATACTCGTCTGAGCTAGAACACTATTCTAAATTTCTTTTAATTTTTTTAAACAAAAGTGATGACAAAAAGTATAGGATAAGCAAACGTTTTCATGTGTCCTTGCAACAAACTCAGACTCTCAAAAGCCAGTTTCATGAATGTATATGAGTAAGATGGTAGCTTTTAAAATCAGGATGGCAGTATGCACCTTGCTTCATTTCTCCAAAGAGAGCAAATAAATCTCATCATTTTATCCCTCTGTAAAGTATACTATTTATCACATGGGTGAGAAGTTCACCCATTAATGGAACACGGATTCTTTCACCCTGCCAACAACCCAATCATCGGAGCCTTCAGCAACCGTAAATTCTTTAACCTTGATCTCACACATAGGCGTGTTTTTGTAAGACAGGACCTGCCAAGCTAGAGGTGACAGCTTTATTTTTGTTGTGGTTTAGTGTAATCTGCATTTTCTAATTAATACGAATTATATGAAAAGAGCATAAAATGTGCTATTGTAAATGGGATTCTGGGGTAGGTGTAATGGCTAATTTTCCACCCTACTAAATGGAGATACTTATATTCAAGGTAAAAGCTGACTCAAATATATCACAAGAATCGCTGCTAATTTAAGTGATATTTTTATTTTGTGACAACCTGTAACCACATATTTGAACAAATGTTCCCATAGCTCATTTTAGTCATTAGCAGCTACCAGCCTTTACACTTTTACTTCAGACACAAATCAAACCTTATTTATGGACAGAATTCCAACTCTTTGCACACTGCCTTCTTAGGTTTCCAGGAAAAGAGATAAAGGATTAAAAAAAAAAAAACTTAATGAATCAGTATTCTCTAAACATCTGTAAACAAAGTAGGCCCTGGACTCAGAAGATTTTCATTAGAATTCTTAAAGCTGAATCTTCAGAAATCTCTCTCTCTCTCTCTCTCTCTCTCTCTCTCTCTCTCTCTCTGTCTGTCTCTCTCTCTCTCTCTCTCTCTGTGTGTGTTTGTGTGTAAGCCTGCACATGTACATACATCTCAGAAATTTAAAATCCTGCCTTACTGAAATTCTGTCTGGGGTATGTACGTATGTATTTGGTACATGCAAGTGTGCAAAGGCATGCTTTTGGGGAACAACTTGAAGCCAGTTCTTTCCTTGAGCCTTATACGTCTTAGGGAATTGAACTCAGTTCTCTAGGTCTGGCAACAAGTACCTTTACTCAGTCATCTTGCCAAACAAGCTATTTCATTTTTATTATACACTACTTACAATTTAAGGGGTGAAACTATTAAAAAAAAGTTAGTAACACAAATGAAAATATGGAGTTAAGGAGTTCACGGTTTATACATTTTTTGATTCCGTAACTCTGAAAATCGCCAATGTAACAGTGATGTTTTCAGTTGAATTCAAATATTTGCATTCTTAAAGAAGCCCAAGGCCACTCAACTTTTCTTCTCACATTTCATCAATTAATAGTTCATTTTCAAACCAACCTAATGGGAGTGATTATAGACGTTAAGAATCAATCTTCAAACACTTGCTTACTCATGGATAATTCCTGTTCACAGTTCACTTGTGAAATGAATATGTTTCTCTTCTGCATTATGAACTGATTATCCTCGACATTGTTTACATGTTTGTTTGTTTGTTTTTTAAATAGCAAAGATATTGAGACAGTAAATTTTGACAAAAAAAAAATGCCCTTTTCATACTGGTAGACTTCTGTGGTTCCTTCATTAGTAGTACTGATAAAATGCTTCAGAACTTGCTCTCCAGTTACACAAACTCAGAAAAAAAAAAATCAAGTTGAAGTTTAATACCTGCCATGGAGACAGAGTGAGACATGAAGGAATGTTACAGGTAACTTCATCTTTATATTTCCAGCAAAAACTTAAAACATTTAGCAAAGAAATACTTTAAAAGTCTTAATATATATAATGCTACTCTAATTTATAATACATATTTCTCCAACTGAACATTCCATTATACTTACAAACTCACTATGTTAAAAAACTACCTATCTATATGGCAAAAAGAATCAACACAAATATGTTTAATCATGAAAATATTTTATAATCAATGAAATATTAATACTTCTGAGATGAAGAAAATCATCCTACAAATTGAGCAAAAAGATATGAGTTGACATTTTCTCACAAAACATAAAACAGAAGAAACATGATAAAATGTACATAGAGTCTTTTAAAATTAACTTTAAAACAAATTTTAAGGCACAAACATGGGTTATAAACTTGCATTAAATCAAGGATAAAAATTATTACCCATTATTAGTAGGTGCTTATCAAGGAAAAATTTCAGAATTGTTGAAAAATAATGTTGAGAACAATGAAATTTATAGTACATATATATACTTATATCTGTACTATATATGTGTACTATATATACACATAAAACAAAGAGAAAATATTTGTAACTATCCTAAGATTATGACACAATTATTACAAAACACGCATGCAAGTAGCTTTTTTACCATCACCACTTCCATTAAAATTTTCACATATCTTTGCCACATTTGATGCTGGAGACATTGCCAACATAACCCTTGCCAACAACTCTAGCAGATTTCACACACCAGAGTTCATCAATGCTAATTACATCACAGCTACTCAGAGAAATAGAACAAAAACTCTCTTTCCCTCTCCCCTTCCAGCTCCCCCTCCCTCGTTTTCTCTCTCTCTCTCTCTCTCTCTCTCTCTCTCTCTCTCTCTCTCTCTCTCTCTCTCTCTCTCTCACACACACACACAAACACACACACACATCACATCACATCATTAGGGAGCCCAAGAATCTCACAAGTTGTCCTTTGAAAACCAGAAATTTGGTGGCATTATTTTCAATCCTAACTAAAGATGTTCAGGTAAAATCAGGAGAGCCAATAAGGTAAATCCTACTCAGAAAATGTAAGAACTCAGTGCTCAGTTATTATATGACTTGGTGAAGATGGACAGCTCATCTCAAAAGAAAGGTGATAACTTCCCCAACTACTCTACCACTTTGGTCCATATGGGGTCTCACCTAGATGGGTGACCTCAATGGTAAAGGCCATCATCAACCTTACTCACTGCCACAATGTATGTGCTCATCCCAAACAACTATAACCACATCCACTGGAAATGTCAGATACCTAGATACATGAATCTCAGTCAAGGTACATGTATCTCAGTCAAGGTACCATATGATATTAACTACCACACTGAAAATAATAATTGTATTACTTAGAATTTGTAAATAAAAAATACAACATTTAAAAAGACAAAATGTGTGTTGTTAAGAGAAATAGATATTTTTGACACTTGCACAGAGGCTAAGAACTCCAAGAGTCTCACATAGAAAAAAAGAGGCCAAACAGAATCAAAGAACAAGGAATATGCACAAATTATCCTGCTATGGTTTAAAATTTAACAGCCACCAACAGATCAGTGTTTAAAGGTTTGCTCCCAAAAGTTATTTATAATATAAAAAAATTATGAAAATATACAAGTTGTTTGCAATATAAATGAGTATATACTAGACATTTAAATGTGCCTATTTTCTTTCAACTGTAAAGTTTCTTTTGCTTTATGAAAGCTTTTAAGGCTATCACAATAAGATTGTCATGAGTTGAGGACAATTTAACTCCAGTTCTAAGGACAGTGTTTAAATATAGATCATTTCCTCTAGTTGTGCAGAAGAGCAGAAAGATAATAAAGAATCAATACATTTATTGCCAGTCATTTCCTTTGGTGATTAAAAAATTCCTCATGGCACACATTCAAGTCATCCAAATTCCAGGTCATTGAAAGCTGATCAAGTCCTAATACAGATGATAATCCAGTGTCCAAGATGGAGTTCCTGAACAGAGTATAACAGGACCCAGAGCAGACCTGTTCACTTCACACTACTGGCTGTGGTCAATGCTCAGCTTGAGGGACCATGCAGAATAGTACATGAGGCAAGAGAATTAGTGGGGAAATTCAATAGCTTAATGATCCAAAACAACTGAGAGAGTTAGTATGAAAGACAAACCATACTAACTAACATCACTAACATATTATTCTGGAAAATAACAGATATAGAAATACAATAGTTTGAAATATACAAATGAGGTTTCATCAAAGACTTATACAGTCTTGTTTGCTATATCTGAAGCGATACAAGGTTAACCTGAACAACTAAATGGATAATGTTGTAAATCCTGCAGTTTGGGATATTTAATGACCAACCACATTCTTGCTAGATATATTCTACTGGAAAAATATATAGGCCACATGTTATCTTTCTTTCTAATTGCTATAAAATGTCTTTTTATATACACTGAAGCCATTCATTGTATCTAAAATCACCTATCAATTTTTACCTATGCATGTGACCAAATCCTTATAAAAATATTATGGATCCAGTGACTTGAGGAATAAATATCACAAAGTAAAGCAGAGCTATCATGAAGATCTAAAAGATTTTGACGCTGCCTTAGGTTGTTTTCCCAAAAGGTTACAGCTTAAATTTACTAAGCATGAGTTCCTCAACAATTAATGGGCACTTATTCAACAGGCACAATTGTGCCTGTTATCCCCCAGTGAATACTAATAGCCCATTTAACTGTCAGGAGTGATCCAATATGGGCTCACTATTAAACGGGTTTCCTAATGATTAATGCATGCAAAATTTTAACAATCCAATGAAACAAATCAACAGTAAAACATGTTCCCAACTATTCCATCTTTCATTGCCATTGTATGTGATGCCTCTCCATGCCAATTCCTTAGAAGATATTTTGACAGTCACAATAGCCTCTTATACATCTTCATTTCTTATTCACATCTCAATATTTTAGAGTTCAAATTCATCTCTGAAAATGCTGAACAGAGTCACAGATAACCAATTAAAATGTCATTTCTTACTCTACATGTCAATAATTTACTGAAACATTATTCTTTTGATTAGTTTATCTTTCTTTAAACCAGACCTTAGTTTCATATCACGTTATCAATCGCTTCCTAAACCCTCAAGTCCTTTGTTAGCCCCTTCATTGGTTTTCTTTTACTCTGCCTGTTGCTCCACCTGACTCTCTTTAGTCATTTAATCTGACCCTAGAGCTTCAGGAATCACCTCAGTGGTCAGGTGAGGTTATTGATTTTTAACCATTCTTTTCTTTAGGTGTGTAAGAACACGCTATTTCATTAATTTAATATTGAAATCAACTACTATACATATTCATCAAGTTGTTTAAGTTCACTGTCCATATCCCAGGAGATATTCAAGGTAATGTTAACCTGAGAAAGCATTCTCAACAAATCTATAGTATTGTACTTCACCAAATTCAGTCAAGTGATTTAATGTATCTTCAGACCTCCTGCTCCAAGGTATTTAGTCATTCTTAAATATCTGATTTTTCTCCAGGATGTTAGCCATTCCCCTCTCTCCATCTCCGTCTCCATCTCCCTCTTCACCTCCCCCTCTTCCTCCTTCTCCATCTCTCTGTCTGTGTGTAAAATGTTGAAGGTAGAAGATACATCTAGTTTCTTCTGTTTCTGCTTCTTGGTTTCTGAGAAACGATCTCTCACTGAACCTGAAATTCAATGATTGAGCTGTGCTGGCTGCTGGCAATCTCCAGGTCTCTCCTGTCTCAGAGACCTTCCAGTCTAGATTTCTATGTGGGTTCAGGGGATCCACACTTTAGTCCTTATGCTTGCATAGCTTAGCCTAAGAAGAGACTTAGAGACTAAGAGACTTAGCCATCTCTTGAGCTCCACCTTAGCTCTCTTCCTAGTTTAGGTATCATTGATGGCAGTTTCATCCTTTTTCAGACACATTCAAACAGCAGCAGTCGTAGTGAGTCTAAACTTTATCTATCATAAAATTATTCTATCATTCTACCAAAGTCAGAAAATATGTTCAATAACATCCATTCTCTTTCCCATGATTTGGACACACTATCAAACTTTTTAAGTGTTCTCTTTCAACTAGTATAATTAGATGTTTGGAATGTCTTATCCATCCTTCCTTTAGCTCTTCTCAGAAGTTTCCTACACCAAAAGTTGTATATAACAAATGAAAATGTTAACATGCAAAACAAAAACTGTAATGATTTTTACTTGCAGCTCCCTAGCCATAAAGTCACAGATAGGCAATGTTCTATTACCATTCTTCAGTGAAAAATTCAAGCAAGTTTTAGTAAGGACAAAGTCATCGGGTTCTATAAATGAAGGATACTACTCCAAACCAACATCTGCTAGGGCAAAGATCTAACTATGTAGACTTTCAGAAGGTTTTGGTTCATTATATTGAAAATTTGCAGAGTATGAAAATACAAAGAACTTCCAGGATCAGTAAATGAAAAGAGGGAAGGCTGTGGGAATACTTTTCAAAACACACACACACACACACACACACACACACACACACAAACACACCAATAAAATCAAGGGGAAAGCCCTTAGTAAAGCTTACTGTGTGTCTTACACCAGACAGAGTGCTTCTGAAGCCTGGGCTAGTGTGTAGATTAACAATAAAGACGATTGGGAAAGGAGGAATAGTCCCAGCACAACGCTAACTTAGATCTTTGCATTAACTAATACTCTGGGTGCTTTCTTTCTGTACCTTAGTGGCTTCCTTTCAGAATTGAAGCAAGGAGAAAAATGAACTCAAAGTGAAACATAGAATCTGTCTTGTTTGAAGTAAAATTTATAGTTTTGTCCATTGAGCATCATGCTTGTCACTATATTAAAAGGTGAAGGACGAGGTCTGAGTTTCATGTAACAATGCACAGAACCACATATCAAATAAATATTTAAAACTATCTAAACACATATTTATAATGTAGACTGTAATAACACTATTTTATCATCACTGATAGTTGGAAAACTACTGAAACATCAGGAGGTACATTTTTAGCACAGCATGAGGAGATTTAGCTGAGAGATTCCCATTAATGTCAATATGCACTGCTTGGTTAGGTCTTCACACATACTGTGTTATACATTTACCCAAAAGCACCTGAGAAAGAGCTCCCCCAAACAAAAAATCCTAAAATGTCCAAGAGAAAAATAGTTTTTATGTGTAAATATTGAGCCCACATTAAATTCATGATCTAGTGTGTTATTTTTATTCCATATAATTTGTTTTTCTTAAAAGCAAATTCAATAATTTTGCTCTAAGTTTTAATTATAACAAATGATGGCTGTCTTCTGCATTAATGTTAATCTGACAGACCTAGTCTAGCAAATAATTTAATTGAATATGTGCCTGAAATTTTCTTCTGGAAAATTACTTAATAGCACCATAGTTACCAACATATTTACCTAATGTCCTATTAAACTACTTTACATGGCTTTTTGATAACTAGATGACCTTTAGTTATTTTTTAAAAATGTACTAAATGATTATGAACCTTGTACATTCATTCTTGGAATGTATTTTGGAAAGTTTTGCCTTACATAACTATAAAATTATGTTTGAATTTTTAAAGGTCTTTGAAATATAAAAGGAGTTTTGCAAAAGATGTTGTTTACTGAAAAAATTAAAAGAAAACAGGTAATGTTTAGAAAATTCTGAATGTGATATTTTTCAAAATATTCATTTAATTTGGATAATTTAATTTGATTATTTAAAAAGTAATTCATGATAAACAAAATGTACCTAACAAATTATTATGGATTTATCCATATTATATGGGTAGTTTTAATTACTATTTGTGTAACTACCAAATATTTTAATTTCTATATGTTATAGTGTTTGACAAAAACAAATTAAGTGAATAATTATGAGTGTAAATATTTTCTGCTTAAAAACTCTGGAATAATATATATTTAACAGGTAGCCAATTAACCTAGAGTACCCCCATTTGTCTGTCAATGTGGAAAAAAATAGTGAATGAGGTGCTGAGGTTTAAATGGAACATATATATCACACCCCTCCCCCAAGGCTCAGAGGTAGTAATAGACAAAGTGAGGGTAGGGAGATTTTAAGAGCCAGACATGAATCATAACAGGAATAAAACTACATTTGCCAGACATTGCATAGCAGTGTCACTTATGAATTCACAAGGATTAGGATAACATGCAGAAGATCTGAGCAAGCTAAAGACTGACAGAATCCCAGCATACAGGTATAGGTAGCTAGAAAACACCATCACTAGTTGGGTAGTTGTTGGCATCTGATAACTCCTGGGAGAGGGGGAATCAGTTTTCTTTAATGATGTAACTGATAAGCTGATCACATACCAGAGCAGAAACCCGGTCAAGGGTTGTCAGATAACATAAACTGAACTTGATGTGACACGTCAAAAAAAGGCTAAGGCGAAATCTCAGTGTTGGGGGAAGGGATGGGAATGTGGAGATTATTTGAGTGAATGTGGTGATTATTTGAGGAGTTGGGCGAGGAGGATGAATATATTTAAAGTTCATTGTATGAAGTTCTCAATTCAGAAAGATATTGTTAGAGATATTCCAAATATACCATCGCATCATTCCATAGTAATAGAACACAGAAACCGAAAACAAGACGTTATTTATTAATTCATTCTCAGTGACTGTAGAGAAAATTAGGAGTTTCTTTTCCCACAATAGGAGAGAAAGTCATGAATTTTCCTGCCTTTGACCCACAGTTTTTACAGTTTCTGTAATGGACGTAAACTCCTCCATGTCTAACAATTATTTTGTTGTGATTTTCACCAAAGGAATCCCAAAGAAGTTGCATTTACTTTTACCTGGAGACACCATTCACCAGTTGTCATTTTGGGTAAGTACGTTAGAATCTTAGTTTCAGGTTTGCTTCAACAAAATTTGTAGAATTAACAAGGGACTGCTTAAAAAAAAAAAAAAAAAAGCCAGAAAAATATGCAGTGGACTTGTTATTGTTACCATCACCATGAAATTATACTATTTGAAAATTTTTAAATAAACTTAGGATATTAAATTTCCCAGTGGAAAAACATAGAGATCTATGCTAGAGACTCTTCAAAAATGTACTTCCTCAGTTCTGACAAAACTGCCTTGTACACTATAGTTATGGTTGTGGTGAACTGGATAATGTGGAGCCTTCATCCTGATAACGTACTCTGATGACTCTTTACACAGTGACTGAGAGTCCTGTGCCTCCTCTCCAGTGCCAGCCAGCCAGGACTATCTGCACAGTACAAAGTGCCAGGCCCTCAGCATACAGTGTGCATGTTTACTGGTTCTTAGGAGGGATGTTGACTCAACCAGTGAAACTTCTACTACTGCAGTGGTTCATCAATCCCAACATTCTGAGTTATTTCACATATCTTCAGCACAATCTGGAGATTATGACTGGGCAGATGTGATAGCATAGTCCTGAGCAGGTATGTTGAGAAACTAAAATTTTAGCCAATTAGGAAAACCAGAAAGAAAATTCATATATTAAGTTCATGTGAGCTGTTATTAAGATGTAGTGAAGAAAGAACACACACACACACACACACACACACACACATACACACACACTTGGAATTCAGATGAATTCCAAATACTTTTCATAGTGCTTGAAATCTTAAAATTTATCTTTAGTGTTTAAATCACACCGGAGAAGAATGAATGATTTAAGAAGATATACTGTTAATAAAATTGTTACAGACCCTCCTTACTCTACTCAGGAAAGAAGCTTTTCAACTTTTCTCTTTCATTTTCTAATCACTAACTATGATTAACTGATAGTCTATCTCTCGACTAATTTGCAGTTGCACTTCACTGTTCAATATGTGTCATTCAAAACTGTACTAACATGATATAAAAAGATAAATCTACTATAATGTATTCAAGAAGAAAGTAAACATACTAATACCTTTTGACTTCAGGAAATAGCTTTCTGTCCTTCTCAAAATTCCACAGGGACTAACAGTATATAATGAATGTACTCCAAGCAATCTTCAAATCTCAAGTACATTTACACAGATATAATCTGCATTATTCTCATTTCGGTGATCACTCTCCGGAATTATTCTTAGTAAATTATTTACAATACTTTGTAATCTGTCTTCCTATATGGAAGCACACTTCCTGAGAACAGTTATTTGTTACGGTATCATTAGTGTCCCAAGGTTGGCACACAATACCTCTATATTATTGATGGAAGAGCTATTGGGTGGTACTTCAATGTACGGTTGGTGGAAAGGCAGTATGTGGTACTTCTCAACTGTAACTTTGCAGAACACATATCCAGAGAGTGGAAGGTAGAAGCAAACTAAATCCATCTGTGACTTAGTGCACTGCTGAGAAACAGTGTCCTTGGAGACTATTTATTATCAAACACTGAAAATTATTTTATTAGAGGGCAGAGAAAACAGCTTTTAAAAGCCCCTATCCAAGTGTGGCTAATTGTTATGTCTGTAGATGTCTAAATTTCATTGGTTCCAGGGCTTTATGGTAACAAAGAAAGGTATGAATAAATGTAGGACTTAAAATAAGACCAGGTTGGTTCCTTCCTCTGTAGAACCTTCTCCACAGAAATCACAGGTCCATCATTTTTTTTTTTAACTATGGTCACTGATAGGTTTTGCTTCTGACCTTGTAAAAAGACAGCTTTTACTCAAAGTCCTTGCATGACAGCCTAAGGCTAGAACCACAGAATCAGCAGCTAATGTTAAGTTGGAGGTTTGCTGATCCATGCAGCTCCTGGGCAACTATAAGCTGTTATATTAACCATGTCATAGAAATAGTTAGAGAAGCAAATGTCACCTCTGGTGTGACGCATCAGATCAGAAGCAATGAGGAGGTCTAGGACCAAGGAAGGATGTGTGCATGAAGAACTTAGCTCTCCCCAGTGAAGTGTCACCAGTTATGCAAACAACACTTAAGGGCAGGTCCTTCACTCAGCAGGAGGGAAGAGGGGGAGAGGGAAAAGGAGGAGGAGGGGGAGGAGGGGGAGGACAGCGATGAGAAAATTTGAATTTTACCTGACCATAGTATTATTGGCATTGGGAGGAGATATAACTGTGCTGTGGGAGGGGGACACCCCACTTCTCTGTGACCTCTACCCCTCTACCGACGTGATAACAAAAACATGCCCCCCCATTGTGACTTTCAAAAGTCATTTCTACACATGTTCAGACTTCAAGAAGAAAACACTGTTACTAATCAAGAAATAAGAGGTAATTCAGAAGATGCAGAAAGAGTTTAGCCAATGATCCCGGACCAACTGGATATGTACATGGTAAAAACAGTATCTAGACAAAGGCCTTCTGTCTCTCACAAACATTAACACTAGGATAGACCGGGATCTAAAGATCATAAATAGTATATTTTATGACAATTATTTAGTTTAGGTAATGGCAAGGGTATTGAAAGGGCAAAATCAGATTAAATCTTAACTCCTTTGAGTTTGTGTCTCTGAACAAAGTGTGAAACTAAGAGCCCATTGTTTACTCACGTCTGGTGAGTCCAAGACTCCTTCTTTTCCTAGATGCTTTAGGGATAGATTAAGTTTAAAGAAAAAACAATCAGTGGGAGATTCAGGGATGTATCAGAGAACATGGACTTCACACAAACATATCCCACTCCTATCGGCCGTCCTAGGGAAGGACAGACAAGTTCCCTCCTAACGAGCCTGTTTCTGAGTTAATTCTCTGTGGTGCATTGTTTATAGATTTGGAAAAATATATAGTAAAGAATTATCATTGTTTATCATCGCCAACGTACTTCATCACCCTAACTACCGATCTTTTGATGGTAAGAATCAGTTTAAACATGCCTAACACTATCTGCTTTAATTAGCTGATAATAATTATTGGAGTCAGATAGTGTTGTGTGTCCAACTTTTTAATTCCCTTCTAAACTTTTAACGTTTCACGAACATAACTGTATGTTGAAAGTGCTATTGAGAGCAAAGGCATAAAATGCCATGTGTTTGTTTGTTTATTTGTTTATCCTAAAATGACCTAGACTTTTTCATCCTTCTTCCTCAGCCTCCCAAATTTTGGTATTTTATGTAGCTCCATTTTCTGTGTGATGAGTTTTTTGTGTTTGTTTGTTTTTATAGGAAGAGTAACTTTAACAAAACTGTTGTTGCTAGTCACCACACTAGCAGACTCCACATACAGACTGACAACTTTCCTTGGTCTTCTTGTAGAGGGTGGCTTGAGTTTGGAGCAGGCATCCAGCATCTGCTTCTGGAGAGTTGAGTTCATAGGTGTGAACCATAATACCCAACTCCAAATCTAAAAACTCTGAGAAGACTGGTCCTCCATGAAGACCTGGGTCTTCCAGTACTTTGTCAGTGTTGACGCTTTCTTGAACAATGCATTTTTGTCTACAAATCATTGTTTAGGAAAAAGATAGCCAGGAAAATGACTTAGTACAAACGAAGGAGGAAACAAACCTTTAGGTTAGGAAAAACTTGTATTTATCAGCACACCATGGCCTAAAGTATCTTGAATAAGTATGAATATAAAAGTTTGGTTTTGTGTCTTATCAGTATTGTTCATCCATCAAGAAGAGATTACAAAGTAGAGAAATCTGACACGAATTAGAATATTCTTGCTTATGATCTGTACATCCTATTATTGCTTCTCTATCACAGTAAAACATCACATCTCAGATACTGTTTATCCTCTGAAATCCTGGTCTGGTCAAGAATTCTACACATCCCTTTTTCCATGTTTATTTTTATAATATGTGTAGCATATTTAAGGGCATTAAATGTAGAGGTTCCTAAAGCACTTGGAATAAGATTACATTCAGTTACAGTCCTATGAAGTGGGACAAGGGACAGAAAAAATATATATCCTGGGATTGGAGACTAGGATAAAGGGTTTCCTGGAAAGCTGTAACTTTAAGGAATGGGCTCATAGTTTCACAATACTTTAAGAAATAGAAACTCATAGGAGTTAAGATTTAAACTGATTTTGCACTTTCAATACCCTTGTGATTCCCAAAACTAAATAATTGTCATAAAATATACTATATTAAGAATAGGATATAGTTGTGTGTGCTGAGACCACTTGACAATACCAGGAATAAGCCAGGTCTTTGGTAAACATGGAAGATCAGTATTGTTTATTGTTCTTGAGAGAAAGAAAATAGGCTCTGCTTTTGTGTGGGTCTGGAAATTTTACTTGGTGAGTTGGATCTTTGTAGAGAGTCGCACTGTGTAGTTCTGGCTAGCCCAGAAGTTCCTATAGACCAGGTTAGCCTTAAATTTGAGATGATTATCCTGCTTCTGCCTCTCAAGTGCTGAGATTACAGATGGCAGCTACAATGCCCATCTCAGATTGGCCTTTAAGCATTAAATTAGTTACCTTCAGGTGTCAACTGGGCACACTTTAGGGGACCTCAGCTGAGGAACTGTCAAGGTCATACTAGCCAGTGGGCACAACTGTGAGGCACTGTCTTCATTTCTAATTGATGTGGAAGGACCCAGACCACAGTGTGACCCAGTGAACCACTGTGTGTTCCAGTCCAGGGTTACTACCCAGGTAGGCCTGGACTCTATAAGAAACCCATTAACCATGAGGCAATGAGAATCCAGAAATCAGTGTTACCCAATAGCCTCTGCTTCCAGTCCTTGTCTTGCTTCAGTTCCTGCTCTGACTTCCCTCAATGACGGATTGTGATCTTGAAGTTTAAACTGAAATAAACTCTTTCCTCTACAAACTGCTTTTAGTTAGAGTATTTATCATGACAGGATATAACTAAGCAGTATAATACATACATACATACATACATATATTATATTGTATATTATATTTATATACTAGATATGTGTGTGTCTGTGTGTGTGTGTGTGTGTGTGTGTGTGTGTGTGTGTGTGTGTGTTCATGCACATGCATGTATGTGTGTCTCAGGAAATACAATGGAACAGCCAGAAGCCAATACTGGGGATGGCCTAACCTCTCATTCTTCAGTATGTTTTTGCATGGTGGATAATATTCAGTTGGTTCATTTTTTTTCTTTCACAATTGGCTTTACAAAGACTTAAAATATCTCTACTTTTGAAAGTCCTCTCATAATCTGTACATTTTCTCAGAAAATGGGCAGCCAGAAAGTATACCTGAAGTATTTTTTATACATTCACTGTCTCATGCTTTTTATGAGTTTCAACAAGCAGGAAACCTTATATTATATATTAGATATAGAGTATTTAAATTTTGAACAGTTCATACACATTCCGTGCAATTTGAACTATGTGCCAAGTGACAAAAAATAACAAAATCACACCTCATGAGTGCATAGTGTGTGTGTATATCTCTCTATATATGGATATATAGAGATATATATGGACATATATATAGCTACTTGCAGAAGAGAAAAATAGACAGATTAGCATAATTCCTTCCTCAATATCCTTGGCAGGAAAGAACAGCCCCCCACTGGGACAGAGCTGTTCCATCTGCCATTCTAACTGCAAGAACAGTTCGTTTTCTTGGAAAGATGATTTATGGGACGACCAGAGCTATCTTTCATTTAAAAATATTATTATGTAGAATGCTCATGAAATCTATTGTTGGATCACTAGTTAGATTATGTAATGTCCAAAACTCTGAACCAATGGATTGCCAGCATCTTCTCTTCCCATTCTTTCAATCTTTCCAATGCAGAAGTAAGGTTCCTCATCTTACATGAAGTCACTATGACACTATACATGGTTTATCAAGAAAGGACTTTACTTAAATAAATTCTGAGTGTGATTCAGGATTATTGATAAGGAGCAATAGGGAAATGTTTTGATGCGAGCATCCGTCCGGCTAGTGAATACACATAAGCAATGAACAGATGATACAATGATATGCTAGGTGCATGACAGTGGTGACTACTGTTTTTTAATCTATGGAGGCTCCATAGTTGAGTAAGAGTTTAAAAAGATGTCAATGAACTCTCGCTTGTGATTAAGGGTCAGATATCCTGATCCATTCAGGGGACAAAGCCATCTTTTAATACAGTATGTTCTAATCCATTTAAATAACACAACAGACAGATGAAATTTTCTTTTTTCTTAGTATTTTCCTCCATCTTGAAAATCAATAAGCAATGAGAAATATTTAATACTTCATACTTTTTCTTATTAAAAACAATTGTTGGTAACTATATTTTCTTGGGAGTCATTTTCTTAGAGAGACAAGTCCATGGTCCAATGTGTAAAGCCAAATGTAGTCAAAGAACTTTGGAAGTATATTTTGGAAGTGTACTTTAAGTAAAAGAACAATAAAATAGAGAGAGAAGGTAGCACTGTGCTGGTTCATAGAACTAGCTGTTCAAACAGCACACTAAGTGATGGAGCTAGCTGTGTGCCCTCCTCTCCCTATTTGCTGTCTTTTATAAGGCTGGTGAATCTTCACATTTCTTATTCCATTAGGTTTTACATGTGCCTTTTAATAATTTCTATTTTATGTTTCCATTAATCTCTCATTATAAACAGTTCCCATTATTAATTAATATACAAGCTTTGCGGGATTTATTTTTGTAACTTTTGCCTCACTAATGGTTTGATTTTCTTCTGAATTTCAGATGCCATTAAGCTGCCAAGGTCAATTAACATATTAAGAATAAGCTGGGAATAAAAAAAAACAGGTTAAGAATAATAATCATACCTCAAAGAAGCCCTTAGAACACTGACTTAGGAAGACAAAACATGTTGCTTTAACTCAAACAAATCTTTCAAGAAGCAAAAAATTAATATGACAAGTGCCTCTGAAGCCCTCTCTCTCTGTTCCAAACGGTGCTTGGAGGTTCTGGTGTGCTTCCACATTTCCTCCTCTCTCAGAGTGCTAGCTGAGATGTGATGTGATACTTTGTGGAGCCATACTGCTCTGCAGAAGGGAGAGGGAGAAATACTTCACAGATAACTTTCAGCCATACTTGGTTTGTAAAGAGTTAATGTATGTAAGTGACAAGTGACTGCAGCTGGGAGCTCTTTGCTATTCTCTGGCCCTGTGCTCTGCCTCACCTTCTCTGTCCAAGTAGCAAGTCACCAACTAGAACAAGCCTTGCTGCTGATTTCCAAGAGATCTGAATTCTCCAGCTTTTTCTTCCCAGATGAGTATGTGAGACTATTTTAAGAGTGTGTAGGAAACCATTTTTGCGGGTAACCTACATTTTCTAAAAAAAAAAAAAAAAAAAAAAAAAAAAACCTAACAATGTAACAACAACCAAAAACCAAGAAAGCCAGTTTGATTGTAATTTCCCAAATGTTTCAAAAAGGAAAAAACAGAATGGGAAAAAAAAAGTATTTTTATTATTCATCCCTCAACCAATCAACTGAACAAGAATCACTGTCTATTAGTGAATGATTAGACTACAAAATTCTCTCCAGATATGTATTAGGTTCCATAACTGCACCTTAAATTGGTTTCCTTTTTACACTTAAATTACATTTTATACACACAAACTCCTTAATTCACACTTTCTTTTTTGTATTTTAAAAGCATGGTTTTGCTCATTAATTGACATTTACAATTTATGAGTATATTTGTCACCGAAAGTGTAACAGATAGAGAATAGTTTTCTTTGAAAATATATTACTAACTTTGCAGCAGTAAAATACAATAACAAAATAAGTCCCGAAAAATATGTCATTAATGTTAACAATCCCTGATTAACATTTCATCCACATTAGTCAGTTAATATGTAGACTTGGGCAGACATTGATGATTGTTATTTCTTCATCTCCAACATGCAAATCATCAATAAAATTATAGATTCAAAATTTGAATTTGAGATTGTACATACCATCTCACATGATGCTAGGCAACTATAAAGTGACAAAAAAAACTTTTAGAAATTCTTAAAACTAGGTAGTAATACATTTTATCCATTATTAATCTTCAGAACTAGATTTCCAGGCTTATAGTAGTAGAAAAATAACCTAAAATATTAGGGTATAGTTGCAAATCTCTCTGTAGTATCTACTTCGTTGACATTGGGTATGGCACCATTATGCATTATGAGTCTGAGGTTTTATATCTAGAGGATACATCAAAAACATAACTTTTGTACAAAAATTAGATAATGGATCTGAAGTTATAATTATACATGCCGTATGCATTCAATAAGAATATTATTCCTTTACTCAGTTCTTTGACTAAAGGACAGAATACATTTTATTTGACTGTACAGCAGGTAAATGCTAACAGTATAAGCAGTCCTTGGTCTCCATATACAGTAACAAGCTAATTTTTTTTTTGGATTCATAGAAATTAGTATAAATGATTGTTATATTAGAAAGAATATTGGGGAACTACTAAGAAAGTGGAGAAGCAGAGAACTTTCTTGGATGATATGGAAGTTCTAAATCTTGACTTAGATGCCTGTTTTTTGATTATTACTGTCAAGAACATTGATAGTGGCGCCTCTTATAGTAACATTATCTCAATTTTTAAAAGGGGGGGAAAATCCTTCAGGTAGTAAACAGAAAGGCTTTTTGGGAAGTCATGAAATTAATTTTAATATGAACCAAGTAGTATTAAGCAATTATAGAAAAAGATCAATTTTGAATTCTGTTGTGTATGGAATGAGAATGGTCTGCATATACTCAGATGTTTGAATGCTTGGTCCACAGGGGGCATTGTTAGGTAGGTCTAAGAGGTGTGGCCTTGGAAGAGGAAGTATCACTAGGCTGGTCTTCGAGCTTTCAAAGACACGCCCCCATTGCCAGTTCATTTTCTGAGCCCTGCTTGTGAGTCAAGATGTGAGCTCTCAGCATGTTACTCCAAAACCTGCCCATGATGGCAGAGTTTCCATTGAAAAATAGAAACTTTTCCAAGCAATGTGTTCTGATCATGGTTTCCTCTCCCCCACCCGTCCAAAATCCTTCCCACCTCCCATTTCATCCAAATCCACAACCTTTCTGTCTGTCATTACTATATTTTTGAACTGGGAAACTTGTACGAAATGCAGATTCAGTCATTCATTTTAAAATTCAGAACATCTACTAAGAGTACACCCACATTTTCTCAAGACAACAACCTATTTCTGGTGCTGAATATAAGCCATTTTATGTGATCTTTGTAAAGGCACAGATCCTGACAGTTTGTAGCACCAGCCTCACTAACCCTGCCATCAATTGACCAGCACCCTATCTATGCAAAAGAGGCATTTCACACTTTAAACTTGACCATCCTTTGGGAAGGTAGAAGGAACCATCTTGCCACCTAAATGTAATCTAAAATTATTTTTTTTCTAGGAAGATAGTAATTAGTAAAGTGTTGTAATCAGTAGTGTAAGCTGCATTTTAGAAACTTAATATCAATCATCAAAAAATATTCTGTAAAAATCTCTTTTTTTTCCAGTAGAATTAAAAAGTTCCCTGAATTATTCCAGCAAATCCATAATGCACAAAAATAAATGGCAGACATCGAGTTGTTAGTTGTTGATTTTGAATGAAACAGTATTGCCTGGTATTTAAGTTTGATGTCATATGTAGCCATCCTCAGTCACATATTGAGTAATAGCATCCAAAGGCAAATGATGAAAAAACAGCACCAGGACTGCACGTTTAAACTGTCTCATTTCAGATGCCCTTCACATGATGTTTTAGATGGGAAGAACTTCCTATCAGTGGTCCGTGATGTCAGTAAGCATCCTCAACATTAGTCACACTGGTTTCCTGGCTATAAATCAGTCAGAGGACATACAACAGAGATTTTACCAATTAAGGCCCTATTATTAAAAAGCTTAGGAAACTGAACACCAAACTAGCATAAGGTTATTAACACAAAGCAATAGGAAACATAACAATGAAAAGGATCCACAAATCGTACTCAAAAAGATACATGTGTTATTATTAAGATGGGACAAGGTACAAAATACAAAATCCTCAGTCAGAAGCTGAGAAAATAAAATAAAATAAAATAAAATAAAATAAAGATAGCTATGGATCCCCTCAACGCATGTTACTCCTCAGGAGTTTGTCATTGAGCAGTGTGACCTAAAGAGGTAAAATGGGTTATTTAATACGTGTACTCAATAATGTAAACAAAGAAGCAGGGGGCTTCATTGCTTGAAGTACACAGGAGCATTCATTTAAACGTCGTCTGTGGGTATTCCCTCAAGAGCAACACAACTACTGGATTATACAAAATGAGAAACAAAGATTGACTCAATTACCTGAAGGGAAAACCAGTGCCTACAAGGAATCCCTTACCTCTGTGAATGCTTCAGAAGAGCTAGCTAGAAGGGTTACTGCACCGATATTCTACAATTATCACCAGCTGCTATACAAACAACATTGTATCGCTCGTTTACCTGGAGTGTCTGTCACATCTGTGCACAGCAGTCACAGCTGTGACCCAAATCAGACAATGAACTTGTTCACACTTGGAAAAACAAGCCGTACCACATCGTCTCCTCACAATGCCTTAGGAATAAGGCAAGGACTTGAAGTTGTAGTTAAGTATACACCTTTAAATTGTAGTGGACAAGGTTTGGTGTTTCTTTATTTTCCTGTCAAATTTTATGTTTTATGGAGCCACAAGTGCTTATGAAATAAAATGGTAAAACTATTTATAAAATTCACATTATAAAATTCACATTATTCAAGAACATGAACACATATTTTTAAAAAAAAAAAAAATCAAACAAACTCAGAAGTAACCTTAGCGAACGTAAAAGAAAATGAAATCTCGCCTTTCACACACTTTAAATGTCACTTGGACTATTAAATATATAAATAAATAACCAATCTTTTTAATAAAATTATGTGACTCCAAAGAATGTAAGAAATGACACATTGAGTATTTTACAAAAAGTGTTTATGTCAGTCACATCGACTGAATTTTAAAAAGCCCCTATGGTGGTGGTGGGGAAAATCTTGAATACTACATTTGCTAGGGAAGGGAGTATTTGAAGAAATCAAAGCTTATCAGTAACGTCATAAAATTTAACACTTACATAGGCTTTTCCTTGTCCAGGGATACTGTTCCTGTTAAGCAGGAAGCATTCACTCCTTTAATAATGTACCTTAGCATGTGGGATCTAGGACCTATTACCAGATCACTGAGATTGCACAGGATGGTTATATAGCTAGGACGCGGCGACATCAAGCTTTCTAAGAAGACATTTCATCCTCAACCTCTGAAGACAGAACTACTGAAAATCCATTTGGTATCAAACTACTCTCTCTAGCAGGAAACAAAGGTGATGTACTAATTCCATAACAATAGGACTCAGCCAAGCTAGGCATTACTAGCTTGTTGGTATCTGTATTCATGGATTCACTAATCTTCCAGAGTGGCAATGAGACAAATATTATGTTTAATCATCCACATAATTTGAGAATTCATTTATTGGAAAAAAACAAAATATACTTTGAGACAGCTTGACAGATGAAGTGACAGAAATACTTCCTTCTTGTGATTGCAATGAAGCATGACATCACTTCAGCAATGCCTTCACCCACAGAGTAAGTATACAGCTTTCTCTGATGGCTGTGGCAAACACAACCTCTTTAGTTGCTCAAATTCTTGGAGGGTTTTGTTTTTAATTACATTACTTTGTAGTTATGACTTGTGATCTAAGTAATGAGTCTGAATTTTGTTTCTATGTGTATTTTTTAAATCATTAACCATCTGTACAGTATACCTTTTTGCTGGAATTGTCTGAATGTGAATAACCAAATCTTCAAAAGGATCATATATAAAATGAAATTCTGTTCAAGAGGTGAATGCCCACTTTTATCAACTTTTCAAGTTTTATTTTAAAAGTTTCCAGTACTAGGCTAGAAAGATGAATCTTAAAGGGAATTGCTAGCAACTCTGAGAACCTGAGTTCATTACTTGGACCCCCATGGTTGAAGGACAGTGCACACTCTCACAATTTGTCCTCTCACTTTCATTCACGTACTATGGTACATAGTCTATGTACATGTGAACATGCGAGTAAGCATGCACACATGTGCACACACACACACACACACACACACACACACACACTCAATCACAACAAGAAACTATATTTCCCTAAACGAGAAAATCCTAATCTCTGGGTTTTACTTTAAATATTAAACAAATTTCTCTCCAAAGTCACCATCAGTAGGCTCTACCTCACAATCTTAAGCTCAATGCAAATTTTCTTCTCAAGTCAGTGACCTCTGACAAAGGATCATCACTTCACCCCGAATGGGTTTGCTTCGTATTCTCACGTTACCATTTCTCATCTTTACTCTGTCAATGAAAGCCAAGATGCTTATGGATACAAAGGTTTTGTGTACCCAGTTCTTAAATGTAGTTTACATCAATTTCAGTTTATGTTTTCATCAATACCACATAAATATTATTCTCTTCTGCTCCCAGGGCATATCTTAAGACCAGAGCAGATAGTTTAATTTTTACATTATAGTTGGGAAATCATGTCAAAAATTATTCTCCAGGTATATTTAATGTATGTGTTATAGATACCTTCAAACAACTTTCTAGGCATTTACTTCTAGGCTTTGCCAAAATTAGTTGGGAAGGTATTGATATTGATTAGTAATAAGGTCTTGACTTTGGTTCTCTGGCGAGGTGTATTTTAAAGCCTAATATTTATTAAGTTTCTAAAATATTTGTCATTAAATACATGCTGCACTAACTCTATTAGTTCTAAATATTGACAGTTATTTTGTGATTATTGTTTCAAAACAGTCTTCCTCAGAACAACTGATATTCATTCCTATGGTATTCAAGGAAATTCTTGTCAAAATGGCTAACTTGGTTTATTTCCCACCAGGAGATACAACGGAAGCAAGCACCAAAGAAAGATAACTGCTAGCCCTTTTGTGGGAAGTCGAAAATTTGACACCAGTGATGATGGCTAAGTGTATTAAAATATTGACACAAGATTGGCAGCTGCTCACATTCTGCCTGAAAGGTTTACTACTGGCAGGAACTCCCAGCAGCTGCTTGTTGGGAATGTGAGAAAACATTTGGACAGTTAGGATAGCCTGATTCCCCCCACCCCCAAAATCTGTTTGGCAAAACTTCCTGGCAGTTAATAAGATTGTGTGAAAAAAAAAGATCTTTTAATGTGTTCACATCTCTTCATAAAACTTATATGGCCAGTATAGATGATATTTTCAAAATTTATGATTTACACAGTCTCCTTATTTCTGGATAAGTTCTCTTCATTAGATTATGCAAATGGGGACTGGATTGCAAGGTAAAATTAGTATTTTTAATGAAAGTACTTTTCATAGAGAAACTTTTCTATTAAAGAGATGATAAATTCCTGGAGTGGGGTACATTTTTAACAGAAAACTGAGATTAGAACAGAGACCATGATCCCACATTATGTGATAAACTTGAGTTCTTCATTAAGAAATCAATTTAACTATGCTGGAATTTTTGAGAGCTCATTTGTAAGCATTAGTGACATTTACAGGCATAGTTCAAGCCTCATAACTTAGTCCTGCAAGAGTCATATGGTATATACTAGCACAAAGCCATCTCATGCACTCGTGACCTCTGTGTAAGACTGTCAAATAATCACTATCCAGGGACATGTAATTTGTATATTCAACTTTTATAATAATTTTCTGAGCATCTCCTTTCATTAAGAGGAGGTCCCCTCTGACTTTAAATGCTTTTCCTTATTCACTTGTAAGTAAGTTGTGGTCTCTGTAGTACCACCCCTTATCTGAGACAGAGCAATCTAAAGGGTATTGATTTATGATGGCTATGTAATTTACACACTGCAATTTTCACACGTGACTTATTCAAAAAAATAGATTGTACATTAAGCTTGGCACTCATTAGTGAAGCTTGCTCCAATTTTAAATTAATTCTGTATCATATTTGGAAGATTTATGCATTTCTAGTATAGGTAATTGTTTGGTAGATTTTAAAATATTTGAAAAATAAAAGTGACTCTTTAGAAATGTTTGTTCTAAATCACTAAATGAAAGCCATTAACATTAGAAACTTAGAGTTACATGAGCCATGCCATTATGTATGCATGTATGCATGTATGTATATGTGCATACATACATATATATATATTATATATGTGAGCAATACACTGAACATAAATTTATAATAGTCCCATTTCAATTTATTTCACTAAAATATAGATGAAATTATAAGAATTATCTACTAGTAATAAGTGTTATGTGATAACATTTACAATCAATAAAATACCCAATGTCCCACATGCTATGATTGCTTATCTGTCAAAAAGGAGATCCTAATATCTGATGATTAAAAAATACAATATATGAATAATTGACAGATAAGAATAAAGTGTAGCCAATAATTATACCACCCTTAAAATTACATTTTCACAGTAATTTTTTAAGAAATATTTTCCATTGCTTTGAAATTACTAATGAACTTTGAAGTTTTAATTATTGAGTTTTGTCAATAATTAAGAAAATATAAAGCATTACTTTTCAAATGTTACATAGATTGTGACAATGACTAGATAGACATCTACTTAAAAAGTTAAAAAGATAGATGGATAGATGACACAGATAGATAGATAGATAGATAGATAGATAGATAGATAGATAGATAGATGATAGATAATAAAGTATGCATAGATATATGGACAGTGATAAGTATTTATTAATTTAAATAAGTTGCCAATTCACTAAACAAAAACACATATTTTCATATAACCCAAAGCAAATTAAAATGTATGTAATTTGTTCATTTGTTCAAGTTGATGCCAATTCTGGAAAAGTGAACCTCTAAAAAAATGAAGTAAAAAATCAAGTGCTAACCAGAAGATGGCAACTCTGTTTATAGATTGATACCACTTACTCAATTGGTGACGAAAAAAGTCAACTGCCAGAGAACTAATCACTGAGATCAGCACTATGTCACATTAGTTTTATTTTTAGAATAAGAAACAAATTAATTATGTATGCGGACAGAAGCATATGCCCTAAGACATTGATAGAGCATTAGAAGGCTCAGAGAAACAGAATAGGGAGAACCTGGCACCACACAATGGAAACCCATGGAAGTGTTACCATGACAGGTCTCACAATGAAATGTGCAAGTGACAACTAGCAATGTTCATGTTTTGATTGCCATATATGATAGTATAACCTTGAATGACAGAACTTAAACCTCTCAAAAGAGAAATAAAAGACAGGAACGAGCCTCCTGCTGGAAAGGTAGGCAAGGCAAAGCCACAGACTACGACATTTAAGTTCCCTTGTCCTCACATGTATATCTCATAATTAAAAGACTACACATTTAATTCTAGCTGCTTCTTATCCTGAATATACAAAAAGAATGTTCTGATTACCTCTACACTTTAATAGTCTTCCAATATTTATAGTTATTTAAAGGATGGCAATTCTGATTACTCAGTCACAAAACTACAAAAAAATGACATGTGATTAAGTTATAGTGGCCTCTCATAAATCATTTGTAGTCACTCACTTGAAAATGGGACCTTTTATAGCCTTCCCTATTATTAAAGCATATCAATCGAATCAACTTAATTTTCAACTCAGATATTGCTTTTCCTACCTGCCAAAGCACAAAATGGGGCTTTTACTAAATACGAGTAATTAATTTTTAACAATCGAAATAAAAGACTCTGCAATTTAAAGACTTGATTTTCTTATTATTTTTAATGTAGAAATGGTTGCCTCGATGGTTATTATTTGGCTGAATGAATTGCTGTGAGGCTCCCTGGGCAGCTGCTGACATAATGACTGATTGTGTGCAGAGCAGTGAATGGGAATGATAAATTTTGAAAGGCTCTGGAATTTGTGAGTCACAAAAGTAGCTACAGTTCCTAAAATCTAACCATTTGTTCTCAGCAACAAAAGAAGACTCAAAAGCTTTTGTTTAATAAAATGATTCAAAAAACAGGATACAGATGAATTAAGGGTTATCTCTACAAGCATAGTGGAGCAAGCAGCTTGGAAGCCCAAGTGGGAGGATCACAAATGCAGACTGGTTAACATGGAATAAATGCAATTAATCTGATTTTAACTCCTTCCAATACTATTGTATTCTCCTGGCACTGATATCTTCCTTTTTGAAATATATAAAAGTAAGAACATTTTTAGTGATTCTTGCCTAGACAGGTTAATTGTTATTTTGAAATATTCAATTAAGTTATTACTTAAATGTGTTTGTAGCAAAATTGCCCCCAAATAATTGAAGGAAAAAAAGTAATTACACTCTGAATGGAATGCAGACACAGTGTTACAGGAACAATTCTTCTGATAACTTAGTTTCCTTAAATGTAAAGGGGCTGGTTTTAAGCCTGCACAGTGAAATAGAGTGACATAGCATGCTGGATAAAAGCATAAGAACAGTAGATGACCATTTACATCAAGAGGTGGAAAGAAATTCTAACACCAAGACCATTCCCATTCCAGAGGACACCATAAAGACACCTCACCTTGGATTTGAAGGAGACGGGTAATAACTAAAACACAAGGTAAATATTGATAGGAATATAAGTGCCTGTCTTGTTAAAAAGCCCTCTTCTGAGTTGATCTTTAACTAATCTTTCCTCTGTTACTTTACTGAAGGGACAATGACTCCAGCAAAAAAAAAAAAAAACTAAAAGATATATGTTTGTGGGGATAGGAATCAGAACTATTTACATTCAGATTAAAGCCCCAAACTGGGGCCAAATTTATCAGGGCCATTATAAACTCAATCTCTCAGCATCTTTTGTTCTTCCTATAGTTTTCCAAAGTTTGTATAGTAGTCCAACCTTTAGCCGCTTTTACATAAGCATTGTGGGTTTTCTAATGCATTATATCATGAATGTGATGTTTTATTTATCAATTAGCTACAATTATCTGTACTGTACTAAATGTTACAGAAATGTGATCTCTCTCAAATATCTTCTTGTACCACCCTGTCCTCCTTTTTGTGATGATACGATACAATGTTGACATAATGAGATTAAAATCAGGAATGACATAGTGTTGTGGAAAAGTGTTGAATTTTATTGAATTAATAAGAGATATTATCTCTGCCGAGATCATGGCACATGAAGATGCTAATGGCTACATGTCAGAAGCAGACAACGTCAGCAGCTGGACTCATTCTTGAAGCATCTTCAACCAATGGAGTTCTTATTTCCAAAACCTTTTGGAAGAATGTTGGGGTCAGAGGTTTTGGTTTGGTTTGGTTTATGCTTATGTTTATTCTCTTCATACCTCATCAAAGTGCTGCTGAAGCGATCATAATCCTGATCAAGCCCATCAAGGAAAAAAACTGCTTCTCAAGGAATTAGAATTTCTGTTCTGGATAGACACCAAATATTCCACCTTGGTCAAACTTATGCCTAGGAAGGTGGCTTCCTAACTCATGATGCAGAGGCAGAAAATTATTATTTTAATGACATATCATGCTTTTCATTCCCAGGATTCTTACTGTAGTACTCAGTCCCTATAAGTTACTGTTAAGTTGCCATAATGTTAACTGGATCTTTCTACTTTCTGACTCAGGAAGGGAAAACTTCCTGTTTCTGTTTTTGTTTTCTATTCTGAGTATGCTAGCCAGAACCTAGATATGCTTTTCTCTGGCACTTTGGGCTATCTTACTTTTTTTAAACCCCTGGTGCCCTCAATTTGGCTGCTTGTCTTTCATTGTTTGGCATTTATGCCTGCTTAACTCAAATGGCATGGCTTTTTCCCCCCTTATTCTCTTCTTCCAGCTAGTTGCTGAGATTTACAGCTTGAGTAAATGTTTTTAAATGCTATTAAAATTCTCTCTTTTTTAAAAGATTTGTTTATTTTATGCACATGAGTACACTGTTGCTGTCTTCCGACACACCAGAAGAGGGCATCAGATCCCATTACAGATGGTTGTGAGCCACCATGTTGTTGCTGGGACTTGAACTAAGGACCCCTGGAAGAACAGTCAGTGCTCTTATCCACTGAGCCATCTCTCCAGCCTAAAATTTCCCTTAATCTTCCATTAGAGTCTATTCGGGTAGCCTAGGTAAACTTAATTCTGAATATAACCAAAGTATTATACTCCTAATTGAGCCCTTTAACATCTGTACAATTAAAATTACTTCTACAAGCTGGGTATGGTGGCACACACCTATAATTGCAGCCCTCAAGGAGGTTGAGGCTGAAGGATTTTGAGCTCTAAACTAGCCTGAGCTACATAGTAGACCAGAAGTAAACAAGAAAGAAAGGAAGAAAGGAAACAAGGAAGGAAGAAAGGAAGGAAGGAACGAAGGAAGGAAGGAAGGAAGGAAGGAAGGAAGGAAAGGAGGGATGGAGGGAGAGAGGGAGGGAGAGAGGGAGGGAGGGAGGGAAGGAGGGAGGGAGGGAGGAGGGAGGGAGAGAGGGAGGGAGGGAGGAGGGAGGGAGGAGGGAGGGAGAGAGGGAATAGAGGTAGGTTGGTTTCATCGTTCTAGTGGATTTCAATTCCTTTGCCATTTTCTTCTTCATCTTTACATGATTTATGAAGTTTTTCCAGTGACCTTCAACATACTCTTCACTTTGTTCAATATGCAAATCTTTCCCCACTTCTGCTACTACGTGAATGATTATCCTCACTTCCATATGAAACATCAGAGAGTCTCTAAAGTCATCCATGACTTCACTCCTTAAGTTCCTTCAGCAGGCATTTACCGTTTATGGTTTTAGTTTACCTCTTGCTGCTTTGCTTGGTGCTAGCTACTACATCAGCAATAGCAAATCATTTCCAGTACCACATTCTATCTAGACTCAGAATATAGCAATTGCCTATTGAACGTGTTCAAACACCAGGTGTCTGTGCCATGGACACTGTAAATCATGTGTGAGGCTATGCATTAACATATGTGCCTGACAAATGTCTTCATATGTTTACACACACAGCTTGGGTAAAACTTGCCTTCCATGTTTACGTCCTGCTATCTGCCCTGTTCGTGGGTGAAAAAGATTTCTTTTAGGCACCTTGTGCCATAATAGCTCAGTTTCAATGCAGTTAAATATTTGCTTTGGGTTATATTCTTTTGGCCTCAAAGATTCTTCCAGTGTCATTTATTTTACAGGTTCTTCATGAAGAAACTCATGCTTTCTAGGAAATTTTATGTGTTCAGTTCAAGACCATTCCTGAACCAGTGGAACTATCCCTTGTTTGATGTCTTCATGACTTGATATCAATAGTTTAAGAGAATCCTGTATAAAGTCTTTGTGTAGACACAATGTTTTCTAGTGTATTGACCAGACACCAGTCCTTTTCAACTCTTTAACCCACAACTTTAATGCCCTTTACACTTAATCACCAACCACATCCTATACAGTCAACTTCTGCTACTAGCAGTGAGAACAAAAATCTAACACACATTGCACATCTATATTTCTTTCTCACGAATTCATGGACACAGATTTCTATAATTTTAGCAACCTCAGTTTATATTTTTCCCTTCCTCATTAAGCCTAAAACATTCACCCTGTTATTGTAAGAAAATATTTAATAGATTCCCTTTAATGTATCCAAATTGTAAGCATGTTTATAATTAAGGCATCATTAAGTAAAACGAAGCAGAGTGTAAGTGCAGCAGTATCATCACCCTTGTAGACGACCCAGAAGCTAGGATGTCCCTCACTGACAGGGAGGATATTTAACATGGATATGCAGGACATGGAAAATGCTCATTGTTTATTATGAAGATGGTTTTATAAATTAATCAGCTGTAGGCTGATCTACAAGTTTCATGTTATTTATATGGTCTTAAGGATCAGGAGTATATGTTACATAATAATGGTTTTTAAATCACATGACTATGATATATATGTAGTACTCACCATAGTATAAATTTTAGTATAAATTTTAATTATAGATGTAAATTTAAAGTAATAAATCAGAATTAGAAATATAAATTATTCTTTCATAAAGTGAGCTTCTGATTCTTTCAAAAAGTAAGTTTTAAACATGGCTGGACGTGTTTTACACAGTACTAAGCCTCTTACTTCTGAAAACAAATCTATACAAAGTTGTTTCTTAGAATGCTAATATATTTTAGAAATATAAGAGTCTTCATTTAGACACTAAGTTTCAAGCTCACTGCTATTTACGCTTTGGGAACACACTGATTTGATATGAAGTAATGTTGGTTTTACGGAAAAAGTAGACCAAGAAAACCCCTTAATTCTAATCCAGTATATTTCAGCCTTACAGCGGATATATTTTAAATCCTGAAGCAATTTATATATCAAAATGTAAGGGGCATCAATTCCTAAAGACTGATCCACTCTTCACCTATCTACTGAATTCCCAAACCTGCTGAAAGGTGCAGGAGAGTATCCCAGCTCCTGAAAGCCTGAGTTTGCAGATGTTACCCTGAAAAACTCAGTGAGTCTGTCTTTGTTCCCAACTGCAATCTTTCAGCTAGCCTAGAGACTTGTTCTGAGTGAGGAGTCATCCAGTCTTCCATTTCATTGTTTCATTGCCTGTTACTCTCATGTTCTGGTTCTGAGCCTGCACTACAACTCTCCAGCATGGAGTCTCACTCAACACCCAGCTAACAGCAACAGGAGACAGAAATGACAACAAGAGCTGTGTTGTTCAGCTACCCTCGCCTATGTATCAAATCACAGACACTTACACTTAAAAACAGGAACTCTACCAAAAGATTTAGAGATTCCTATATGCCAAAAGGCAGTGCTATCAAGTCTATCCCGAATTCTTCTTTATCTCAAGGTCCATTAGGTAGGATACAAACTGAAAAGAGTAGTTTAATAGAAATTTTAGTGAAATATAAAATGCCTTAATGTCTTTCCAAAAAGATAGAAGTTACAGCATATTTAATTAATTATAAGCTCAGCTCTTTCATATTTGCTTATATTGATATGTTTTTATTAACTATGAAAAAATTGGGTTGGAAAACTACAAAGCAACTTAGACTGAGATTCAGACAGCTGTGAACACGGATCAATGGCTGAAAATTTGAAAAAAAAAAAAAGTCTACAGACAAGGAAGGGATGTAGTCTCCATTTCCATACAGAGCAGACATTGTGATACCTGTAATAAAAGGAATTCCACATGCTATCCATGAAGCACTCTTCATCACACACATGACACCTCTGGAACATTTATTTTACTTAAAGCTAAGGAAAGTAATGTAGACTGAATGTATGCACAACTGCTTATCATGCTGTATCTAATTGCAGATATGTTATAATGTGAATATAGTGTTGACCTTGGAAGGGATAATTTATACATTCTGGGCACTATGTATATGCTCTTAAACTAATTCCTACTTTAAAAAAAAAATGGTAGGCATTTTTCCCGAGTCCAAAGTGGGAAAATGGCAAAGAGATGTAGATATCTGCTTTAGATAGCACAACAAGCAAAGTCAAGGCTGGGATTTTAAATTAATAGTGGAGCTAGTGTGGTGACTCAGTTGATAAAACCCTTGAAATAAAAGATGACCCATAAGAGGCCATCTATAATTCCAGTGTGCGAAAGGGAGGGGAAGGGAGCTTAAGGCGAAGATGTGTGTCCCCAGACCAAGATGGTTAACCATATGTCTACACCATAAGCTCTGGGCTCAGATTCTGTCTAATATAAAGTATGGAGAGTGACTAAGGGAGAATTCAGAAATCACCTTAAGCCTTCACATAAAGGTCACCCATGCCTACACACACACAGGAATGTGGCACACACACACACACATACACACGTCATATCAAATAAGTGAATCCATTGTTGATTGCACCTTCAATGTTTACTGCTTGCTAGATATGGGTTTATATCAGTAGATATATTGTTAGGTTGCTTTATTAAAAAGTGGGCTAAGAAACATGACAATATATATCTATTCACTTTCATCTGTATTTTCAACCAATACAACATAAATCAGGATATTTGCATCTGAAATTATTAATTTCTCACCAACAAATCTAGTTCTGATGTGGAACACATTGGAAAAGCACTTAGTGATTCTGTATCCAGAATAATTATAGACATAATAATAACTAAAATTGAGTCATAAATCTGTATTGGGAGTGCTGCTAATGTTTATATATTTCCATTTACAGGAAAAGAAATATTTTTAATACCATTTGGGAGACAAATAAATAAACCATAATATTATTTATGTGAGTTCTCTGAAATTATGAAGCTTTCAGGTGAAATTTTAAAAAGCTCTCCCTGACAATCATATTTAATTAAAAAATAACTACTCAGTAGTCCGGTCTCATGCAAGTCCCCATAAACATGCCAGGTAAGTTTAGTTTCATATAAAAATAGGAAGGGAAATGCAACCTTCTTGCCTACTCCGGTATCTGCACCTTTCCTTCTGCAAGTTAGCTCATGGCTCTTTCTCCATCATAGCCAGCATATGAGTTTGCCTTTCATTTCCTGGGACATGCAATATGTCTAAGAATCTCACTTATTAGAACTGTTCCTACTCAAATCGGTTCATCTGAGGCAAGTATTCCATGTTTGATCACTAGCACTAGATGAGACTGAGAGAGAGACAGCCAAGAAGACAATTAACAAAATAGTCTCTAAAAATCTCTCTTTACCTTATGCTTTTATGGCTTCAAATTGGACCTGCAATCTTAGGAGGAAATTACAAGTCAGAAGGTAAAGTCAAGTCACTCACGTATACATTTTGTTAAAATGACTCTTGATTATTTGGTCAAGAAGGTTTAATTTTGCTCCTCTCTGATGTGATCTGAAGAGACAGACACTCTCTAAGAACAGTCATCAAAGCAAATATAAAAAGCACCTAAGATCTCCATTTCCATAAACAAGATTAGGTCCTGCCTTCCAGCTACCTTTGTAGAGTTTCCCTCTTTGTCCCCAGGTCTGCAATGGTAGTATCGACAAAAGAAAAGGCCCCGGGCATTCTCTTTGCCATTTATATACTGTTTGCTCCCATAAAAACATAAGCTGTCATCAATGAAATGTATTGCAGCCAGTCTTAAAGTGAGCAATTAGAAAAAACACGATTATGCATACATGCACACACCAACATGTTTCTGGATAAACCAGACAATTACATACATGTGCAAGCTAGCTATCCATTTGAACAATGTTCTGATTCCAAGACACTGTCAGTATCTCCTATGTAAGCAATAATTAGTGTTAGTAGTCTTACAAGTATAGCTTCAAAATTTCCAGTTTAATGTTATTACATTTCCCTTTATAGTCAACAAAGTAGACAAACGTGATTTAATTTCCCCGTTTTCCTTGGGTATTGTATACTCCAGACATGATAAAAAATGAGTGTGTTTCAGTATAGATGCAAGTGGTTTTAATTGTGAAATAATTCTAGGCTCTCCATAAGTTAAACCTGCTTTGTCTGTGGAGTTTCATGTAAACTTTGGTATTGAAAGTTATATATTTTTAGACCCTATAAACTTTAGGCTAACAAATAACCACTGAAAAGCAGTATTCCTATAGTACTCAAAATAACACAACTTAAAAGAAAAGCAATAACTGGGACACCAACCCAGCACAAAACCTTTGACCTACTATTTGTCCTATCTATAAGATTGGCTAGGTAATGGTGGCACAGAACCTGTGAGAATGTCTCAACTTGAGACCCATGCCAGGAGTGGTAACCCATGACTATCTCTGCCTGGCAGGCCAGGAACCACAAACTCACGAACAAATCAAATACAAATATATATATATATATATATATATATATATATATATATATATATATATATTCATAATGATATTCTGCTATACTCAGATTGGTGCCTTGTCAGTCATCAGAGAGGCTTCCTCCGGCAGCAGACAGAAGCTGGTGCCGAAACTCACAGCTGTCTGGAGACAGAGTCTAAATTGGAGGTCTCTGTGGGTCCTTTGCCTTGAAGCTTAGAGAACCCATCAGACAAGGGAGAGGAAAGATGGTAGGCGTCAGAGAGGACAGAGGACAAACGGAGAACATGGACCACTGAATCAACCAAATAGGGCTCATATAGACATGGGCTCACAGAGACTGAAGTGTGAAGCACGGGGCCTGCATGGTTCCTTTGCATATATACTATGGCTGTTAGCCTGGTGTTCTTGCAGGACTCCCAACAGTAGGTCCGGGTGTGTCTATGACTCTTACCTTCTTTTGTGACACTTTTCCTCCTATCAGCTTGCCTTGTCCAGCCTCCATTTGAGGCTCTTGCCTTATCTTACTGCATCTTGTTTCACTGTGGATGGTTGTAGTCTTTTGGAGGCCTCCACACACATACATATGCACACTACACATGCACACATATATATGTCGCAATATGGATCAAATAAAGAGAGGTTATCAATCTAAGAGTAAGAAAATATAAGTCAAAGGAGGATAGCTGCGAGGGTCTGAAATGAGAAAAGAGGGAAGAGAAAGTGGTTTCATTCTGTTCAACAAAACATGTTTAAAGCAGTAAAATGAGATACAAGCAAAAATCACACAAAAGAGTATAAAAGAAAGAGAAACGCACACTTTAAGCTCATTCAGATTCATAAGCCACGTTTAAAGAAAAAGCGTAGCTCTCACCCATCATCAAAGAAGCAAATGGAGAGCATTACAGAAAGCCACAAGAAACAGTTAATGGGGCCCCGCCCCAATAAATACATCTGCAGCACAGATCCCACAACTCTGGCTAAGGGAACATCTCAGAAGAGGGGGTAAATACCAGGAAGTCTACTATGAGACTGCCTCTCTTAGAAATGACGGCTTAAACAAAATTGACACAATGACAGTATCAATGTACACCCTCATGAAGGGGTAGCGGGAATCTTCCTATGTCCCACCTTAGACAAAGAACTAAGAGCTAAAACTAGCCTCTCTCAGGATGAATCCTCCGGTTGTTTATTTAATACAATGTAGTCAACCCACAAAACCATACACAAGCAAGCAACACAGTAAGACTTGGCAGGTGGTGTTTACATACTTGTGCAAATAGATATGTGTGTTCACGTGTTCATGCATGTGTCTAATAATAATAATAATAATAATAAATAATAATAATAAATTGGTTATCAATTTAAGCATAAGGGAGGACATGAAGGGGATAAAGGGAAGGGACATGTGTGGAGATAGAGGGAGGAAAGAAAGTGGAAGTGAACTAACTATATTTTAATTAAAATATTAAATAACTAAAAATACAAAAACTCATTCATATAAAATTATATTAGTTTTATTTATTTATTATACCAAGAAATATAAGCTATTCAATTTTTTGTGCTATAGATTTACTGGAGAAAACATAGTCAACTCGCTCTCATTTTGGTCAAATTAATTCATGATAAAAAATGTATATGACAACTAAAATATCTTAGTTCTAGAGATTATATTCCTTATCATTGCACATGTTAAACAGTGAAGTCATGGCAGAAGACAAAACGCAAGTCTACATACTTAAATTTAGATATTATCAATGCTAAAAGTTAGGAAGGATGAATTTTACCAAAATAAAGGTGAATTTCACAATTTTCACATTAATTTTTGTTAAATGACTAAACAGGTTTTACTGATAATCTACAAGTGTTCAATACTGCTTACACATATGATAGAATACTTAATGGGCACATGAAAAGCACCACGTTCGTTCCCAGTTAAAGGTATTCAATATCCATTAGTAGACAGAGATGGAGGTGTACATTTCTAATTTCAAAACTCAAGGGGCTAAAGCCAGAGCAGCTGAGTTCGACTTCAATGTGAACTTAAATTCAAAGGGAAAAAACGCCAGCAAAAAGCTATTTTTTAAGTATTTCTCCTACAAGACTTACATACCGAACCACAACTGCTAATCTATGAGATTACCATACTTTCAGAGTCTGTATAATTTCATGCAATATTTCTTAGTTGTTTTATAGAAATTTATCCAAAAACTACTGAAGAAAGAATGTGACATACAGTTACACAATTCTTAATTGTTGTTGGAGAGACTATGAGCCCGATATAGTCTTATACAGAAAGTTAAAAAAAAAAAAAAGAATAAAAAAATCATCAATCTATGTTACATTTTAGTATTTGGTCAACCTCAAGATAAGAAAATGGTCAAGTCAAGAATCACTTCTGCATGCAAAGATTTTCCTAAATGTTAAAAAAAAAAAAAAATCTCATTCACAACTTCCCTTTCTGAGAGCATACAAGAAAAAAAGTCATATAACTCTAAATCACTTCAGTATTATAGTATAAATTAGAACTGTGCTGTAAAAATTATCATTTCTATAATATATGCCTGTATAATCTACTGTATAGAATATAATTGTATAAGTTTTGCAAATGACCAATCAAACAAAATTATTTATATCATTTTAAAAGTCTGGTACTATTTTAAGTATCTGATTAAGAGAAAGTGGCATGAGACAAAATACTATAACATTTCTGAGATGTTAATATTTCTCATGAGAGGATTTATATGTACTTTACAAAGCCTATGCTGAGTTCATCATTTTCACTGAAAATTATCAGTAACATACATCTGAGCCCATAAAAGTACAACGCTTGAGAATCAGCAACTGAATGGAAGATACAGCTGTTTTAAATTGGTATGTTTCCTCTGCTATGGTACATGCTGAAGTCTATATATCTATATAAAATTATACTCCATATATATATATATATATATCAGAAAGTTTGTGTGTATATATAATAACTATGTGTGTATAATTTTCCTTAATTCTGTTATTTTTTTAACCCTTCTGTGCACCAGTGTCTTGGATAAAAAAGTATCATGGAATGGGTAAACTTTGAATAGCCAGTTCTCAGACAAGCCAGTTCTCAGACATAAAAAAACAGAAAGTCTCTCTAAAATAGGCACTTGCTTAAATAACTAGAAAATAACTCTAGAGCGGAACTGGAGGAAGTAGATTTCATAGAAGAATTTTAAATAAGCCTTTCTTCTTCCACGTCTCAACACAGAACAATGGGGGTGTTTCTTGCCTACTTTAAGCATTGTGGAAAACATTATTTAGCCATATAGATAGTTTCATATTATACATTGCACAGCTCTTACTTTCAACCAGAAAGAAGTCAAATATATTTACTAACCTACTTCAGGGTAAAGCATTACTATGTGAACTAGCTTTAGCCAATGATGGACAGGGGGCCTTACTGAGTATCTTAGGAAATAACCATAAACTCTACCATACCTGTGCCCGCGAATGATGTCCAATCAGGACCTCCCACCACGGTATCTGAAAGCACTGCTACTACATATTAGAAAAGAATTGTCCACTAAAGACATAAAAAGATAAGTCTTTCTTAACTCAGCCTTATAAAAGCCAAATTATTTTTGACATCTCATTTAAAAACATGTGTCCTTTTAATTAATGTCTTTGTTAACTTGGTCTTCTGTAGCACAGTCTAAAGTATCCAACAAGATTCAACTAAAACTACTTTTGCGTGTGTGTGAAATAAAAATATCTTAGTGATAGAATGAGACATGTTCCCGAGAGAGGAGAAATACTTCAGGCAAACACCACAGACCAAGGTTTCCATATAAAGCTTTTTAACCTAGACAGTACACAACAAGGAGCATCTTTCTTTAAGCAGTTCCAGTTGAAGGCAGTTTGGAAAAATTTGTATGTTAGTGGAAAACAGTAGCTTCCTCAAGTTCAAGGAGCATGGCCTCTTGCGTACTAAACAAATCCACCATGTGATATGTACTCACTGCTGGTGTTTTGTTTGTTATAAAATGAAACAGGTCTTCAATCTTTATGATTGCCAAAACAAACATAGGTCCTTATTTATCAAAAACAAACAAATAAACCCTTAAAATTAGAAGGAGGAGGTCGGCTTAAGATGGAGATGAAGAAAACAAAAATAGTCTAAAGAAAATGTGCATAAAAATATTAAATTTTTAAAAAAGCATTAGATTTCCTACTTTTGAAATATTGTTCCCAAATTCCGAATAAGGGAATTATAGGTAGAAGGGAATATTAAAATTTCATTCTTGTCCTTTTGGGTTTTTTTATGACAGGCACAGAAAATGTCAAGAAACAACATATTTATAACTCAATTAAGGTGCTGAATTCATGAAACACACAAGGCTTCCATGAGGAGGGAAGGAATCAAGCTCTGCCAATTACTGGGTAATTATATGTAATTTGTTAATTTGCCTCAGATACATGAATACAATTTAAGGTCAAACAGAAATTTTCTTTTCATTTAATGACATCCATCACTATCTTAAAATACTATAATAATTTCTGTACAACAAAATTTAAGTTTTACTACCAGACAATTACAGTGTCTGCAAGGGATAGGAATTCCTTGAAAATATCTCAGCTGAGGCAAACTAGTTTTCATGGCAAGTAAAATAAAATCTTAATTATTGAAAACCTATTAAAGAGGCAGCTTTAAATTCCATTTTAATACTATAAATGTATATAGTTTCCTAAGATTGGCATAAATTGCCATTGTAAACCATGTACAATATTCTATGGTTTTTAACAACAGAGCCAAAAATATAAATCAAGACTCAAATTATCATATTTTACACTACATTCCAATGCCAAGGTAACATAAACAATTTACCAAAAAGATTAACTCTGTGGCCAAATAAATGAAACTGTTTTCATATGTTTAAGTGTGATTTAAGGGACTGTGGGAAAAGTAAACATTATTCTATTATTCTCTTATGAGTGAGCTACAGAAGAAAAAGGAAGCAAGGAAGTGGAAGAGAGAGAGAGAGAAGGGTGAGTGAGGGAGAGAGAAGTGGAGAAGAGTAGGGATAGGAATGAAGGAGGGACGGGTAAAAAGGTGAAGGAGGGGAAGAGGGGATATGGAAAAAAAGACAGAAGAAAAGTGAAAGCCTAAATGCCAGGTAACAAGTAATGACAAGAGACATTTTACAAATTGTTCTTTTAGAAGGCCTAGTTTTCTCTCTATTTCATTTAGTATCATGCTTAATAAAGTCACATTCACAGATATTCAATAAGCATGACACAAACACAAACTCTTGGACAAAATTGACTATCTCTAGCATCGCCCCCATTAAAAACAAAGAAACAAAAACCACTTAGCCCAAAGGACAAGATGAAACATAGAGAATTAAAATGTTATTTTTCGGAGGCTGAAGAGATGGCTAGAGGTTGAGAACATGGCTGCTCTTCCAGAAGACCCAGGTTCAATTCCCAGCACCCACATGGCAACTCACAACTGTCTGTAACTCCTGTTTCAGGGGATTTGATACCATTAAACAGACATACATGCAGTTAAAACTCCAACGTAATAAAATAAAAATAAATAAGTTAATCTTTAAAACTCAGCTACTTTTTAAAAGCTGTTTTTCTATACTAAAAACAATGAATAACTGTCATCATTCAATATCCCCAAGCCATACATTCGAGCAGGTGATACAGAGAGCTCTGAGAATCACAGACAGTGGGATTTGCAAAACCGTCCTATAAAGCAGCTGTGATCAGTGAAGGTTTAAACATGTAATAAATGGTCCCGTCACTTGTTCCTTAACCTGAGTGCAGAGTCTTTGAAACGAAAACAAACAAACAAGAAACAGTTTAAATAGACACATCAAAAAATATATTTCCTCAGTTTTAACATGAGGAAGAATCATAAAGTATATCTGCTTGCTCACCAATCATAATACATATGCATTCTTCTTGTGTCTCATTGATATATCTATGAATAAATACATTATGTATATGCACATGTACATATATATGCATCATATACCTATACCTATAGCTATACCTATACCTATACGTGTGTGAATCTTGAAGCTAAAGGCAATGTCCCAGATGAAAACTAAAGCTCTGTACACAAGCTCTATCATTTGTAGATCAAGATGTTGCAAATTTACAAAGTAAGCTAAACCTATGTACATTTTTAAAAGTTTTTCAAATGTCAAAACTTCTGTTGTAATTACCATTAAGAGATATGATTCTTTAATTTGTAAAATACCAGCTGGTAATTTTACAGTAAAGTCTTCTACTAAGTAAGCCCAAGGTCAATTCTTTTGCAGTGAGTAAGTCATCTTTCTTTCGTTTCCCAAAACCACACTCAAATGCTGTGGCCAGCCACAACATAAACACATTTTTAAATATTAAGATGATTAAGCAAGTTAGTATGAAAAGATTAATCAAAGCTATTAGTATGATACATGGGAAAATAGGGGTGGCGTAAGTGCAAGAGAACTTGAATGAGACTAAGAAAGATACAGAAGTGAAATGAAAGCAAGGGAGTCAGAAATATAAGCAGTGTATTTAACAGCTCATAATAGCATGGTTTCTTCCTTCCTTCCTTCTGAGTTAATGCACTCAGAGCTAGATAAAAAGTTTAGCAGTGCTCAAAAAAGTTTCTAGAATTTCTGCAAAAAAATTTAAACCAAAATATATTCTTAAGTTATTATACTGAAATTTCTTGAGTGATTAAAAACACTGACTATAAAACTATTCATGCTTTTAGACAAAAAAATAAGAAAGATATATTTCTGTATTCATAGTTCACTCACAAAAGTTTGTAATGATCTGTGGTGAGACATCCTTGCAATGAGTAGATACGAAGCTTTTATTAAGGTTTATCATTTATGGTTTGTTGCTATAATGTATCAAGAGATGCACACTTTATTGGTTATGTTACATAAATATAAAACAAGCAACTGGCATTTGGTTCTTGTAGAAGTTTATGTAAGTTGGCAGAAAAATCTTATGCTAATATTTCAGAAGGGAAGTTAGTGGTCTTGGTGGTTAAGGAAGTTGGCTGTACGCTTCTCTATGATTGAGTTGCAATGTGATGTTAATTTATGGAAAGGTCTTATGACAGAAAAACACTACATATTTGAGCAGCTGTTTGTAGGAGTCTTGAAGTTAAGACCATAAGTATCCCTTCACATCAGTTATGAGGGTATGAAAAGAAATTGGTCTGGACAGGTTATTTCTTCAAGGATAAAAATTCAGAATACACTGGGTGAATTATATTCTGAGGTCCCAGGACAAGAAGACAACCTTGTGATTGCATATACAAGCTGGTAAGGTTACATAGCTGCGAGATTAAAAAATAAATAAATAAATAAATAAATAAATAAATAAATAAATAAATGCCCTGGAATGCAGATCCCTGACTATGGATCAGTTCAAGGTAAGGAGAGATTAAGGGTATAGTATAGTCATCCCAATTTTGGACCAAAACCAAAGAGGCGATAATGTAATTATAGTAGTCCACTTGGAAGCAGGTAAACTATTCTAGACCTTTGAGTACCAGTAAAAAATTGAACAAACCTTGAGGATAAACTTAAGGCTTTGGCATCTGAAACTTTTTTAACCCCATAGAAATTCATAAATTTTAAAATACTATGGTTTTCTTTTATCCTTGAACATTCAGTCAAGGTTAAAACATTCAGAGGTAATCTTTTCTGTATTTCGGAGAATTGAAAATCTATGCTTTGCCATTTTTGAAAATCAGTTGCTGATGTGAAGGCCAGTGTCCCTCTCTTCTGAAGAGTAAAGAAAGTGAGGTATTGTGATCATCAGGCCTGAGAGGGCAGATCTCACAAAGGCTGACAAGAGGGGAGCGACTGCTTAGATGGTGTAAAGGAGCCAGGCAGCCAAGAAAGAAAGAAAAGTATCAGAAATGAAGAATCCAACCATTTATTCTTGAACCGTATTGAGATAAAGCCCTGGGAAATGCTTAGTTCTTTTGTTAATAACATATTTTATGAACTCTTTGAGAACTTCATGCAATGTATTTTAATCGTTTTCCCACTCACTTTTCCTTCCAGCTACTCCCAGACGTACTGCCTCCTAACTACTTTGGATGTTCAAAAAAAAAAAAAAAAAAAAAAAAAGGACTCAAATTATTTTATATTTACATAAAGTTACATAGAAGACTACATGAGATACATGGTGAGATAATGCTCCACCTTCAGACCACAGACTATCTACTACAAACCTCAGTGTCAGGCATGGGAAACCTTCTTTTCAGTTGTCAGTAGTGGGATTCCAAGAGAACTCGAAAGCAATACAGGCAATTGCTGTTGGCCTTGGTTGCCTTCCAGAAAAGGAGAATAAGACCCCATGGTTGAAGAAACCATGCTCTTTAGGCACAGGACTTGAAGGAATTGGTACGGATCTAAGGAAGAAGAAGCTTCTTGATGACAGTCTTTCATAATATCAAAAGCACTCATGGAAGCTACCAAGGGAGAAAAGCAATCAAGAGGCCTGTGAACCATAACAATGACCAGAACAGAAAGATATTCTGAAAGGTGCAATAGTAGCATGTACAGCCTGGGGTTAACCAACAGCTTCTTACTTGGATTTAGTACCTTTGCAAGTGCTAGTGAATTCGTGCCTGGTAGTGTAAACTTAAGCAACTACTCATGGCTGGTAATGCTATGGTCCCTTGAGGAGAACCTACTAATTCTAGTTTCCTAAACTAGTAAAATTTCTACCTGCATCATAAATTCTAATCCTTATACCTTATAGGACCAATCCTTTAGTGAAGAGCCTTCTTTTTTTAGCAGACAGATACTGTGGCAGAAAGTCACAACTAGTCAGAATATGGTCAACAACTGACTCTAGGGTGAGGATGTCCAGAGCAAATGAAAACATTGACAACAGAACCCCTATATTTAAGGCTCAGAAAGTATCTTGAAAGAGAGAATAGAAAGACTGTAAGAGCCAGGGGGATAATAGAATATCTGCTGCGAGATAGTCTCTTTCAAAAACAGAACAACAACAAAACCACAACAAAACAAAATATTCAATGATTAAAGGTTCCTTTTAATGGAAGACCATCTCCAGCCATCGATTCCTTGATACAAAGAGGTAATGGATGGATTCTGCTGGATTCAAGTAAAACATGCAAACATGTGTTGGTTTATTTGAAAGGAAGCGTGAGGAGAACATAGTAATATAATCTTTCCAAGCTGTAGGAAACCATGAGTGACATGAATAATCATGCTTTTTGGTTCATTTCACAAAGCATGGTCTGCTATTATGTTGATGGACCTGTGCTTGGTCCCTTAATATTCTTTGTTCTATGGGAATATTTTTTGAAAGAAAGTTCATGGAGAAGCAATAAAATTAAAGAACTGAGACATGACTAAACTAAAAGTTTTCATCTGTAATTTAAGAATTGAAGTTACTTAATTGAAGGACTTGTTTACATTTGAAGTTGTTCACTGAACAACAAAACTCTGAATCTGTGAAGCAACAAAGAATAAATGAACTGCCAACCACCACTTACCAGGTCTGCACCACTTAATATAAACTATGGGTTCGGTGATCAATGCTGAGTCTCAATTATTGTAGAATTTCTACTTTAACTTCTATCTGGAATTGCAATTTGTAACATTTTAATCTAGTTCAATAAACAGCTCTAGGCATTGACATTCAAAAATAAGAGAATGTAAAAATATTGGAACTAAATAGTAAATTTACTATGTTAAATATAAAATCTACTAGAGCATCTTTTTGAAATCACAAATCATCTAAGAATATAAACAAAAGTGACTCAAAAATATAAGATATTGACAGTTATCAAAGACCTTAAGGCGCAAAATCAATCCAGATTTTTTTTAATATCTCTCAAGCTACTTCCCATTATACATTGTGTAACACACACACACACACACACACACACACATGCACACACCAGAGAGAGATAGCCAAATGTTGGTTTAAAATACACTATAAAAATATCATTATAAGGATCTAAATCTGAACTTGCAAAAGTAGCCACTAATCACAGTCTTCAAGTGTATTTGTTGGAAGATGTTTTAATGGAAAATGCTATATCCACTACCACTCCTTTAGGAAAAAGTCTATTCTCCCATGCCAGCATCCTTTACAGAGACGCAAATATGGTTAATATTCATTTTGATTTTATCAGACTTACATTCTCCAAATTTCCCAGGAGCTTTATCTCTGGCATTTTTACCTGGGGTGTTTCCAGGGTGGCTGAACTGAGCCATTAAGACCCATCATGAATGTGACAGCAGGATGCCCTGGGTTGAGTTCCCAGGCTGAATGAAAAGGAAAAAAACAAGTGGAATGTCCACATTCAACTCTGTTTCCTAAGTGCAGGTACAGCATGCCTAGTTGCCTAATCAGCCACTCTTGAAGCTTCCCAAGTCATGATGGATGAGATATTCAAACCCTGACCCCCCCAACCCCTTCTTCCTTAAGCTACTGCTATCAGCCATTTTGTCCCAGCATCAAGAAAGTAACTAATATACTAGTCATGAAGCCTTTTCTCTGGATGAGTGGTTCTCAACCCTTTTAGGTCAAACAGGTCTTTCACAGGGTAGCCTAAAATAATCAGAAAACATATTATGATTCATAACAGTAGCAAAGTTATGGTTACTAATTAGCAACAAAAATAATTTTATGGTTGCTGGGGGTGGGGGGTGGTCACCACAACATGAGGAATTGCATTAAAGGGTCGGTGGGAAGGATGAGAACCACTGCTCTGGATCTTCAAGACAGAGAACTCTCTAGCACCTCCATGAAACAGAAGTGATAAGGTCATTTTTATTATTTGTTATTACAAGTTTCCATATAGAAAAAAACTACTTATTGCACTTAAAAGTTGGAATGACTAAATGAAATTTGTGTTGGGTATGAATGCTAGAACTAAACTAGGAGACAAGTTCTTGTCCTACACAGAAAAGAAAAACATGTAGAAGATAGACACCGCTGAGTGAAATATCAGGGCTGATGACATGAAGACCTCTACACCTTACCTTAATAATACCTGCTGTTCTGACATATTACAGCCAAATGAAAATAATTTATTGGCTCAAGTCAATGTCATGGTTCTGTCTAGCAACACCACCTTGTACAGAGGAACTAGGGAGGACGAAGGTACAGTTAAGGTCAGCTAACATCAAGAAATAAAGAACTGCCTATTTATCTTACCCTATTCTCTCCAGAATTTGCTATTATGGCCTTATGGCACTCAGAAGGAATTAAAGAGAAGAAACATATCAGCCAGATGATTTAAACTTCCAATCTTCCTCTACTTTCTACACCTGTTTCTACACCTTAAGGTTCATCTAGGAGTCAAGTCCTCAAGGACATGCTTTATGATTAATAATTTCTACTCTATTAAAATAGAACCATCCTACAGAATATTCCTCCTGCATTTAATCTCTCATCAACGTATAGGATCTTATATGTGAGACGTTTTTCTCATGAAGTACCAAAACATGGAATCTGAGAAATACTGCCAGATCCACAACAGATCCAAGCTGAAGAGGCAACAAAAAACCAGCATCAATAGACAAAACAAACAAACAAACAAACAAAAAAGAAGCCAAAAAACAAATTAACAACAACAAACAAACAAACAAAAACAAAAACAAAAAAACCCACTAGATTTGAAAATATCTTTTGGTCATTGGAACAGCACACTTAGAAGCAATACAATTTAAACAATTCAACTTTTAAAACTGAAAGAGTATCATTTTCACCTTCTACTAAGCTAGTATGTGCTGGTTTCTGACTTTATCTATTTACACATGTAGATATAAGACTAACATCAGCAATAACTTGAAGCTGTACATACAAATATTATTTATTATAAAATATTTGAGAGTTTTCTGTATTTTCCTATCCATGAATAGATTCCATTTTAAAAAGTGCATTATATTTGGTGCCACACCCTCTTGGTCTATACAAAACTTGTTATTTCACAGATAAACATCTGCAAGTTTTGCATCTACAGCTTCCTCTGCTATGAATAATAAGCCAAAAACCAAATTAACTGGTGGGTGAATAAAGCAAACTGAAGTTATTTCTCTTTTTGATAGACACAAGTTGATTCTAAAATATTATTAAAATATGCATCATTACTTCAATTTCTGTGGCTAATTATCTGTTCCCTTTTAAAAAGCTGCAGGATACACTTAAAGTCATTAAATATTAACAGTTTTCAAATTTAGAAAGTGAATCTTCTTTGAAGTAATTTTCCCATGAAAAATCAGCCTCAGATAATAAAAAGCTATTATTTTCTCAAAGAAATTTTAAATGAACAGTATCAAATATGTAATCTATGTCAGCAACTGCTTAAATAACACAGGTTATTAAAAGGCAACCTAGCAGGCAAGGTGGCTAACCTCCAGCCACATAGTTAAGTCCTGGCCCTAGGAGTAAGACTGTGCTTCTAAAAAGACCTCTTTATTTCTGCCATATTATCAAAAACCAACCAACAAAACAAGCAAACAAGCCTAAAATCCTTCAAGTATACTTAACAGACATATAAACTGAATTCATTTTTACTACAAATACTGAATACCAAGATCAGAGCATAAATATATCTTAATCCCCCACATATAGTTTGTAGTTGTTAAAATTTAATCATGTGAATTAGTACACATGACATTAAAATATTAATAAGTTTCTCTATATATGAAGTAGTTGGAACACACCCTTATTCTTACGTTACCAAGAAAAAAAGTAGATTTAGGAAATGGCATCACCAGAGTCATTTATGGCAGATCAGTGTAAGATCAACCGCCTTTCCATTAATTGCCCAAATCCAAGTGATTCTGTCATGAGCCCCCGGGTAAGAGCTGAGGGGATGAAAAAGTAGATAAAAGTTTAAAATGAGAATGCAGCAGTGAATAGATAATAAGGAAAAAAAATCAGCAGCAGGAACAAAGTTCTCAAACAGACATGCATGAACGAACATGACCATCCAGCCACAGGTAATCCTGTCACTCAAAAACAGACAAAGCTACCGATGCATTTGTAGATGTCATAAAGTCCGACCCTAGCTGCTAGATAGTACTAAGATTTGCAGCGTGATTTCAAACATCGTTGGTTTAAAGATATTTTCCTTGACCAGATTTAAAAAAAGGAAACCTCTGTTGCTTGCTTGTATAAGTTGTTCAGTCAATGTGCTTTAAAAGCCACAAATGGAAAGGCAACTGGATGTTATAAGACATTGATCCTTCCTGAAAAAGCCCGAATTCCCATCTAATAGACACAAAGCAAACTAGCATTCAGGAATACAATGAATGGTTAGTTATGAATGCAACAATTAACTTACAAACAAGGAAGTTTTGGTAGTGATACCTTTTGCCTTCAAAGCGGCGTCCACACAGATGTAAACTACAATGCAGCTGCTCCCCGAAGCTTAAATACGGCTTCCATTATCACATAATGCAATATTCTTCCTAAAACCAGTCTAGACAGAACCAATCTGCTGAAGTCTGAAGTATTTTTCTTTTATGATTATGAACAGACACAGAGCAACACCATACTTAAAGCATTAAATTATATCCACAGAAAGATTTTATTTCTCCAGGAGTTTTGCTGTGAATTAAAACCTGGCATGTCTACATGAAAAACCTACAGAACTCACAGTAGAATCTCTTTACAATACCACTCCTATCTGCTCTGCTTTATGTATGTACACACAAAAAAAAAAAAAACCCACAATTTTTATATTAAAGTCTTTCCTTCCCACCCAAAACACTGTTACAATGATTTCTGAGACATTCTGTATGTCACATGCCATGTTCCTTGTTTACAACAATGAAGCCTACCAGAAATACCATAAGAAAGATTTTAGTGCTTTTGAAAAACTAAAATTCAATTTCTTACTAGTTTATTAATTATTTTTTTTCAGGGCTCCAGGGTTTTAATTTAAAGAAAAAATTCCTCTGGGAATGAGAAAGGAGTGAGGGGTGGAGAGAGAGAGAGAGAGAGAGAAAGAGAGAGAGAGAGAGAGAGAGAGAGAGAGAGAGAGAGAGAGAGAGAGAGACAGAGAGACAGAGAGAGACAGAGAGAGAGAGAGACAGAGAGAGAGAGAATAAAGGAGGGAGGGAGGGAAAGAGGAAGAGGGAAGAAGGACTTAATACCTTAGCAGCATGATGAAGAGCAAGAAAAAAGCCAGAGGAAAAATACTTTCCTTCTGAATATTAACATGATTTATGTCATAACTATACCCAGCCAAACTCAGCTATAATAATTTTAAAAATGAAAGGCTCAGATGTGTCACAGCTGATTTCAGGTGCTGTATCCAGACCCAGAGGAAACATCTCCTGATTTTACTTAGATCAATCCTCCTAATTTTCTAGTAGCCCTATAGAAACCGCTCGCTCCTTAGTTGAAAAGCCTCACACGGGAGGGGAGGATTTACCCAGCAGTTATGTATTCTTGGACCATTTCACTCAGGGGACTCTCGTGCCGCTGCGGCTTCTACAGGACTGAGCATCTATCAGCATTCTTCTCGAGTGCCCACCTACTTCCAGTGTTTACATTGTCTCACCTAATATGAACAGTAGTGTCATTAATTTCGGTCATCTATTTAAAGCTATAGATCACGTGAACATTTTGACATGTGTTCATTTATCTAATTCTCACGGCAGATTCCCTTTTTCTATACAGAGAATGTGCATCACCAACCCAATTTTACAAATGAATGCTATAGAACATGGCTGGCAAGATATGACTCTGGGGCAGGACACAAGACCTCAAGACTCCTGTATTTGCATTATTGCCACTAAATCCCTACGGTGCTAGTCAGCTTAATACCAACACGTTGATTGTACTGACAGAAAATGATTTAAACTTTAGCTAAAAGGGGGACTGTTTAAGTACACACTTATGCAATGAATAAATAGAATAAGTCAAGAAAAAAAAAGAGCAAAATAATGGTCATTCACGCCTGCTTGTGCCAGGCATTGGGCTAGGTACTTTTATGATAAGTGCCTTCAGCAAGGCAAACAGTCTCAGAAATTCCCGTGTCCTTTAAAACTGTTCTAAGGCTCACTTACTTGATGCTGGCCCTCAGAATTGGCAAGGTTATATTATTCTCAAATGTAGAAAAGGAGGATCAAAATGTAAATCACTTAATTGACCAAGAATCACATGTCCATTCTGTGGCAGAATGTGAACGCAGTTGCCTGGGCCTAAAATCACTGGTGGAGATATGATGTATTCATTTTAAACTCTATACATAGGTAGCCTGAAATTAACAAAATAACATCCTAAAAGTAGTAAAAAGATTATTTTTAAATAATAGTACATGATAATTTATGCCTTGATACCTGCATAAATAAATAAAATTTTAAACTTGCTTACAATTCAATGCTTTCCATTTTTCTCATAAAAATAAACTGATTAATTCACGCACTAGAATCTCTTAAGATACAATCCACATTTTATAGAAGAACATGTATACATGGCATAATGCCTAAGATTTACGGTTAAAATTAGAATAGTTAAAGTTTTTTCATAGTTAAGGTGAAAATAATAATTAAAATGTAGACTATCCTAGATTTTAAGTATTTTTGCATTAATAAATATACAAGATTTAAAAATGGAAGGATCTTATCGGTGAGGAAATCAGTAATCCCACACAGGATGAAGCTCCATTATGTATGTAAGCAAGTTGACTAAACTGACTCATGAACAAAGAAAGAGTTTGGGTTCCAAACTCTGTGATGCAAAGTGCTTCCTGACATAGACCTGGGTACATTCTTAATACAGAAAGAAGTATTTTGCAGACCAGATAGAAAGCAAGGGATAAATATGATCAAAATCTGTAATGCAATGACTAATAGGAATTTGCTAAATCCATACTGAGCAGAAGCTGGTGGCATTCGTTTTTGTTTGAGGGAGGTAAACACATCCTAAATGAAAAAATATCACCCCTTTTAAACTCTTAGACAAATGTAAGAAGCTATACAGACAGCTTGAAAACGTCTAGTCTTATGGATGATGTACTTCTAAAGAGGTTTGTCAAGGAAGCTCTAGAGTTTAGCTATGATGGGAAAGAGCCCTTTTCATTGAGGATGTCATTACAGATGCTGAGAAAGGCATAGATAATATACTCCTTTCTCTGCAGCAGCACAGCCTCTATTTAAATGGATTGGTTTTCAGACTAGGATAATCTACTTCTGTCCAACACTCTTTGCCCCAAGGGAGCTACTTCTCATTCCACACAGTGTTCAGCTTTTCACCTGCACACTGTGTCATGAACTCCAGAGCCCACTCCATGTCTTTCCCCTAATGACTGTCTTCAGCCTTTAAAACAGTCTCACATTCACTGCTTAGACAGCTAACAATAAAAGTTGACTCAGAAATGTCTACTTCTTTAATCATTATTTGGTTTTCTACTTTTATTTTCGAGACAATAATAGATTCAGCACGATCTCCCCTTAGGCCAACAGACATCAGTTTTTGTTTCAGATAAAAAAAAAAGGAACTGAGTGCTGAGTTTTGAACTGTCTAGACAGTGTTCCCACTCAAGGGACTACAGGGACCAGGTACATTATCTAAATAAGTCAAGTGTGTAGATAGAAGCAACGGGAAGTGGTGACACCCACAATAAACCAAAACATCCATGCTCCTTCTGAAGCAGTGAATTTCATATGCTTAAAGAACACAGAAAACAGTAGGACCCTGAGAATGTGAAACAAAAAATAACAAGTCGTCTGGTGTTTATCTTCAGCTATATGTACAATGCAGCCTATTTTTGCCCAATATGACTGCATCCACATACAGGCTACTGAAATGATAGAGGCAGCCTTCCACCCCCTCAACTCTCACATGCAGTAGGAGATTTCCTTACCACTAAGAGATAGCTTTCTGTTATTACTGAGAAAGACATTGTATTGGGTTAATTCATAAGTTCTATGACAGTTATTATCCAAATTTGATAACGGTGTGACACCTACCTTCAAATAAGCTCACAATGAAAATGGGATGGAGCTGCTCTGACAGTAACAGTGAATGCAATGTGGGTGGACATAGCCTCTAACCAAGAATAATCACCCCAACTATTGTGTGTCAAAACTTCCTGGGGTAATGGAACACACATGTCTACTAACCCCAGACAGGGAGCCAATGACAAACCAAGACAATGATAACACCAAAGTTCAACTTGGAGAAGCATGAGTTTTACCAGAGTTACTATGAGTGAGGTGCTCAAAAGGTAGAAAGCAGGAGAACACTGCACAGCCTGCAGGCAAGTTAACAGGCAGGATGTGGGGCGGTGGACCATGAGAGTATGGCCGAGCCAAAGGCTAGAAACCCCAGAGACCCTGAAAGGATGGTAGAAGTTTCGCCTGCTCCTGGCACCAGAACCCTGCCACGCAGCGCCCTTATAAAGATATTTGTGGCCATCAGTTATGCCCTCTCACATGTAGATGAGGTATCCCTAACATCTCAGACCAAGACAATAGGAAAAGAGATTTGACTGCAGTCACTTAGGCACAAAACAGAGTTCTCTATGCTAATGAGTTACCTAGAGGCCTGAAGGGCTTAGCCAATAAGTTTCCCTTACCAGACATTCCTCTCTGCAAAAGGTATTTAATCCCAGGCCCACCCTGAGAAACGGGGTATGGTTTTACATATCCATTTTCCATCATGATAATAAACTGTTCAGAACCATGGGTTGCCACTTTTCATCAAGATCCATCATATGGAACCATGGAGAGCCTTTGCCTATATAGCTGCAGCCTAATCTCCCATAGAAAGCCTCTCTGCACTTCCAGCCACACTGCCACCAACAAGCCAAGGACAATCATCTCTGCTGGAACTAGCCAGAGTTCCCCATCAAACCCCGCTGCCACTTGCCCTGGGCTAGATGTAACCTGCTGGCCCCAACTCCAACTCCGCTTTCTGCTCTTCTGCAACTGGGTATACAAGAGTCTGAGAACACTATGGGCCCAGCCTCTTCACAATCCGCGGGACTCCGAACCTACTCCGGCTTTCCCCTACCTAAGACTGTTTTTCCATCCCTGGAGAGCTGTCTCGGGTGCTTCCCTACAGCCTAGCACCCGTCCTGTTGGCAGCTTGTGATAAGTACAGTCAAACTTCCAGTGTTCTGCTTCCCCAAGCAGCTGTGCCCTGTTGTGTAGCAGACTCAGGCCTACAACTTCACAGGAGAGTGTTCCTCCCAAGTGATACAGTTGGTCTAAACCTCTTCCACACAAGTCAGATGGAATATGCTTTCTTCCAAGAAGCCGATCTGGTCTTGGAGTCTTTTATACAGCTTGACTTGCCTGAAAATAGCTCTTGCCTACTCTGGCAGGGAGGGGGCTAGTTAATGTAGTTGATTTCAGGGACTTCCTTGGGCTCTTTTGAGTTGTTCACCTTCCTGCTTAAAGTGTTTCTTGCAGGATGGAGTGTTTCAATCTCAGAGGAAACTGTTATACGACACCCACTCTGCTGCAAGGACAGTATGTAGTTTGGGTTAGTACAACGTGCCATGTCTATCCAGGGAACAAAGTCTAAAGACTGAAGTGCAGTTCAGTTGACTACCTAACAAAATGATAGGAAGTAAAGAAAAAGAAGGGAGTGACTTGCTCAAGGTCACATAGCGGTTAGTAGGGATGCCAGAAATGAATTAGTTTGTGCTGTTCATGTGGAGGGATACACACACATTTAAGCATGCATCTGCATGCCTTGAGAACATCCTCTGGTACCATTCACTTTTTCCTTTGAAATAGGATGGGTCTGTATCACTCACTGGTCTGTAACTAAGTAGGCTAAGCTCTTTAACTTGAAGGTCTGAGGAATCTACCTGTTTTGAAACTCTCCCACTATACCCCTTATCTAACCACTCTCACCTCAATGTCAGTATTTAAAGGTGGTGTCAGCATCCCAGCTTTTTAAAGTGGGTTCTTAGATCATATTCATGCCCTCTGGTAAGGTAGTATGGGTCAAATCATTTTCTTAGCCTCAGAGGCTTAAAAAAATTTTTTTTCCAACTATATTGTTTCAGGCCAACTGGCCAATAACCAACCAACCAAATGAATGCAGAAGACACATTGTGAGCATTAAACACGCTGCCGTTAACTCGTACTTTATGATAGATAGAGTTATTCAGTTACTCATTTTTCTGAAGCCATCTTGGCCAGTAATGAGAGCTCTAAGTTGCTGAGCACAGCATAGTGCCCAGTCCTTTCGGAAATTCTGTCTTGTAAGAACTTTGAATGTTTTCAACATGGAGCCAACACAGTTTAAAGCTCATAACAAATCCTTCCCATTTTGTCTTCCACTAATGGAATACAATTTTGAACTAGCTCCTGAACTGCATACGGGAGATGGGGAGATGGAAGCCTCTTCCATGGTTTATATCATAATGTTAACAGTTATCACTTTTATACTTGCTCATTAAACTCTTAGAGGCTCTTCACAATGAAAGGTAAGGAAAAGCTCCCCATGCCAGGATTCTGTCATCGAATATTTCTCTGGCTTCCCCACTTGAGTGCAAGTTTTCTTGATAAAGCCACTCAAAGTCCTGAACCTTTGTCCTGTGCTGTTGTTACATATACACCCCAAGGCTTATTTAACAGGTCGCATGTAGAGTCACTGTTTAATAGAAAAGGTTACCTGAGCTTCTTTTATTGCAACTGGGGTGATAAAGACATAGGCTATTTATTGAAAAAAATTCACTATTAATTACCATGCTCTTTTCTCCTACAAGGTCAGAGAAAAGATATTGTGGGGAAAAAAATACATACTAAAGTATTAATTTGGAACATAACCTAACAATAAGGTTTGCATTAAAAATTCCTCTGAGGGAGGACAAATATAGTTAACAGTGAAAACATCAGTTAGAAATTCTTGACGTTTTTGACTATGGGCAGTGTTGATAATTAAAGCCTTTTTCTCCTTGTAAGCCACATGTTAGAGGGCAGAGGATGGGGTGTAAACCAAATTTTACCACCGATTTTATAAAACTGCACATTCGTTTTCTAATGCAACCTCTCTTTTCTCTCTGTATTTTAATACTGGGTGAGGGACAGATGTTAACAATTCAGTGTCACAAAATTCACCACCTGCCCTCCCCATAAAAGTGCATTTCCCAGCATGTACCCATCTCTGTACTACTACAGAAAGGGCTGAGTGGCTGGACACATTCAAGCCATGGGCAACTCTTAACTCTGATGCTCACTCTGAGACCTGTTTTCTCTAAACTCAGCACAGATGTCGAAGCGGTGACTCTCTTTGGCCATCTGGGAAAAGAACTTGTATTGCATAATTTCCTCTAAACAAGAACCCTGGGAAAGAGGGCTTCAGAGGAACAACAACCTCCTACTTAAATATTTATTTTCTGTGGCAAAACCATTTAAATTCCACAACAGTGAATTGAATTTGGTCCTGAGTGGATCAACATGTGTAGTCTGTATCAGAAACAACAGTAACAGAAAATAAGAAGTGCTCACACTTAGCCTGAAAGTATATAATGCACTTATCTGCATGATCTCACCCAAGTGCTAGAATATTCCTCAGAGGTCTTCATTCTCATTCACTTACAGATGAGGACACTGAGATGTAGATTCTAAATAACTTACACAAAGACCCCATGGCAAATGAGACACCGGGAAACTCAGGAACTGAATCTCTAATATGCAGCTTCATATACCGTACCACTCAAGAAGTCTTTTGAAGCACATTTCATGTATCTTCGACTTACTAGCTAAACAAAATAGATGTACAACAGAAACTGGAATGCATTAATAGGAGATGACCCTACATAATTCGGGTTAATTTTACTTTAAATGAAGAGTTTTTTGTTTGTTTGTTTGTTTTGTTTTGTTTTGTTTTTAAATAGCAAAATGATTGAAGGTGAGACGATGCAAATGTGAATGTGAACAGAGGAATGTGAAAGTCATTGAATGCTCACATGTTTTCCTCTCCTGGTGCCTATGTTGGGAGGATTATGGGAACTTTTGGACAAGTGTCCCAGTTAAGCTTACGAGTTGTAAGCTAGCAGCTTGCCATTGAAGTTCTCTGCTTTTGACTGAAATCCTCTCAAAAACCAGTCAATTCAGGTTCCTTATACCCAAACCATTCTCTCCACCAAGCCCAAGACATTTTTGATGTCAAGGCCTTTCATTCAACACTGGCTATACACTCTCTCAAACTGTGAGCCAAATCAAATCTGTCCTAAAGACTCATCTTTTATGTGTTTGCTTTCACAGCAGTGAGAAAAGCAAACTATACAATAGTCAGTTACTCAAAACCTAGCTTTCAATTTTAATTTTAACTTCTGCTAATGGAACAACAAAATTAGTAACTGTGATCCTAACTGTAGGTTAGGTGTGATTACAATGTAGAATCCCTGTAGAAGTCAGGGGAGAGTAAATGCAATCCTGTCTATGAAAATGTTAGAATAAGGCACTGCTTATTAATAAAAAAAAAATCACAACTGCAGTTTTTTCACTGGAAATAATGCTAAATAAAGTTTGTCATATAACTTCCTTTATATAAACTGTAGAGCACACAGAGAAACAGGGATTTGTGTTGTAGCAATGTGATTTTAACTTACAAGTTCCTTAATATCACTTTAAAAGTGAGATATTGATTTACTTCCTTCTCAACATATAACATCTGAACATACTGATTTTCCCATTAAATTTTTTTTCAGTTTTCTATTAAATTCCAAATTTGGATATATTAAATTTTAAACTCAGCATCATAAACCCTACCTTAAAAAAATAACTCTTTAGAAGCACTGCTTTAAAATGAGTTAATTAGCATAGCTGGTGACATAAAATATTTTAGTGTCCTCTAACTTCCCTATCCCATTGGTTATGAGAAATCAAGTATTTTGAATAATCCTCAGATATCGTGTGTGTGTGTGTGTGTGTGTGTGAGAGAGAGAGAGAGAGAGAGAGAGAGAGAGAGAGAGAGAGAGACAGAGACAGAGACAGAGACAGAGAGACAGAGACAGAGAGAGACAGAGAGTATGTTGAATTTATTCTTAGAAAATTTATTTCAGACAGTGTATTTTTATCAGAATCTTTCTCACCCACAACTGCTTCCCAATCCTTCCCATATTACCCACAGGACACTATGCTCTTTCTCTATTTTAAAACAAACAAAAGGAGGAGAAAGATAGAAAACACTAAAAGGAATGGAGTCACTTTGCTTTGACAAACTCCTGCTGAGCATGGCACCTGCCCAGGTGTGTGGTGTTTGATGTACACAGTCTCAGTCCACTGAAGGGACCTCATTTTCCCTGTCCCAGTAACTATCGTCTCATGGAACTGAGAACTCACTCAGTTAATATCAAACACCTAACAAGAAACACATTGCCACTTGCAACTAAATATAAGATGTTTGTAGACTTTTGTTGCTGCTGCTTTTTCTTAAACCATCATTCAAATGCACAGCAAGCCTGTAAAGCTGGAAGGTTTATGCTCTGATGACACCGACCTTCCTAAAGATGAATCTCTTCCCCTTTGTAGCTAAAGAGAACACTACGAAGTTTCATGACATATGGAAAAAAAAAAGTCTACCTCTTCCAGTGATAAATTACAGCTCTCCATACCAGTTCTGAGGAAGCTCACGTAGACATTAATTCTGGGCTGGTCAGGACTCCTGCTTCTCATGTTCATTTAAAAATCAGGAAAGAAGTACATAGCCTGTGTTAGGATAATAATCTCTGGAATCAAGAGACCTTAAGTCAGAATTCCAAAGAACTAACCCCCTATAAATATTAGTAAAACTTTTGTGTGTTGTTAAATGACAAAACGTCAGGTTGTATACAGGACTAACTCACATGGATATGCCACAGGATAGATTAAAGTTTGTAATTTAGAAACTAATAAATTCAGGAATCTTAATACACTGATTTTTGGTTAGAAGAGACCTAGTCATACTGCTAATACCATTTCTAAGAATTGTAAAATATTTTTAAAACCTATGTTAATACTCATTTCCATCCAAACTGGAAGAACAACGCGTTAGGCAGATCCAATAGCACACAACAGTGCAGAGCAGAGGTGGGGAGTTTGTACGAATTCCATAATCTTATTCTAGCTTCTTGGTCACAAGACATTTGTGTTTCTAGTCCAACCAGGATTCTCAAGACCTGGAGTTGAATTCTATTTCTATTATTTCGGGTACTTTCCTCTGAAAATTTAGTAAAATATAAAATATAACTCTAAAACCTGTTTTTAAGATATAAAAAGCATCCAAGAGACACTATTAATATTCTTCGTTTCCTTAATGTGTAATCAGGTTTGTAAGGAATGCGTGTGTTACACAAATATATCACTTTATAAATGTCCAATGTGAAAAACTTTTTAACTAGGTTATCATCATGTTTTCCAAAAATACTACATATTAATATGGATTTACTTTCCTTTCTTCCTTCTTCCCTCCTTTCCTCCCTCCCTCCTTCCCTTTCTCCCTCCCTACCTCCCTTCTTTCTCTTTCTTTCTTTCTTTCTTTCTTTCTTTCTTTCTTTCTTTCTTTCTTTTTTTCTTTCTTCTTTTCTTTCTTTGCACTTCTGATGAAAACTACAGGCCGGGCAAGGGCTCTAACAGTGAGTTCCAGCCCTTGCCCTTTGACAGGACAAAAGACACAGACAGAAATGATGAAGAGACTCATAAAAAGAAAATCAGGTGCTTGAGGCCAGGTAAGCACGCTCGGGGTTCCTGTTCCTAAGGGAAGGCTTGCTTACTTACTGTATCAGCTTCCATAAAAGGCCGGGCACTTTCCATTAGTTCCCCGCACTTATATCTGGCTTGCCCCTGGCAGCAATAGCATAAGCACACTCTTAATTTCCTGACAAAAAACTGCCATTGCTTCCGCATCTTCCTCCCTCTCCCTCTAATGCAGTCTGAAGAGTCATAATCACCCCTCACTTAATACACATAGAACTTTTGTGATTAGATAAATGTGTACCTCTAGGAACATCTAATTTCAAATAAACAATGTATCAAATCTAAGGCACTGCAAATACTATTAATTGTGTTCAAAGTATTTATGGCCTCATGGTAGTACTCTCCAAACTATAGGAAGCAAAAAAATAAACCAACCAACCAAATAAAAAGAACTTAATCCCTATAGAATGTTATTATCCCAGCACCAACATCCTGTATTTGAACCTGTAAAATTTTCTCTAACTCAAAACACAAAAGTAGACAGTGTCCTTGTACTCAGGAGTGTCCAGTTTTATATTTAGCTTTTAGACTTGTAATTCATACTTCTGGGTCTCAAACATTTAACCTTTATCTATTATAACCTTTAAAGTGACTTTTTGAAAAAACAAATTACACACATCTATATTTTTTTGTCTTGTGGCAACACTTAAGTAAGCTAGGACTTGACTGTGAATCTGCTTGTGTAAATAAATGCAGGGCAGTGATTATTTCTTCTACACAGAACAGTCTCTCTGACATGGTATTTTGAAAAGAGAAACAAAAGTTGGAAGAACAGGTTTTTCTAGCAACAGCTTGATGTGTAACTTTGAACATGCCATTGAATTTTTCTTTGTGTCAGATTCTTCATCTGTATAATAAGAGAGAAAATTAAATGATTTATAAAGGTTAATGTCACCTTTCAAATCTACCATCTGATTTGAATCTTTTATTCAGACAAATTAAAGTGGCAAGTCCGTAAATCATCTTCGAAATCCAATGTGATGGTTCATATGAGGTTTTGCTGGGAGGGAGGCAGGAACCTGCATCTTGGTTTAATTTTTTTAAAACAAAACAAAAGCTCTAACTAAATCTTGAGCTAGTAGAATCTGACAGCTTGCTCTGCAAATGACAATATTACTTGAAGCAAGCATCAGGCCATATTTGGAAAGTATCTGAGGCGGCAAGGCAAAGTAGATTTTATTATGGCTTCATTTAATGCTGTGCTTCAGAAAAATCACAAATCAGTTTCATTAAATTTAAACACAGACACATTTAAAACTTGGCAAAGAGGATAATGAAGAATGATCATTTCTCTAACCTAGATGGTACAGGCAGTCTGCAAGTTTCCATAATTAGATTTAACTTATTCAACCCTGAAACAAGTGGGTTCAAGTGTGTAGTGGTCAAATGTAGCAAAATGAGAATCAGATTATTCTCAATCTCTTTTAAACCTCCTTTCTTAAAAAGAAAATTAAGAGAGAATATAAAGGCACATTCATAAGAAAGCAGGATGGAGAATACAAAATGCCACTAAAAAAGCACAGTGCTACTACTACAGATGAGAAAAGAATGCGTGAATTTCCAGTCTCCCTTGATGCTTTAATTAAAATTACATATACAGCAGATACTCTCCAGCTGCCAGCCTAAAGTTTGTAATGAACAGAGAGACTTACTGCACAGTCTCTTATCACTGCAGTTCCCTCGGGGACAAAAGTATTGATCTCTTTCATTGAATAAATACTAAAGTAACAACAAGAATCCATTATGTCTGACCTAACAAGAATTTTTAATTGAACAAGATACTGTCTGAATGCTCAAGGAAGAGTGGATACACTATCACTTTCTCTTCTCTCCTTAAAGCTCGTGGTTTAAAGGGCAAATAGTGAATGAATTAACAAAATTACCCGATTTCAGAGGCACTCTCAAAATGTGACTTTCTAGCTGAAAAACAAAGTAGTTTTTACCTTCCTCCAAATTTGATCATCTGTTTTCCGCAGTTTTGAAGTAATAAGAGTTATATCAGCAACTAGATATTAAATAAATTTTACATTCACCATTAATAGAAGAAATCAATTTCTAATTAGTAACTTCTTCCAAACATCACATTCATGTCAGCGGAATAGCTCAGGTCTAAGAAATTTTTAAACTTCATTAGGCCCTGGACATAAATGAGGTACTTATATTTGTGGTTTCATGATTCAGCAAGATGGGGGATGGGGGGGGGGGCAATTCTGAGAGGAAGTTCTGTGTTCTGCTGTAATATACAGCTTGAAATTTGGATTTAGAGAAAGCTTCAGTTCTCCCTTTATGTTAAGATGGTCTCAAGTTCTTAGAAGCTGGTGCCCAAAAAGAGGGAAAGAGAAAGCAAGAGCCTTTATTTTCACATTTCTGAGCTCTGATAGTATGAAAACAGCAGCATGCTTGCAGACCCAGCTTGTAACATCCACTCATCTTAAATGTTCGCTTAAGCCCATGGGGGAGGGGGGGTCTGCACCAAAGGCAGCATTTGAGTTAACTAAAATAAAAAGAACAAGAAAACCAGCATATGGCACAAATGAATCAAATCTAGGGCAACCCAACTCTGCAAGAAAAATGAAGAGCCTCAGCCAGCCTTTCAGTGAAGGTGCAAGGGTGTGGCAAGCACTTGCATTTGTGACTTACTCTACAAATACACATGTTAGAATGTGAGGCTTTTGGTCCGCTAAACTGTGTCTGTGACCTTCCCTAAGAAAAGGAAATTAAACCCTCAGGAATAACTTGTATAACACAGTCTAGAAATTTATTATGCACTGATATTATATATAGGAGAGATTATTAATAATACATTCCAGTGTCATTGTTTAATTTTACCACCTAGGACTAGAAATTATTTCATTTCTAAATGTTGTTTGAGTCTCCCTATCATAAATTTCCTTTTATGTTTATTTATTTATTGGGGAGGTCTATTTGCCATGATGTGCATTCAGAGGCAGAGACGAACTTTCAGGAATCAATTCTCTCTTTCTATCATATCAGTCCTAGGGACAAGCTCAGATGTAGCAACAAGTATCTGTGTCCTTATGAGCAATGAGAATCAAATTACAAAAATTTAGAAAAGGTATTTATTCAAAATCAAACGGAGATCAATTTATTAGTATCCCAGGATATTTTTATCATCAAAAAGGTGACACCAACATTTTACGAAGCTTCCTAAGAGCTTACTCTTAAATAACACCATGTGAGGTTTATCCATGGGTTACTTCCAGTACTGGGCTTTTAAAATTTAGATCAAAAAGGATGTTTATGTCTGCTGTAAAATACATCTAGGAGAAGGAAAATAATACTAAGATCTAAATTATTAAAATCATAAAATCACTTGCTCAAAATTCCTACTATCATATTCTGTTAGGTCTGAAATCTCTGGAAATTCACAAACCTGGTGAGAGAACCACAGACATATATTTCCTACCCACAAATGCTACCCATAAACATCAGGTCAGGAAATATTGAATCAATGCAATATATGAAATACAACTCTCTATCTCCAACAGAAATCACAGTAAAATTGAATAGTTTTTTTTTTCTTAAAGACAAGAACTACCCTCTTGCTCTTAAGCACATCCAGATAAAACCATGTAGGCTCCACCTTATAAGCATGTATGAACATATTCAACTAAGTGCATTTTTTACATTCATTAATTTCATGCATATGAGAATTTGGTCTACATAGATTTGTACCACATTCCTATGAAGGTTAGAATTAGAACATCTGGATGGTTGTGAGCAACTATATGGGTACTAGAAATCAAACCCAGTCCTCTGTGGGAGCAACAAGTACTGTTAAACTCTGTGACATCTCTCCAGTCCCAATATTCTAAAAATTAGTATATAAGTAAATACTAGAAAGGCCTATATGATGAAGGTACAGCTGAAGACATCTCAAAGCCAGAAAGATGATAAAATGAATACCCAAATCCAGGTTCAGAAAAAACCCTAAGATAAAATCCCTTCTGTATAATTGTGCAGAATCAAGAAGACCAGGAAGACACCAAGAATGGAATTACTGATAGAATAATAATAAATACATTATCTTAAGTGGAAAAACTTACTGTTGAGTTTGTGATCAATTTGCATCTGCCTGAATAAAAAAATCCAAGACATACATATAGGCTTTAATTAAACATAAAAATTAGCATGTCAGGATTTCATATTAAATTTATAGTACGACAGGGAATTTTTCTGAAATATTAATGCATATTGACATATACATTTTGCAAGGTTGAAGGAAAAGATATATTCCAACATGGAAAGTTTTAAAGTCGGTAATTTTTAATGTTTAAATTGGATCTAAGATCAAAAAGTCATCAATTGAAACTAATTTAGCACATTATCTTACTCTTCGTGCCAGGGTCTCCCACTTTCTGGAAGTAACTGACCTCCACAATATGTTGCAATGCTTTTATCAAAAAGAAAAAAAAGAAAAAAGAAAGAAAAAAACTGCTGTTTAGTGCTTTCAGTTATCCATCATTATACACAGCCATAAATTTTCAACCTAGTGATGCTAGCCCTTAGAAAACTACTTAAGACATTAGATTCTTTAATCTTTTATTATATACACTTTTTGCATGTGGAGATTAGAGGTTGTTTACAGCACAAAATAAACCCACTGCATTCTTTTCCTGGAGTTCAAAGACCCATGTACTTAATTACTTTACTGTTAATTAGACCAAAGAGATAAAAAGTAACTCCTCTTATTAAAGCATAAAGTTAAAAAATACAGAATACAATGCCAGAAGCATCAGATATATATGCAAGTCTTGCTACAATGCAAGAGAAAAGTCCATGAATCAAAACCATGTGGGGAAGGACCTGAATAGTGCATCAGAAGACAAAGGCCATCAGCAGAAAATGAAGTTTCCCCCAGCCACATCCAGTATTTGTTACTAAAATTCATCAAGGTTGTCCTTGGGAGATTCTAATTTCTCAGAGATTTGGAAATTACAATCAAGCAGACACAGATAATAAAAGCCAGCTCAAATAGGTTGTGAAAGCCTACAGGTTGCTAACAATACTCAAAACAAACAAGTTTGTTTCCTTATTTGCTCTCTTTGGGTGCTGTGGCTCAAGAGCACGATCATGTGTGTGTCAAACAAACACAGGACAAGTGAGTTCTGCTCCTGTGCTCCAAGTGAGCATTAGTTTTAACTTCTAAGATTTCGCTCCACCTTTTTACCTTTAAATAGGAAGACCCTGCAATTTCAATACTTTCTTGGCAGTAGTGAAAAGTATACAGAAGCCTGGCTATGGTCATGAAAGGTGAGACACCTTTCCTAACTGCATGATTAACCAAACCTATCGTCATGCCCCTTCTAGCTTATTATAGCACTTAGACTTTATACACAACTGACTATTGTTCCAGACATACCCTATACTCGCAGCACAGTGTATCCTTTCCCTTTCTCCACATTCTAGAGAATGCAAAAGATAAACAAAAAAATGTCAGTACTTGCACTGTTCACCATAGGTCAAGTTCAAAACCCTAGATGATAATTCTCCATTTTATTAAGAAATAGTCAATTTGATCCTAATGTTTTCTGTGCAAAATAGCTGCATTCATGGATTAACAACTTGACACATAAAACAAATATTGATGTAACACATATTGGAATTGATTTTATTGAATATACATGGGCATAAGTGTAGAAAGGAAAAGAAGAGGAGAATATGAATTTTCATGTTATGCACACAGGATCCTTCAGAATTCACGTATTTCAAAGGCCTCTTTTTATTACATCTTTTCAAGTGTATAATTACTCTGAACAAAATCTAAATCTAGGTTTGGGTTCTTTGCTACATTTGGCTATCTGTGATTCTGACTGTAGGGACCATAGTTTAATAAAAGGTTAATTAACGCAGCTGTGGCCTACATGGAACATTTTCTAGGCTAAGATAATTTCAGTTCAGCTCCCTGGGAAAAAAAAATCAGTTGACTGGAATTCTTGGCTTTCTCCCAGGCAGTTTCTTGAAAAGGTTACCGGCTTAATTGAATGAAAGCAGATTCTGCAACCATCAACAATTATCTATAGAGCAAGACTTGTTATTAGGTTGAATAAAATCAAAGGTACAAACCAACCATAATTATTATGGAACAGTTTAGTTTTTAATACTGGCCAGATTAAAAGCATCTGCTGCTACTGTGAAAATTTCCTAAAAGTATAGTTTGTTTTCCTGGCATAAAGACACCACATTTTTGTATGTGAACCATCTACTAAAACATGACTTCTACATATTTAGGAACTGTCACGATTCACTAATTAACCTGGAAGAAATGGGGAAACCTACAGGAAAATGACTTTCTATTTCATTGTTTTATCCACAGTGTTGATGCCAACACATAATACTGTCTGCTCCTGTCTCCTCCCTTCTGTATGATGTGTTTGCTGCTTGTCGTCCCATTGCCTCCATCTACTTGGTTCATCCCAGAAAATCTCTCTGTTCCTTTGGAAAGTGATTATCCACAATTTTCATGCAGAAAATTTGAAATGACAAAGTACCTTAGTCATAATGGCATGTCACAGGCAGTAGCAGTACACAACATTTAAGTAAGGCTTTTTGTTGAAACTACAGTGTTGACAATGCTGCTCAAATGAATAAGATTTAGAAGCATGGATAATTTTCAAATTAAAATGAACTTGGTTGTTTTAAAATGTTTTCCCAAGTCCATTCTGTTAAACATAACCACTTCATAACTGATAGCCAATTATAATTATTAAAAGGATTAAATCCCAATCGCTAGGTCTTTCCATTTTAATAGCACCTCAAGATTTTGAATGCTAAATTATATTTAAACATTTCTTAAAGCTTGAGCTGAGTAAATTATATTCATCTTCACAGCAATGCTCAATTTTTAAAGCCATTTCTAGTAATTGATATTCAGCGGATTTTTTTAAAAAAAAATTTAACAAAAGCTATAAATCCATCAAAGACAAAAATACGTAAGTCATTCTAGACAAAGACAAAAAAGACAAAAGGTTTTGATTCCCTGATGAGATGGTAGAAATATATAGTTTAAGATGAAGGTAGAGGGAGAAAATCAAAGTCTATAACCCTATTTTCTCTATTAAAGGTAAATCTCTTAAAATTGATCATTATTCTGTAATAAGTATGACTATGTACAGGTCAGAGCCCAGAATAGGGAAGATGATGCTGAGAAGCCAGAGTCATTCCGGCTGCCATTCCACACAAGCTCAGTTTAGTGTAAGACCGAACACAGGTGATGACTAATGCACTGTTCAGAGAATCTAAAAGTAAATGTTGCCCATTTAAAAAGAAATGGCTGCACTAGAGGATAACACGGTAGTGAGTTTAGAACTTGTTCCTGATAAAACTAAAACATACATGAGGTAAAAATAGAATTTACTGAGAAACAGATTTCTAGTGAAGAAATTCAGACATTGAGCATACTGGATTTCACACAAAATACATTAAAATATATAAACTGCATTATAGATGTACTATATATGCATAATGTACAAGAAAGAAAAATATACTGCTGTAGTCAAAGACAACCAGTCATATGCCATGTGACACTGATTAAAAATGGCTTTAGCTGTTGTATATTAAATATAACCTTCCTAGGTAACTCTTAACAGAGAATGATGCTGAAAAACAATGTTTTAACTATGCCATTCCAAGCTCTTTTTTTGATCTCTGTTTTACCAATTTAGTGTGATCTTTCCTTAACATCTCTAGTATCACTTGAAGTCTGATGTCTAGCCTGGCTGCACTTGGCTGCTTCCAGGAACAGTATCTTAAGCTTTGGATTTCCACATGGGTTCCATGTGTTCCGCTTTGCCTCAAATACTTTGTTTTATTCTTGGGCAAACATTACATGATTTAGAACTTATTATAAATAATGACTCTGATGAAATGATACATTGCCTTTCCCCTTTTCGGAGGTTTAGACTTCCTTGAAAAATACTATACTGTAACAACATGCTGCCTGTTGTATTTGATCATAATTCCTTAATCATATTTGTTTCCTTCAAAATCAACATACATAGAGAGAACCAATTTCAAAAAAATCAATAGGTTGAGTCCTTAAAACGCCTTAGTACATAAATGCCTTTATACACTTTTCTCTTAAATATGTATATAGACATGGGTTAAGTGTTTAATATTAGAAAGCTCCTAAACAGGTATGAAGTTCAGGTCAGTCAAACGTGGATGTGCCTAAGTATACACTGGGCACATCATTGTAACAAACACTTTTAGTGGAATTTATTTATACTTTTTTTTTATACTTTTATTTTTTTTATACTCTGATGTTCACATATATGGGTATAAAAATAAAGTAAGATTAAATAGCTTTTCCAAAGTCAGAAAGACACAAAGTTTCCAAGGGAATATTCAATGCCACGCTGTGTATTGTCAGACTCTGTTCTCCCTATTAGACTCTTCTTCGAACACAAACTATATTCTTTAGTCTCAATGTATGTTATTATTTATGAATATGTGAATTAATTAATGCCCACTAAAAAGAGAATGGTGATTTACAGAATTTCCTGCATTTTCAAATGAAATGCATTGATTAGATGGTTTAATACAGGGCAACAAAGTGTGCACGGTTTATTTTACACTTTTTTATCTCTCAGTCATATAAAATCAGCAAAGCACTATGGTTCAGATACTCTGCAATCCTTTTGGATCATTATTGTTTTTTTTAAACAATTTATCTGAAACTATCTAAAGTATACTTCTCTCTGCTGCTTGTAACCATATATGGTAATGTATATGGCATGTTTATCATATATTTTGACACAATCATAAATGTCTCGTAGATACAATCTAAAGATCCATTTTCACACTTCTTTGCAAGTCTCTAAAGCCTCTAGTACAGTATAAGAGATCAAATATTTATTCAAATGTTTCCTAAATTGAGTCATAAAGTAATGATTTTTGAAACTATAGGAAATGGAAATCTAATATGTCACACGGCTGTGCCTTGGAAGCCTACTTGAGTCTGCATTGATTTGCATCACTGAATAATATAATTTTCAACCAAATGTAGTATTTTAGCACATGAACAAGTTCAAAGGAAAAGAAGTACAGGGCTTAGAGAAAGATGCAAAGCAAACATTCTCAACTTCCTCCTTTCAGTAAGGAATTTCTGGAGAATTCAGAAATGAACATGAAACTCTCAGTCAATGGGGCTTCAAGCCACACAAATTCTGTGAAGACAATGCAGAACCCTAGCCAGAGGGAAAGTGTGCTACATTTAGTTTGCTAGGAAGCAGGAGGAAATCTAACCAATTCTGATAGTGATGATTTTCTTTCTTTACACTATCATGCCATTCATTCTGATTTCTGAAATGATACCATGACAGGGAGAAGGTACTGGTGCTGGATGTTACTGGCATATATGTATATGATGTATATGTATATGTATATGTATATGTATATGTATATGTATATGTATATGTATATATATGACATGAATCAGTTTTGAGATAAACCCAACTGATAGATGTGTAATTAGCCATATTAATACAATACCAAGACAGTTTTGGGAAAATGGATACAATAATCTTTAATTTTAAGGTTCATACAGAGTGATTATAATATAACAACATCATGTTCTGATTGAATTTTACTTTAAGGTTAAAAGATGTACTGAAATTCTGGGGAAATCAAACTTTAATATTAGGTTTTTGTTCCCCCAAAGGCACAACCCTTAGGATACTTCCTTTTTTAATATGTATTGTCTACAGTAATCATGATCATTTTTAATAGATATCTACTTCATGAGCATAATAGGTCACGTGTCTATACAACATACATGCTTGTTATCAAAGGATGGCTTGAAACATGCAATGAAGCACAGGATTAGTTAAAAATCATAAGTACTCAAGCTATTGTTTTTAGTAATCTTTTTCTCTTTTCCTGAGTGTTAGAAGCAAAAAGAGTTTTGTCTTATAGAGGTAAGTGTTGGAATAATATCAGTTTGATCTATCTTGACATTGTGATCTATCATGAACTACAAGAACATTAGTCACAGGAGGAAGAATGTGTCTATGATTGAGTTGGTAATATGGATTTAATAAAAATACCACATCTCAATCCTCAGGAATTCAAGATATCGCAAAGGGAAATAAAAGCAATGCATGCATTTGACAATGAATGTGCTTCTAAGAACTATCAGGAAAATCTGTCACTGGTTTTATGAAATATACAGTAATATTTTTAAAGACACTTTCATGCTCTGCTAGAAAATATAGCATTATATACCTTCATGTGTTGATTGATGCTAAAATTTGTAGGATTTTTGTGAGTGTGTGTCCTATATGTAGACCTCAACCATAAGAAAAGAGGGAGTCAAACCCTTAAACCTTTTGTAATAGTAATATTGAATTTAGCTTTTCAAAGGCAAATTAATTACCCAAAAACAAAAATGATAGAATCTGAGATAACAGCAGCCCAATATACATCGACCTTAGCTATCTTTGCATGTCTAAAGTGTGATTTCAGCTTTGAAATCCCCAATATTCCTCAGAATTTATAAACTCAATTTCTTTCAAGATTATATTTAAAGGATTGGAAAATAAACATAAAGTGGATCATAGGCTAGGCAAAAGTAAAATGGTTCTTTCCCTGTTGGTTTATTATTTACTAATACTTAATAATTGATACAAAACAAATAAGCAAATAAAATGCCATCCTTGAAAATTTATCTTTAAAGAGTTATATGGCATTCTTAAAATGCCAAACACTTTTGTTTGCTCATGAGCCAGGCAGAATAAAAGATGGCAACTTGTAGTATTAGTGGAAAAGAAGAAACTCATAGATTTCTGAAAAAGCCAGTTCTGGATTTACTACGATATTCTCTACCAGCTAAGTTTTAAAAAAGGACGAAGGAGAAAAGCAAAAATACTAACACCTTAATGCAATAGTTAAACTTGTGCATAATAAAGAAGATGCACAAATTTTGAGAGTAAAGGTTTAACAGGCTAAGATTATGCAAAGCATTTTAAAACAGATAAAATATTGAAATTAACAGTGATGTTGTCTCATGTGATGACAGTGACCACCTGAATGACAAGTGCAAGTCAGAGGAGAGGGAAAAATTATTCCTATCCACTGGACAATAATGAATGTCTTACAAACTAGATCCAACAATAAAAGATAATCTTTGAAGGTATGCCAGACTGAGGAAGAGCCCAAAGAATGAACACAGGGCGGTGTGACTAAGACAACTGCATTTTCAACTTGTGAAAAGAGAAAGTGCAAAGTCTACAAATAGAAGGTTTAAATTCTAATCTTAAAAGATTCTATAACAACTTACTACCTAGATGATAATATGTACAGTTCTAGGCAAGTATGTACAGCTTGCTACATGTAATCTTGGTCACATGAACCACAGGTTAATTCAAAGGAAGTACTAGGAAATGCATAGCATTGGGATAATGAACGACAGTTCTCAGTTAAACTTAAAAGACTAGTTTACCATCCATGTGATCAAAACATGCAATTCTCCCTTCTCTATTCCTTTGTATAACAGTAATGTTGACATAAAAGTAAATGTGTTTAGCAAACTTTCATAATAACACAATAAAACAATTTTCATCTCTCCCTCAGAATATAATTTTTTTAAAAAAAGAAAGTTGTCAGCAAGTGTAATTCTAACATTTCCAAACCTATCAGCTACATATAACAAGAAAATGAGGAAGTTAAATTCCACCTAATTTCAACAAGGTAACTGGCAGGATCATTCATGAAAATGTTGTCTGGGAAATAAAAGGCACAGAAATCAAATCAAATAGATGTGCTGGAGTTTTATTTGGAACATTTTCTGAATCCTAGGCCAGTTGATGAGAGCCAAGCTTGGGGAGGTGCTGCCTTGATGGCTGGAGGTATGGCTTCAAAGGGGACATGAACCCCACATACTCCCTCTTCCCCCCTCACTTCCTCCTACCAAGGTAAGCATTGCCACACTGCCATGGCTGCCATGACTTGCTGCTTTTTAACAGGACCAAAGGCAATGAGGTGAATGATAGCCTATGTATACGCATAAAACAACAACAAACCAAACCTAAACCCCTTTTCCCTTATAGGGCTTTTATCCCATGTGTTTCCTTGTCATAAATCAAATATAGATGATTAATGGAAAAAAAATGAGCTCGATCATTCCAGAACTCTAAAGTACCCAGCTCTAAATAATGTGACTTCTAAGAGCTATTTCATGACAAAATCTGTTAATAGGAGAACTTTCTCCCTCAGGAATTTTACAGATGTGAGAAACAACACTTGTATTACCACCAGTGGCAAATGGGTTAGCTGACAGACAAGTGTCATTCTAACAGACCCTACATTCATCTTAAAATTTGTCAGTCACTATATTATTGGTATGACTGGGGTGTATTTCCATAAATGATGCATCCCGTTTTTCATAATATAAAAAGTACAAGATACTGGCACAATAAGAGGTCCAGAAATTTAAAGATAATTATGGAAGCCACCAATGCTGAGGTATACATGTGGATGGGACAAGGACAGTAATGACACTTACAAACAAACAAAAGAACAAATTGCATAAATAAATTGAGGGATCGCTGTGGACGAAATGTGATTGGCTGGTAAAACAGAAGCCTTCTGTTGGACATGATGATGATGAGACCTTTCTACAATGCCATCACCCAAGAGACTGAGGCAGTGGAATCACACATTTCATTTCACATCGAGTTTCACAGCGAACCTCTGCCAGGTGAGTAATGGGAGGTATAAAAAGATTCAGAGCATGCCTGACCAGGAGAGCAAATCAACTCTCGACACCTGTCAATCCGATGTTGGTTTAGGTGATAAACATTAGTTTGTGGACTTAAAAAGCATGGTACCGGCTGCTTAACTACTAAGGGACGTTTTGTCAAAACTCAAGAATAATTATAGTTTCCAGGCATGTTCACACTTGTACAACTCTGTAGTGCAGAGTAAGTGAAAAATCCTCAAGGGGTGGGACTTATACCACGGAACGATTCAGTGATTCAAGACTAAGTATCGATTTTGTAGAGCAATAGTCTCAATAGGCGCTCTCTCTCTCTCTCTCTCTCTCTCTCTCTCTCTCTCTCTCTCTCTCTCTCTCTCTCTCTCTCGTCTCTCTCTCTCTCCCCATTCTCTCTCTTCATCCTCTCTCTCCCTCCCTCCTCTCCCCATTCACTCTCCCCTCTCTCTATGCCTGTTTATTTTCCTTGTCTCTCTGTCTCCCCGTCTCTCCCTGTCTCCCTGTCTCTTTGTCTCTCTCCTCTCTCATACTTTTCTTCCTGTCTTTTCCTCTCCCATTCAAATTTTAAAGTATTAACAAGTAGCATTAAATAGATGGACTATTTTGTAGAAAAACTCTGGGTTTTTGATTTATAAAATGTGAACTTCTGGTCTGGAGATAGGAACGCAGTTTCTACCTCACTCATTGGGTGCACATATTTGAGTCTTCATCATGTAAAGTTCTGAATATCAAAGGTCAAACTGACCCTACTCTTAGAAAAGGGAGTTAGCTCTGCAGTCAAAGCTTCTTCCCTGGGCTCTCATGCAAAAAGATTCTGAATGTAAACGATCTCCTGACTCTGGGAACAAAGGGTACCACGAGGTTGAACATGGTACAGAGGAAGGGCTGAGAGCTGAAAAACTTCCCTTTAGAAATATTGATGATATCTCTCAATAGTTTACGCCACCCTTTAACAAAGTCACTGCTTATATTCTGAATTGTTAGGTTAAAAACGAATTGGAAGCTTAATAAAATATTCAGACACAGCACCATAGCTACAGAAGTTATTCAGAGCTACAAAAGTCCTCGGAGGCCAACTGGTTCAACACTAACAGATGTAAAAATTTATAAATTTAAAGACAAATTTCCAAGCACCACCTTAATTATAAATTACAAAATGATTCTGAAATACTCTGAAATAAGCTGAGCAATTTGTAAGCCACGTGGTATGGATTGGGACGGCCGGAGGTATACATTCGATCGAAATTCACACACATACGAGTGAACTGAGCATGTAAACACTCTTCTGCCATCAAAAACTCGGCTCTTCATTCTGCTGGCTCTCCACCCTGTAACCCAGTCAGGAAGCGTTAATGAATACCCATGGGGAACCCACAGCGCAAAATATTCCCTGACCTATTTGGAAATGAGACAACAGTCCCTCTTGGAATTAAATCTTTGGTGCAAAGATTTTCCTGTCTTTTTTCCCAGCAAATGAGTATCATGTTCACCACTGGAGAGACAACACCAGTTACTTACCCCCAATGAGTAGACAGAGTAAGCACCCAGGAGGTTTGAGACAGTCAGAGAGTCAGATAATGAATGTGCTATTTATAGAACAAATACAACAGTAAGAATCAAATAAACACCGAATCTGTGTAGTTTAGAATAGCCAGCTCCAGGAAACAAGAAAAATAAAACCTTGTGCATGGGTCACAATCATTAGCTTGATTTGTCTATACCTACAAAAATTCTTGCAGGTTAATTTTTAATTGCTGAGGAAGAACAACTTTACTCTTTTTTTGCCAATCATCCTTAGGCAAAGATCCAGAAATAATTATGTGTAGACCCCTGTATAAAGGTCCAGGTAAATTTTGAGAAGTCAGTGAGATTCTGTAGTGATTTACAAAAATTTCACAGCTCACAGAAATTTCAGTGGAAGGGGTTGTGACTGAGGTGAGGATCAGAAAAAGAAAAAACAGGTATGAAGTTCTTCAGCCAAGGAGTCCCCACCTCCCTTTGAGTAGAAGTGCAGGGAGGAGAAGCAAACTCACCCTGGCTATTCAGATCACTTTTGAGATATCTATTCATGCGAGATGCTCCCGGATGACATCACTTGATCCAACTGATAGTTAACAGAAAAACAAAATTCAGGATGTTTTCAAACCACTGTGTTTTAAGAGTGAGAAAAAGGAGAGATCTAAGTGACTTAGTGAGCAAAAGAGAGTACCGTCTAAATAATTATTTGGGTTTTTTGTTTTGTTTTGTTTTAAATTAGTTTTTAAATAAAATTCATGGTGCCATAATATCAGGTTTGTTTAAAAAATAATAATAATAAAAGCTATCCAAACTATCAGTGACTCCATCCAAGAAGGTAATTAACTTCAAGTTTTGAGACAACTGAACTCCCAACAGGAAACGTCCAGGACACAGAGTGAACAAGTGAGCTATTAACTGAGCCTGATGATACATTGTAGCATCCAAATAAATAATAGGGATCAATTTGAAAAATTAATAAGGCATTCACATCTGAATGGAATTATAACTACAGCTCTTACCACTAGACAGAACTTAAGAACAGTCAATAACTGCCATACAAAAACTTAAATCAATTAAATATTTCTTTATAATAAATTTAGCATTTAAAATGTATTAATTTTTAAAAAATATATCAAACTCCCTCTCATTTTTCAAATCTCTAGAGAACACATTCATGGTGATTATGTAGCGATACAGTGTCAGTAGTAACTTAGTGTCAAGAATAATATGGCTCCTCTCCTTCCTCTAACCTTTAGAAGTATTTGCAGTTCCTTAAAGTTAATGAATACTTAACTTGAATTGCTTGAATGTCTGGTACTGTAGTACATACTTTTAAAATAAGCAACTTATTCTTCATCAAAACCTAAGGAAAATAAACTTACATAAATAAAAATAAAACTCATGAGACCTACAATAACCTTTCAAGTAAAAATAATAGCAATAATCCTAGATTTGACTTTGTACATTTCCAAGATTAACAACATTAAAAGCTACATTGCTACGATACTTTTCAATAAGGACTTTAAATTCCTGCCTATATCAGATTAACACCAGATAGAGGTTACTATATTTTTCAAAGAGATTTATAGGGAAAGTTCAAATTAAGTGAGGTTTATTCCATTCATTCTTGTACAATGAGCAGAAGGAAGACCTTGATGTGTCTCCAAAATGTCTGACACAGGATTCTCCTTGTAAATGTTAGCTTTTGTGTTCTCTTCTGCTTCCATCAACAGGACCCTGAATGTGCCAATAAAGAAAACATGGCAGAAAGGATACTATGAGTCTTCTGAAGGGACATCCTCAAATGACATGCTATTTTTTTTTTCTTTTTGTGGTCACCTGGAATGAGAGCTCTCTAAACTTTTTCTTTCCCAAGCACAGCTGTTCAGCTGGTAGAACTCCAAACAACACACAGAGACCTCATGTTTGTTCTCTAATCAGTTCAACCTGGTCACAATCCTTACATCAATAGATTCCAGAAAGCAAGCATGTGAATAAAGGAACCTCCAGATGATTCTGTACCCCAGAACTCTAAAGCATGCAAACATATTCACCACAACCACCCCCATCATTGGAGAGCGGCAATATCTTCATAGTCACACCCTGTTGGAATTCTACACACATGCTTTAAGAACATAGTAACATGTGTGTTATGATGTTCCTCCATGAGATTTGTGATTTTGCTGTCATGAAGCAGCTGGTAAAAACATGATCTTTCCTAAGGCCATTTCTACAATAGTAACAGCAGTTAATGGTAGACTGGCATGATAGCGATCTGACAGATATACTATTAACACTCCACATGCATGCTATTTCTCTATGTACCCTACAAAGCATTCTTAGTATTCCTACCTTATAAATAGGAACATTAAGCCCTTGCAAGAATATGTGGCTACTACTGTCCTTGGGGACCTAGGTAACAAATTTTAGAATCAGTATACTGGTGTTACAGTGAAGAATGCCAATATTAGTAACATATTGCCCATGTGGAGCAAAACTAATATGTTATTCTGTCTCTAAACTTGCTTGCTGTCTGGCTTATCTACTGGAGAAGGTTACACCCGAATAAACTGCAATTCCTGGAGACTTCTGCAGTGTGCATGTCCTGATAATAAACAAAGCGTTTCAAAGCAGCCGTACCATGGTTCCCTTTCTGCATCCTCCTACATTAATGATGAGAATGACCTTCTTTTGTCCACTTGGGAGACAAAACTGAAATCAGATTAGTATTCATCAAGCGCAGGAGTGATGACAATGACTGTGAGTCAGAGCTAATCTTTTTCCAAGGAACTCACCAAGTATATGAGGAAAGACTAAACTACTAACCAACTGACTATACCACTGAACCCCCTCTGGCTCCTTCACCTCAGATTCTTGGTATTTAATAGACAATACCCGTAGTTAAAGGAACACATCTTCCATTATCCTATTTGGTGTGACTTAAGAAGTTCAGGCTAATCATCTTGAGTGTCGCACAGAATTTCCTGGGAGGTGCTGATTCAGCCAGAAAACACATTCCCTTTTCCTCTCTGCTTTGCTTCTTTCCTGTAATACGGGATGCACGGGAGATGGCTAGCATACCAGAAGCTACTCTATGATGTTGATAAGTAAAATCACAGAAAACACATTAAAGAGAAAGAAGATGGCAAAAATAATAGTCTCTTAAGATCATGGTCACAGCACAGAACCACAGTCTGGTTACTACTGAACTTCCTTTCCAAACAGATATAAATACATTGCCACGATATTTAATTCTTCAATATGTTCACGTTTTTGGTAAATTCCATCAGATACAATTAAATTTTATGAATGGATTTTTTTTTCGCTGCCCAAAAGATTCAAAGCACCAAAATGTTCAATTTATACCTAATAACAAACTTCACCCTATCTTATCCCCAAAGCGACATCCTTCATTCCAGGATGACTGTGTGAATTTGAAGACACACATGGGGAACCTAAAGGCTCAGAGTGCATAATGGTGCTTGTATCATATAACAGGCAAGGTGAGATGGGCAAGTGAACTCAGAAAAACTTGAAAAACTGAGGAAGAACAAAAACAGCCACAGTTAGCCGACGCTAAGCTGTATGCTGTGCACGTACCATACAATGGACCGAGAAATTCTGCCTATTATTTACACGGTGACAGATAAAAGAAAATGAGGTGGAGCTCGATAAACAAGCTCTCTTCTAAAGTAGATTTAGACACTATTCATCCCCGTGCTTTCAGCCCAGAAGCCTGCTTAGCTGCAACTGTGAAATAAATTCCGAACCTCAGAACATTCTGAGGAGGAATAATGTTCAAAACAGGCTTGGGCTTTCTTTTGCTTCTCTTTGAAATTGATTAGGTGTACTTTCAGATGAGAAATGGGTTGGTGCCTCAAAGAAGAAAGAGTATTTTTAGCCAAATACAAAACAGCTAATTCAAGTTGTCCAAATAAAGAGAGTGAGTACTTAAGATTTTGACTTGATACTGTAGCTACGAGCTCGTATAAATAACTTGTGTTGTGGGCCCACAAACCATATCATGCCATATCAAGTTTTGATAAATTATCAAATTATACCAGAAGACAATTGATTGTTTAATATTGACTCAACATTTTCTGTTAAAGTCAAACTGATTACAAGACAGTAGTGAAATTTGTTTCTTGAACCACCTTCAAGAAACTATAAATGGACTAAAGCAATAGAAATAAAATCACTGATGAGTGCTTAGGAAGTAACAGACATTAGATTCAGAGCTGGAAAGAAATGTTACATAAGCAGTAATTTAATTTAACTTTTCAATTTGAGGCATGCCCAGTCACATGCGACTCTCTGAAATGAAGCATCTCAACGGCTCACCATGAGTCTGCATTAGAAAGTAATCTGAAAATCTATAAGAGCAACAAAAATAAATAAATTTACTCTGCAACTTCACTTGCTCTAACTGCTAAGACACAGAGACGGGCAAATAAGAATGATTCAGCTCAGTGAACCATGCTACACTGCCCACACGGGAGAGCTCAGGCACCAAACCATTCAAAGCACTTTGGACCAAGGGACTGAAGTCTCCATGTTGAAGTCTGTCCATAGCTTAAATTTCTCCAAAGCACAATCCAGCCTGTTTTGTATAGGACAGTTCTACATTCCCTTAAAATTTAAGGATTTCTACTGTTAGTTCTTTTCTTATTGACTCTCTGATTAAAGAAAGAGTTGCAGGGAGGAAGCTGGTGTTTCCTATATATTTTATTTTGATTTCAAAATTACATTTAATTCCTACTTATTTGTGCGGCATGTATGTGTGTGCACAGATGTGTCATAGAGTCCACTAGTGGTCAGGGGATGACTTGCAGCATTTGGCTGGCTTTCAGATTGCGGTTCCAAAAGATTGAACTCAAGGCACCGGGCTTGGCTGCAAGCACCTTTACCCGCTAAGCCATCTTACAGTCACCTCAAATATATAAAGTAAAAAATAGATACAGACATTTCAGTTCTCATAACAACTAGCTCAATGATTTTTTTTTTTAATCCTGTAAAAAGAGAAACGGGGAGAAGTGGAGAGAAACTCCAATGGAGCTTTAAAGACAAAAGACTCCATTAGAAATTCCAGTAGGGACAGAGAGTAGGGGACCAGTCACCATTCATGAACTCTAGATTTCCTCAGCTATAAGGAGACATAAGACCTAAATTCAATGAATATTGTAATATACTGTCTTGTCATCATTCCTGATATGATGGGTATTAGTGTTCATTCAGACTTTTGGAATCATTTGTATTACCTAAGAAAACATATAATGATTACTTGGAAACATAAATTATATTGGTGTTATTAGAATATATATATATATATATATATATATATATATATATATCACTGAGTATATAAAATGATACACAAATTAATTCTATAATTTACTTGGAAGACAGTAGAATGGGTTAAGAACAACCTAATATGGGTGCACCAATATAATTCTGGGAAAAAAAATCAGTAAGTTCAAATTGTAACAATAGATGAGAATCACCATTTGACTAATTTTTAATTCCTATCACAACTGATAACGATCACTTATTTACCCAAGCTTTAACATTCCTTTGTTAAAAAAAACTGAATGCCTTTTAAACCTTCAGAGAAGAATGAAACATATTTATAGAATCTATGTAACACCTATCACCACACAAATGCATCTGGTTGTGCACTTGAGAAAGCACTCAAGTCACCTATTCCTGAAGGCATTGCTGAGCTGCCACAGAGCATCTTTCCTGTGCTGTGGTTGCTACTGTATCCTCACGATGTAGCTTAGTGCCTGACATAGACTGAGAACTCAAAACTATGTGTCAAAGTAATGACTAGAAAAATTTAGCATTAAAAAGTCATTGTTTCTTATACACTAGAAACATGGATTTTTCATGAGAAATTTTCTTAAACATATTAAGTGAGTTCAAGTGTCTTTTTTGTATAAAATAAATCTCACATTGTTACATTATCGTATATATTATTTGTTTGGAAGGCAATATATTAGTCTAGTAAGCATTTTCCATTTGTGTTGGGCTGTATACTATGAAGTGTATCTTTCCCATAAGCATATGGTGAATGTTGATGCTGTATAATTAATAATTCTATTAATAGTGAAAGAAACTAATTTTTATACAAATATACACTAGAATATCATTTAGGAAGAAGTATTGCTATCTTGCAAAGTGGATGATAAAATGGGTTAAATTGTAGCTATAAAATTCCTAGTTAGGGAATATTAAGTATCTTTTACATTGGATAAAACAAAATAAAATCTGCATTATACTAACATGTACTAAAGTCGATGATGTCGAGTCCTAAATGAAATACATGTGTAAATAGAAATGTACACTGAAACCAAGCAAACCTGCCCATACATCAACAGATAGTTCTTCAGTTTTGTGGGTTTAATATTAAATAAAATGAACCAATTTGTGGCACCAATTTGTGATCCTTAACATATGGGAACAAAGCAATGGTTAAACTGATTACTGACATCTGATACTGGTTATCACCTACCACCAAGCTGCCCCTGTAATTCATCTGATTATTTAAAATTCACTATTCTATCAAGAACTCTTCCCTGTCACCTGTTTTAAAAACAGAGAGCAGCTGGGCTGTTTTACAAATAAGGGACTTGGGTTTTCAAGGCAACAAGGGAGCAGAATCAGAAGCTCTTGGCAGCTGTGAACCAGGCTCAAGAGCTCCACCCCTTCACGACAGTAGAAAAGTCAGCTGTTGTCTCAACAGCTGGCAAGTAGCTGATGGAAATAAGGTCTTAAAGAATTGTAGATTTTATCTAGGAGATACCCATAGTCAGGAGGCCAAAAGAGACAGTAATATTAAAAGATGTGATAAGAATGGGGAAAAAAAAAAAACCAACACCAGGCAAGCTAATGAGTGATAACATACAAATGCTAATGAACTGTGATCAGAGGAACTCCTTGCTGATATTATGGAATCCTATAACCTGAAAGATCTTTTCAAAAGTACAACTATGTTCTAGAAGGTGTTTTACAACCCTTTCAGAAAATAAGAAAACAAAATTGTCATTTGAACTCCTTCCTCAGCCTAGCGTGTTGGCTACTTAATGCTATTTGCTGTGTTGAGGATGTGTTCACAATAACGCGTGATCATTAAAAACAGAAGTCATTGTGACAAAGTTTAAGATGAGGGCACTTGCTCCTCTCGCAGGAAGCATTTTGTGGATGACATTTTCACAGGCACTTATCGATTTAGCCAACATATCCTAGGGTTGATTGTGCAGACACACACAATGATCAAAGAAACCATTCAAGAAGCAAGGTCCTGGCCTTCGGTAATGTCATGTAACACCTAACCTAATGGCAACACTGCTTGTGGTACCCCAAAAATGCAGAAAGAAAGCAATTCACTGTACTGGAGATAATGCCAGGGGGACAGATGGAGGAGTAAGAGGCTAACTATAAAGTTTGGGAAACTGAGGTAGCAGTCCTGACTTTAAAGACTTTATAGATTTGATCTATAATAAATCCTTTTAAAAGAGCATGTCAGGAAAAGGACAGCACATGCAAATGCAAAGAACATGACAGATGGGAAGGGGAGCAGACAGGAAGACAGGAAAGGTTTGCTGAGTAGTGCTCAATGGTTCAGAGGAGGCTAAAATCCTTGCATGTGTAATAGCACTGGTCCGCACGTCTACCTGATTTTTCTTCCACTGCCCTTGACAGTCTGTCAGAGGAAACCAAAGGAAAGAGCAAAACCGCATGACTTCAGATAGAAAAGGCTGAGAAACAATGAGACAGAGAGAGATGAGCACAATGCCCAAGATGCCACCTCCTCACTGGGCGCTGCACAAGCCACTCACCAGTTTTCAGGGCAGTTCTTCAAATCAGCATCTGCAGAAGAGTAAGGAAAGGGAGAGGTTTATGTGGAGTGTGCCCTCTTGAATTAAACTCTTCACTTATCTCTAAACAAATTCGTTCACAGAAACAAACAAACAAAAAACCCCAGTTGAATGCACACTTTGTAAACATGAGTCGGGGTGAACGAGAGCAGAAAAGCAGGGGGTGGGGGGGACACACAAATCACAGCAGCCATTATCGTCACAGCACACACTAATGCACTGTAAAGGTGGTCTTCATGCTCACCACCATTGGCTAGTGCTCACACCCCATTCTGTATATGTCAGAATGCCAAGTTCCACTGAGGAAGAAACTCTGTTGTAACGTGGGGGGTGGGGGGGGGGAATTCTATCTGTATGTCTCCAGTTACCCGATGCTGGAAACACCCACTTTGATAAAGCAAGAATTGGTTGTATTTTACACACACATTCTTTCATTACACAACATCCTTATTAGATGCTAGTTTAATTCTTCTTTTTACCAGAAATTCAAACTCACAGAAGAGAGCATAAAATCCATATATTTACACATTTATATTTCTGTGTAGAAAAAGAAATAAGCATGTCCATTTTATATTTATTTTTTACAGTAATGCAGACCCCATAGAGAAATAAAAAAAAAAATCTCCATCCTGCCCATAATTTTGTTCGAATGACATTTACTTAGATCCTATCCAGTAGGTATTAATATCAACAAAACATTTTTAGAAAGAAAATATGTGCAGAGTAGATGACCTGATATACAAGCTTAATCCGCATGACTCTACTTTTAGATCAATAAAAAACAATCCTTCCCCTGTAATCATATTTACTACTACATAAATCACTGTTACTGGTGTCAGCCATTAAACATTCACAGATAAAGGTCTCAAACTGAACTCCATAACCTGAAAATTTTCATTCTATAAAATAATGCCAGACTAGGAGAATTAAGTAGATCTGATGACAATGAGTAATCCAAGGTTTTGCATTTTGTCAATTAATGAATGGTATGTTTAAAATGCAACACAAATTTAGCTTACTGGAGAGGATAATGTTAATAAAACCAAGGACAATAATTTACTGCAGTATTTCAGTAGTAAAGTTAAACTGAATAAAATAAGTCCTAATAAGGTGGTTAGTTTTATTAGATTGTAAAGGGAAACAATATCCTTTAAATGATTTTATAATGACAGTATTAAAATCAACCTTGAGTTTCATTCAAAATCAGATAAAATAGCCTTTTAATATTACTTGTCAAAGTTCTTATGGACACAAATGTTTATGAAGGCAGAGGACTAAAACTGGATTATTAAATAGTTTGCTTCCAAAATAAAATAAAGACTTTAATGAAATGTCAATTTTAGAAATGTAAATTTCTGACTTAACTGTTAAAATTATGTTTCATTTAAAATATAAGCCATTTGTATTCATAGATACTGCTAAGAGGACTACATGCTTCTCCCAAGAGAAATAAAAGTGCAGGTGATCATTAGCACTGCCTGTGAGAGGAGAGACTACTTTGTGAACAGACCTTGAAAGTCAGTCATTGATGCCAATATTCTTCACTTCAGAAAAAAAGGGGGTCGGGAATAAAATATCAGTTCACAGATGACTTGGATATGTTCTTGCTTTGGCTGGGATAAATTTAACTCTTGAGGGAGAAGCCTATAGAAAACCACTTGACTTCAGGTCTAGACTGTTTTTAGGACTGTGGTACACTAGTAATAGATCAATTGATTTAATCAACAACTTATAATTTTATTTATTTCTCATTTGGTCTGAAAGTCAAACCCTTATTCCAGGACACAGCAGGGACACAGGGGCATTGCCAGTTCACCCACAGAAACTTTGCCTATTTATAGGTGTCTTCATTTACTATCACCTCTTCTGATGACTGTGCAATGGATTGCCTGGTTGAAACTGGTTCCCTTCAGTGTTGCTAATGCTACTTGCAAACTTCTTATATCACTTTTCCTTTTTCCAACAAAACTTAATAACAAACTCCTTAAACCCAGGGCTATGTACTGACTAATATGCCTATGGAAAATGTCTTAACATAGATACTGACTAATATGCCTATGGAAAATGCCTTACATAGATAAACTCTCCAATAACCCAATCATAATTTTTTTTTTCTCAAATTGCATCAGAAAATTGATATCTACTTTAATATAAAACTAAATATTAACATTCGAGAATATATTAATGAAGCATTAAGAGCATGGCAGTCTGTAAAAATGAAACCTCCAGTATATTTTGTTGATCCAAGAAATAACAGCACATTTCTAAGCAGTTCAGAGTAAAACTGTTTGCCAACAACCTTCAGGCAATATCTTGTATACTGGGAGATTCTGTGTTATTGTCTGCACTGCTAGTCTAACGTTCATGAAAATTTATACAATTGTTTCCCTGGCAAACTCCTGGGTGACTTAACCCGATCTTGGTTTGGAGGGCGTTTCAGACATTATTCTTAAGGCCAAGCTTTCATAAAGGTCAGTAGTCACTGTTTAAAATATCATGTGTGTCCCTTTCTTTTAAATATAAATCAGTATATAAGAATAGTGGAATAATTCTTAAGCATCATGGAAACATTCAAGCAACTTACATGCTTCTGTATGGCAATTAACAGTTGTTTGTTTCAAAAACACTAGAGCACAACTTAATCAGTCTGAAAGACATCCGTTCACCTCATTTAACACATACTTACTGAACACCAACTCGATGCTGAGTCTTCAGGGGGCAATGGATACACAACAGGGCCATATAATAGACACAATCATCTCGTACTGAGCTTACAATAGGCATGGGGAGTCAAATATTAAACACATAATCAAGCAAATAAAGTGAAGAATAAGTGCTACCCTGGAAACAGGGTGGGGTGAGAGATGGCATCCAGGGTAAAGGCAAGAGTTTGTGTAGATTCTGAGTATAATGACTCACAAGCAAAGTAACACTGGGTGGCACCAACTAGAGTTTGCCATGAGAGGAGTAGTGTGAGAATAAGCAAAAGACAGACAGAAGCCAGTGCTTGAAGAACAATAGAGCGAAAAGCAACTATATGACCAGTCATACTGAACAAAATAAACTATGCCAAATACCAAACAATGTAGTGATTTCCAAGATATATTGTGCTATGGAGATTATTTTTACCAAACAATACACCAGTAAGTAAAGTAATATAACAACCAAAATCTACTAGAACATCTCACTGTATTTTGGCACTCACTAGGTAGGGTCTTCACAAGATGTTCTAAATAATAGTGATTTTACTAAAGCTTCCGAAGATTTGGATTTAAGAGAAATGTGTGTGAGAATAAACTACTAATTCAAAGTTCATAGTCTGAGTTTCTAAGTAACTCACAAATTCAATAAGATCTAAATATGAAAAACACAGTGTAAAAGTATATTCTTTCCAACATCGGACACTAAAATGATAATATTTAAAAGGCAATTCTATGCCAATTATAAATTAACATGTGAGAGCATGGAACTGATGAATGTAGTTCAATATATTGATGCCTAAATCAGAAAACTACATGGTTTCCAATTTTCTAATACTTTTTACAAAGCCCTTGCTTATCACTCAGGATCATCTGGAATCTCTACTGGATCACACTGTCTTATTAAAAACATCAACCCTAGATGTTCACAGACACTAACAAAATCTTCTCTGTGTTTGTTTAAGTTTTCCTAATTCTTTGTGAATTTCATTCAATATACTGTGATCATATTTATCTGCACTCCACCTCCAACTCTTCCCAGATCCACTCCCATCTCCTCCAGCCCCTTGCAGCTACTTGCTCTCTTTTTTTCTCTTTCTTAAACAACCCATCAAGTCAAATTTGTGCTGCCTACATCCTCATGGGTGTGAGGCTAATTACTGGGACACGGTCAACACACCAGGTATAATGGTTAGGAGGGATGAAGAAATGAAGATGAAAGGGAAGGAGGGAGAGAGGGAGGGAGGGAGGAAAGGAAAGAAGGAAAGAAGGAAGAAAGGAAGAAAGGAAAGAAGAGAAAAAAGGAAGAAAGGAAAGAAGAAAGAAAGAAACAAAGAAAGAAAGAGAGAAGGAGAGGGAGAAAGAGAGGGAGAAAGAGAGAGAGAAAGAGAGGGAGGAAGAGAGAGAGAAAGAAAGAAGATAAACAGATAGAACGACCCACCCTACAAAAACAACTGCACATAGGTTTAGATATCAATTAAACTTCTTTAAATTCTGCCTTGAAATATATAGTTAATTAAGATGAAAAACACACCAAGTTTAAGCAGATCTTATTTCAACATTAGTAGAGTAAGAAAAATGTAACATCAACCATCTGCCCTCCTGTTTTACATATGTTCCAGGGAAACTTTACATTGACAGGTAAGGCTTGTCTCCATTAGGCTTGGAGAGGGTTACAAATGTGACTAAGTAGCAAGAGTGCTTGCTGGCTCTGAATGATGCTTTGGTTTCTCCTCCCAGCATCACCAAAGAAGCAAACCCACCAACACACACATACACACACACACACATACACACACACACACACACACACACACACACACACACACACACGACTCTCCTAAATTCCTGTAGAAGAGCCTAAAAGCCAATGCAATAATACTGAGGAGACATCTTTCGTGTTGGCTGAGATATGAAAACTGAACCCCTGAGAACTGTGTGAAGACGAATATTAGAAGGTTAATCCTTCTAAAGAAGTAGCCAGACCATGCTTGTGCCTTTTTAGGGTTGTTTGTTATTTACTTTCTACCCAGAAGTGTGTTTGCTTCCTGCCATAGGAGGACACAAGCCAGAAGTCGTAGTGTCAGAGAGAAGCCCTCACTAAAGACATAATCTCTGGACCATATCAGCTTTCAGAACTGTGAAAGGGGAATTTCTATTCCTTATAAATGAGCCAGTCTCAATATTTTGGTCACAGTAGCACAAATGAACTAAAACATCCGTAACTACCTAAGTCTGCAAACTGAAGTACTGTCCTAGGATGCACCCAAGCAGATTTGCTGAGTGATGATTGTAAACTAAGCAGCCCATTCTGCCTCAGGACCCTCTTTTCCTGTTTTCTAGGTCCTAAGTAATAACACTTCCATTTCAGAGTAATTTTGTTTAACTGTTTAAAAATGAAGTGATACCCCAGGGGAAAAAATTCCTATTTCCCTTTGACGCTAAAAATTCCTTACATTCAAATAGCATTTATACTTTTTTTAAGGAAAAAAAATGTACTTCGTGTGGTGTTCCTATTTTTTCTTTCTCTTCTATGTAAATCTACTTTGGCTTATTTTGTTACTCTTGCTCTGTTTGTATGTAAGTGGGCAGACAGCAAGCAAGAGAGGTGGAGATTTAGACAGTCAATCACCCTGCTCACTCAAGAGTTCTAAGTGTTCTGTTTGTTGTCTCCTGGGAGAGCAGCGGCCATAGTAACAAATGCAAATGCATTTACTTTAGGGCTATTTTAATAGCCGTCAATGGAGGGGGCAGTTATGTGTAGATTCAGGGCTCTGGGCTCTAGGGATCAGCAATAATTTAGTCTTTAAATAATAATGGCTAAAGCTTCATACGTTGCAGTTTGATCCACATTAAGCAGTAAACCACATGTTTAGCATCTATGCAGCACCCTTCTGTCTACCATCAGAGCTCTAAAAATACACCTCACATTGTGTATGTAGACCAAATGTCTTGGGTCTGCATGAATATTTCATCATTCCTACTTAACTTTGCCCCCCTGACCAATTGTTGCATAAAACACTGAAAACAAAGCAAAACTGATAGTGGATACTTCCCAGGGGTGGTTTTAGAGAGGAGACTCAGCCACTCCACAGGATTTCTTTAAGAGACTTTCTAACAAGGACTGGACCTAATGTCGTCCTGCAGAGGAAGCTGGTATGTACATTATACATCCAAGATAGTGAAAAATGTGGCCCTCTGAGAACAAGGGGATTCTGTAACTGGTGGGTGTTCAACAGTAATTTTGTTTGAGAAATAACTATACTACTTCACTTTCTGTAACTTTTGTAGGCCATTCATAGCAATGAGTCCTGTATGTTGTACCTGTATGTAGTACAATGACTGTATGTAGTACTTGTACCAATGACCACGATTCATTATTATTATTATTATTATTATTATTATTAATATGGATATCATATTTTTGGCTAAATATTGGTTTTGTTCTTAACAATAATTCTGTTCCAGCTTCATTTTGCAGATGAGGGTACTGAAACCGAGCTGTTAGGTTATTTCCCTCAGAATGTGACATTGCAAAGACTGGCATTGAAGTTTTCTTCGTCCTCCAACTTTTAACTTTTTCCTTACTGCCTCTCACTGGAGTTATCTGTTTTAGGTTGATCCTCATAATTATCTATGGAAATAGAGTGGTATTTACTAAGAGAAGCAAACTGTGCAGAGGCTTTAAAATCTTCCAAGACACATTCACATGCTTACTCTATCTCTTTCTCACAGGGATTAGAAATATACTTTCACAAAACAATGTTTAATTCCGTTATTAGGTATTTAAATAAACTAATACAGATAGCATGAGGAAAGTGACATTTCTTTATTTTAATAAAACAAAGCTATGTTTTTAAAAAATGATGAGTCCCAAAAAGATTAGCGTGAGTAACTTTTCACTTGTCTGACAAAGACATTCTCAAGAAACAGTCAAGGAGGCACGGGAGCTGTGCTTGCTGCAGTACTCGGTTGGTGCTCCTGAACTCTAAGAACAAACGCTAATTACCACTCAGCCCTAATGCTAATCTCAGCATCTGCTAATTAAAAGATCACATCTTCTGCAGAGTCAGCATTACGATTCAAATGAAAACATTAATCAGTTTGAAAAATTCAAAATCAATCAGCTGTAAGGGAGAAGTGTAGGCCTCCGGTGACTGGGTAATGACATAAGCCTAGAACTGAAAAAGAGCAAGTGTCAAGTCACGTCTCTCAGCTGGCCACTTCCACTGTCACAAAAGTTATTCAGAAAAGCGTTTTTTCCTATGATCCAATATCGCGCCATGACCATTTGATGACACGTGGGATTTATACACAAAAATCACAACACCATCTGGCTCCTGAAGAGGGCTGGTGTAACATTTGATGCACTAGAGATATGATTACTGACCAGATTATAAAAATAGATATTGCAGAGTTTTCAAATAGCTAATGCAACTTGCTGAGCTATTTCCAGCATACTAATAACTGCAGAAAAGCTCAGTTGTTATTATTTTCCAGCTGTTTTTACTTCACATTTTGCTTCTTTGAGCTGATAGCTCTATTTTTAATAATTTTTACTAATAGCAGAACATTCAAAGCAAAGACCAGAACATACTTCAGGGTTCTAGAGAAAGAAACATGTCTCAGATTTCTCACAGGATTTCCTTGCATTGAAGAATAAAGACTAACTTGAATCTCCTCCTGTATAGCAAAATACAGATTTCTTTCCACTGTTACTAAACAAATGGCCTGAAAACCCATGTCAAAAGCTAAATCTCCTCCATAAAAATTAATGTATCAAAATGTAAAAATATTTTGATACTTTAAATTATTTAAAATTGAAAGGATATAAATACCTAACTTTTCCTGAAATAATAGTAAATACACACAGAAACACACACACACACATACACACACAGAAGACACAGAAACAGACACACACACACATTTGGGGAAAATCCCTCTTATTTCAGAAAGCTGCTTATAATTCATGTAAGTAAAGAAAACAATATATGGAAGGCAAACCTGATTTTTGATCCAAAGCCAATAATACATAAATGATTAAGGAGATATGGAGATATGGTTCAGACATTATGGACACTTGTTGCTCCTACAGAAGACTCAGGTTGGTTCCAGCACCCACATGGTAGCTCACAGTTACCCTTAACTGTAGCTTCAGTTCCAAGGGATTCAACATTTTCTTCGGATTTCTGTGGGTGCCAGTCATGCAGGTAGTATGCAAACATACATGCAGGCAAAATAAAATAAATCTACAATATTATTAAATACAGTTATATTAATCACATGATTATTTTAAAAATATTAAAATATAACTGTAAATGAATAATGATTTCATTTTAAAATATAAAAATTACATATGGATTCCAGTCCAAAGGGCTCCTAATATAATACCTGAAACATAAAGTCAAAGTCACGTCCTCCTTTATCTAAAATAAAAATTCAGGCCTACAAGAATTTACAATAATGCTTTCATGCAGAAAAGTCATTTTGATATATAGTAAGTTTAGCAAACCTAGCTCCAATACACTTTATTAGATTAAAAAATGAATAACAACTTCTTATGACAATTATATTTCAGAAAATTATTAGTAAAATTTATCTTGCAATCCTTAAAGTTAATAAGGGTGACAACATGAGTCTATGCATCTTACAATGACTTCCACTTATGAGAACTGGAAATCATTAAAGAGTGTTTGTTTTCATAACATTGATGCACGTTCATAAAAATTTTATTCCATTCAGACAAATATTGTAAATTCTTGTTAGGATAACAACCATTAATAGAAAACTTATTTTCATACAGGACCAAATAAACAAGAAGAATCTTGAAAGTTTTAGATTTTCATCTTATGCATCATTAAAGAAAAAGACACAAGATGCCTCATGTTTACATTCCAAGGGAATAAAGGCTCATCTTCGCATGCTTGGAAATATTAATAAAAGAAACATATCAAGAGACAGAATGTGAAAGAGGCAAAAACACAAACTGATGTTTATAAATATTTGTAATTTATCTTCAAAACTGACAAAGTTTTCATTTTTCTTTCCCAATTTCCTTTTTTTTTTTTTTTTTTTTTTTTTTTTTTTTTTTTTTTTTTTTTTTTTTTTTTTTTGCAATGTATCTGTCAGAGGATTGACAAAGGAGGAAGCCATGCTCTATGTAGCTCTATTGTGAACACCTCATCATATCCAACACTGTAGCTACACTCATAGGTGCTTGAATGTGGTTAGTGCTATGGGCTTCAAGACTCTACAATACAACTCAATTAAAAAACCATTGACTTGAGTATCTACAGCTTAGCTTTATGTTATTTGTATTTATTGGTTTTATGTGAAAAATTGGTACTCTAATCTATTATAGCCCATGTGTAGAGGCCAGAGGTCAATCCCCATCATCAATGTTTTCTGGAAATAGAACCCAGGTTATCAGGTTTCATGGCAAAGTGACTTGACTTACTGACCAATCTTGCCAGCCCAAACAGAGCCCATTTAAAAAAGAAATGATCCTTTTATAATTGTTATAATAATTCATCATGAAAGTCTCCAGCTGTGGAGAGAATCCACACGTGTTGGTTTTTGTTGCTGCTGCTGCTCCTCAATTTCCTCCCACTGTAATCATCTTTTGGGCAACAGCACCATCACTTAAAGGACTCTGGGAAAGGTCACTAATTGCTCTGAACGAGAGTTTCTGAAGTACTCTCTTCAGCTCCGTACCCTTTGACTTTTCCTTTTGGTTCCATTTTCTAGTCCCTATTCCCCCAATCTCAGTATTCCTGATACCATCATCCTTGCACATATTCTATGTCTGCCGTCTACATTTGAGGCAAGGGCAGGTACACACATTACCATGCATATGTACAGGTCAGAAAACAAGCCCAGCCATCACTGTGTTCCAGGAACAGAACTCAGGTTGTCCTGAAAATGAATGCATATGCTTCTCCTCACCTTAACCCCTCTAGGAGATGCCCCAAATCACAACTGTAGCCCAAATCCACCTCTTAGCTCAAGAACACTTTCCATTCTATACCCACAAAGCAAAGTGGAGTCTTGTACTGAAAGCAGATTTTCCTCACCACTTTTTAATTATCTTATAAAACTATAAAATTATACTACCTCTCATCCTAATAAACTCCTGGTAAGTAGAGCAATCTATTTATTTTTATTTTGTTCATCTTAATTTAGGAACTATTTAAGATTATACTGTCTCATAACTTTGTTAGTACATTCCTGACTTGGTTAGGTTATTATTTGTCTATGAAATGGCCAATTGCTAGGACTAAATCCCCTTCATCCCTACTTTACTGACACTAAAGAAAAGTATAAGTAGAAAACACACACACACACACACACACACACACACAACCATGCACTTCCTTATTTGTATCTTTTTAAATCTATATATTTTTTGCATGTGAACATTTCCCTACTTCTTTATAATTAAAGATTATAAATGGAGCGATATGTGTTTAATTAAACTTCCTTCTACATTTTCATATTTTTAAGTCTTTGCTTACACTTTAGATTCTCAATGCCACATCACCTGAGATATTTAATATGGCATATATCTTCTAGCCCCCACCCAGTTAATCACCTATAATTTACCATCCTGCTTTAATGGCTTGAAGCACGTCCTACTGTCAGTATTAACCTACTAAGGCACAAGGAAGGAATATTAAGCACAGTAAGTTGTCCACGGTTCACATTGTCCATGGTGAGGGAAAGGAAGCAGAAGTGCAGGAAAGTGAGATGTCAGAAGGTAAAAACCAAAGACTTTACAAGAAGACAGAGAATGTGTGAGTGCGGTTGTTGTTGCTTAGTCGGCACAGTGCGCATCTAACACCCAGAAAACACGGAGTACCACATAAACTGGGGATGGAAGCCACACCTTAAATCCTAGAACTCGGGATGTATAGACAAGGTGATCAGTACTTTGAAGGTATTTCATATATATATATATATATATACATATATATATATGTATATATATATATATGAATATATACATATATATGAATATATGTATATGTGTATATTGTATATATACAAACACACACACACACACATAGACATGGTGAGATTAAGGTCAGCTCCCCTTGCAACACACAAACACACAGACATAGAGACAGACAGACACAGAGAGAGAGAGAGAGAGAGAGAGAGAGAGAGAAGAGAGACAGACAGACAGACAGACAGACAGACAGAGAAATTTACCTAACTGGTCTTTGATCACTCTAATTCGTACATTTATACACAGGATAAATTTAACTGAGAAATTAGTGTTGAAGCACTTAGACAAAAATGTGAGTTCAACAACTTAAATAGAACAAGACATTAACATTAGTATTGGGGGAGTTATACATTGCATTAAGGTAATCAGATAATGCCTTTTTCACAATGAATTTAAGCAATGATTATAAAATGAGTAACCCTGCCTTAAAGCCTATATTAAAACCTAAGAAGACAATTCTTCCCAGAGCAATATGATAAACCCATTGAAATCAAGTCATTATCATTAAATATTCAAGATGACAGAACACAAAAATCAACCACACACAACTGGGTATCTGCGAACCTAGTGACAATTTCAGGGTATAGCAGTTTCTCCTCCGTGGACTATATATTGTTAATTGTCTTAATAAGATCTAGGCCCTGTCTTCATATCATATTGTGAATATTCTTACCTACAATATATTTACTTGAAAACACACTGCCTATGTGCCAAATATGTTTCTAAGCATTCTAAGTTTTCCATGTCTGTAGTTTAATAATAAGTTATAATTAAATACCAAATTGCATTTTTATCCCACTCCAAAACATAAGCTTGCTTTTCAAAAAAAAAAAAAAAAAAGTGTGTTTGGCAGTAACTCTAATGTAAGCAAGCAGACTCCAGTGCTGGTATTCAGTCTCTTCAGAGCTCTCACTTGGCTAATATCCAGACAAAGATATCATATAATGCATAACCTGAGCATTCAAAAAATGTGAAGACTTACCCTGCCGTAAACATGGTTTCGAATGTTTTGTACACAACAGCTATTTGAGCCAGTGTCAAACGGGAGTTAACCCCTGGGTTAAGGGACTGGAGCTTCTGGAGATGATGAAGCAAATATTTGTCCCTGTATTTCTGCCAAGCAATGCTTCCATCACATGGAGTGCCCTTCCATCTTGACTGTGAGCTGTGGGTTGGTGCTTTTATTTTGCTACTGTAGAAATATGGATTCATGACTTCATCAGTATTATGTGTTCAATGAATTTCTCTCAAGTAACATTCATTAAAATGCCGGTATATCCAAGGCCATGGGTACGCCTTATCAATTTGATTGTATCATTTTTCCGTGTGAGAAGCACATGGAAACTTAAGATTCAGAGGACGAAATAAAGAACTCGGATTCTACCCCGAGAGCGTATTTACACAAACATGTCAATAATTGTGAGAAATAAAGAAGGATCATGGTCACAAAGGGCATTGCCAAAACATTATGTGCAAGAAAATACATATGGCAACCTATCTCGGGAGTCCATTACTGTACTCTAAACCTTACATGATAAGCTTTAAATAACCAGGGAATAGGGAACAGAGGCAAGACAGGACAAAGCACAGCATTCAACACCAGAAGAACAGCCCAACCCTGGAAGAATGTTTGTCTTGTATCCCACCACCTCACCTCCTACGGGCATTCATAAATTATTTCCCTGTGTGAGTCACTCGTCAGTTCTTGGCTGCTTCATTCATGAAACCTCCTCACCAGGGCTAGGCCAAGTCTTTCAGTTTTCATTGTTCTGCCCTCCCCAGTTGCCAGTCAAAACCAGAAGAATAGCAGCCATGAACGTCCACCCACTAAGGTCATGTAAATTTAGTTTTATTGCCTTAGACTGGTAATTGGGCATGCCTTGGTCTGGTCTGCATGGTACCACCATATCGGGGGTATATTTCTCTTGATTTCTACTATTGGCTAAACAAGATGTTTTGCCTTTTTACTTGTCTAGTACAGTTAAATATATTCATTTGGGGTGCCAACACTGGACCCAAACCTATGTCACCGGGCTAAGGCTGCATTACCTATTTTTCAATCATCATTTTCCCTGAGAGTTTGTCTTCTAAAAACTTCAGAGAATGATCTCCAAGTTTGATAAGGTTCAAGGCTTTATTCTGCCTATCAGCAAACAAACGTGAGATTACTGGAGTGGAACAATTTTGTCCACTGTAAACAAAGACTGTTATGAAACTCCTATGCAATAAGTTGTTGGAACAAACAGCAACTTGCTAACTTTTTTTAAACACCTTGTAAACTGAAGAAACACTCTAGACATGAAAAGTTCAAGTAACTTAGAAAAAAATTAAAAACTATCATTATATTTTCTTAACTGCTTATGAGATTAATCACACATTGCAGATTAAAAAACAGAGCTGTACCCATCCAAGCATGGTTTGATTTCTGTAGTTTCTCTCTGAGTCTACTGCAGGATCAGCTCATACCATCATGAAATGAATGAATCCGGCCCAGGAAGATATGTGAGAGAAAAAGACCGTGTTCACACAACTTAGGTTATATATAGCTTTAACCATTTAATCTTAACATTAGTTACAGTTGTCAATCCTATGCTCTGCTACATCTATATATTCAGCTTTATTCTAGGTCAGTACACATAGGAGGAAACACAAGATTCCTAAAAATCAGTATTGTCTATATTTCTTGGCACCTATTGAGGACCTAGAAGCACAGTCACTCTGCATACTAGGAGCCTGATACAGTACTTAGAATATTATTTAGCAGTATATATTTATATAGCAGTATATTTAGCAGTATTTGAGAGTTTCACAAATTACTGTTTCATTTTAATCCAACTCAGGGGGACCTTGATGAGTTTTAAGAATGTAAACACAATACAGTCCCAATAGCAATAGTGGTATAATATTTGCCAGGCACAGAGGTCAGACTGTAGGCCAAGGACTTGTACAATATTCTAGTGATCACTTCCTGTCCCTATGTAAAAAGAACCCTTCGACCTAAGTAACCCCACCTTGAGTTTGTTCAAGGTAATTTGTCCTTAAAATGATTTCCTTCCCAGTTATTCTGCTCTGTGCGAGTGCCCATGTTCCAAACTGCTGAGAAGGAGCAATGTTTTCCGGGAGAGCTCACCTCTCCCCATACTCATTTCACCAGCTTCCAACAATCTGCTTTCTGCTGATCTACATACCTGCAACATTAAAGCTTGCAAATGAAGCCTCCTTTTTGTGCCAACAAGGAGCCATACAAGACAAGAAAAGCACCAAACGACAAATGGGTCAGAAGGCAAATGTTAGCCTCTGGTCTTATTATGCCTGTTGGGACTACTCATTTCTAGATTTCCTGTTATGTCAAAAAATAATGATAATAAGTAAGTAACAACAATTCCAAGTGGCACTTGCTTGGGAATATTGACAAGTATTATCCCACTTAAAATTTGACTGAGATGAATTTAGCAGTATTTTTATTCTAGAGCCTAATTTAAAAGAAGTCCCCATTCTTACCACCACAGAAACAAAGGTAAACTTATTTACTTTTTCTTAGTAGCTTCCTCTTTCCTACGGCTCCTAACAGTTTCCAAGCACTCTAATTTTCTTTACCCTCTCCTGTCACTGGCATGAGTACTTCTGTATGTTCCCATTGTTGTTTTTACTGTTTTGGGGGATACTAGGAGCAAATCCAGACTTCACTCATGCTAAGGAGGTGTTCTACTGCTAAGTTACTGACATAATTTGCCTAAATCATTCTGCTACTGATTTACATATTTTCTACACTATTTTTTTTTCAGTGCTAGGGTTTGAACCCAGGGTCTTGTCCTCCCAATAATTTCATAAAGCATTTATATTACATGATAAACTCTAAATTTATCCATAAGCAAATAAACAAAAATCCCTTTGCCTAAAGCAAATGCAATAAACAAATCAAAAGGAAGTGATGAGTGCAGGTTTCAGGCACACACTCCCATTGAGGGAATTTCTCTTTGCAACAGAGACCACTACAGGAAACATCACATTAAAATGCAGAGTTGTGGAACGCAGTCCCCATGAAGACATGGCTGAAGATAAGGCAGAAAGACAGTAAGAGACAGAGGGTGAGGCGCTTGCTCTGAGACAGTGTCTCCCAGTAACATCAGGGACCACACCCCTAAATTCTCACCAGCATGACCAATCAAATGTGAGTTAAACACATGAAAACAATGAATTTACCCAATAGGACATAAAGAATTATAGGCAAATGAGTACAAGGAACAGGAGAGGTTGTCATCCCCAAGGAAGAGCACACTAATAGGTTATCCAGTGCCAACCAGTCAGTCCTTACAACCTATGCACAAGTAACATGATAGAATATTATATGGACTGAAAAGGTTATATTTTTGGAATATATGTATATATGCATACATGTGCATAGTTCTGTCAATCATGGCATAATGATTTCAAAGTTCCTCTTGATCCCTTTTTAACATAAAACAGTTACATGCAATACTTCTTTTCTACTCTTTTTTTTTTTTTGTTTTGTTTTGGTTTGGTTTTGGTTTTGGGTTTTGGGTTTTTCGAGACAGGGTTTCTCTGTGTAGCCCTGGCTGTCCTGGCACTCACTCTGTAGACCAGGCTGGCCTCAAACTCAGAAATCCGCCTGTCTCTGCCTCCCAAGTGCTGGGATTAAAGGCGTGCGCCACCACCGTCCAGCTCTTTTCTACTCTTAACCATGTAAATAATGGTAATCAGGAAAGGTTATTAATGAGCTGTGTTGTTTTCATGGGGTTACAGATGAGAGCATCATATATATGTATATACATAATATATATATATATATATATATATATATATATATGCATATAAAAAACAATTGATTAAAAAGAGGCCGTACATTTGAAGGATAGTGGGAAGGGGTATAAGGAAGGACTTGGAAGGAAAATATCGCACGGAAGAAATGTTATAATTACAATCTCAAAAATAAATAACAAAAAAATTAAATGATGTATTTGGTAATATAATTTCTCAGCTCTCAATAATGATATCCAATTCATGTATCTTTAATCCTCAAAATATTATATTATCATATGCATCAATGCATAATTCAAAGACCATGGCATCTGCAAAGAATCACAATAACTGGTCTATTCAAACTCCTTATTATGCACCAAATGCATTTGTTTTGAAACCTACTTAATATTCTTAGTATGGCTTGTTATTTCAGTTCTGTCAAAATCCAAGATTTTTCAGAGACTCAGGAACAAGTGAATTTTACAGGGTTAGTGATTAGTTAAGTCAACCCCAAATTCTGTCCACTCTGACTTCTAAATATTTCTAGGCCTTTTCTGGGCAGAAACACTTAAAGAATCAGACGATGAAAGATCTTTAAAATGAAATGTAGTCTACATTTTTGATCCACCGAATCACTTGATGTTAGCTTAGTTTCTTTTGATTATTTTTGCTGAATTAAAATGACCATGCATTGGGTTGAAAAGAATTAAATAAAAGAGGTATGGTTTCCAGTATTTATCTGAAGATCAAGAAGTAGAAAATATTAAAATTCAAATCTAACAAAATCCTTGCTAGCTCAAAATGACAGTTCTCTCAAAAATCATATTATAAAGCTAATAATGTCTAGCTAAGGCTACTTGAGTAATTATTTTCATGCACTTATTCATAACTGTTTGAAAGATTTATTTCAAAAATTATCTCTGTGTATATCTCCCTTGGCAGAGGACATTTATTATAAGCATTCATTATGAGTAAACAGATAAACAAGGATTAGGTAGGCAAATAAGTGAGCCAAGCCATCCATAATCATAATTTTCGTTTCACAAACACACGATGGTTGGGGTGATAATAGACACTGGTTGCCTCCTTCACGTGGGCAGACCTAGCAATCAGGCCAGAAGATCACAGGCTCACCCCTTTGTCCTTTGCTTTTCCTCCACATTGACAGTGCTCCTCAAAGAGTCATTAAATAAACTCATAAGAGTGCCAGATATCAAGCTTAGCTAACGCCTATGAAGATTAATAAGAAATGAACCTGCCCTCATTGAGTAGACAATCTATAACTGCGGCTGACACAGGAAGAGGGACTTAATTTATGCTGCAGCCCAAGATCAAACAGAAATGCAAATGTCACAACATAATGGGCTGGACATGTTGAGAAGCAAGGAAGGTATTTCGTGAATAATGCCTATTTCTGTTGAAGAGGGTATGATGCCCTCAATGCTCCTTTCAGTCCTATGTTCATCTGGAATGTTTGCATGCCATTGTTTCTTTCTACCCTTCACCATGTAAATAATGGGTATCAGGAACTGTGGTGACGTAGTGTTGTTTTCATGGGGTTAAAGATTCGAACACAAAACCTGAATATTTAACTTGATTCTGCATCCACATAATCTTTTATGAACACGGAACTTTTCATGATAAAGAAAAGGTCACTGAAATGGGTCTATTCACAAAATTTAACATCAGTGACATTTAATGATTTCCTAAAATAGTAATGATATACCTTTTTGCACACACTGCCAATTAAGAGACAACTCAGAACACGAAAAGAGTAGAAGGAAAAGAAAGTAAGAAAGGGCACTGTGTTCACATCAGGCATATTAAGGAACCTGTCAAAATTCTATCGTTGCATTTTAAAGGTAAATAATAGCAAACTGATTAATCTTAAATAGCTTTCAGTATAAATTACTTCATTCTACATTTTTTAAAGGCTCCTACTATATTAATGGGGAAAAGCTGGTGACATTTTAACAGGATCTGCAGTCCCGCTAATGGTATTGTACTGATGGTAATGTTCAGATTTTAATAACTGACTATGGTTACTGAAATAGTAACATCAAGAGCAAAAGATTAAAGGGTATGTGGGAACTCTCTGTACTGTTTTTACAACTCTTCCCTGGGCTAATAGCTGACTTAAAATAAAAAGTTTAAAACAATCCCTAGTTGTAACATAGAACTTTACAGTGCTAGCTGCATAGATGTAAGATCTCATCAAACAATACACATTTCACGTAGCCAGAGCTTCACCATGGTCGCATTTCACAGTGTCTACTGACTTCTTAACAGCTAGGACTTACTTAGATTTAATTGCTAAAGGAAAAAAATATATTTCTATGTAGACAGCTCCATGAACAAGAAAGGGAAAGCTAAGGCTTCACTGGAACGAGGGAAGAAAAATACTGTATTTCATTAGTTATAAAATTCTAGAGGTCAATTCAGTCTAAAAGAGAAAAATTAAAAGTATCATTCTTTCCCATTTTATGATTGCAATACAATTCCAAGTGATAAGAAATACTCTACGATAAAATGAGTTTTTTAAGGAGAGGGGGGGACACCTCCCTAGTCATCTAAAGCAAGGCCAAGACAAAGCATTATCAATCTACTCTTAGCAATATGCACTTATGACCTGCCTATTATGTGCTAAATACCATTGTATGTTAAACTTGAGGGAACACATTTTAAAGAGAAAGGGTTTCACGATCCTTTAAAAATATAAAGTGTAAAATCACAAATTATTAAAGCATTTGGCTCTGAAGAGCTAAGACACCAAATAAGATTTTACATTTCCAAATTTCCATTTCTCTATTGAAGCAATAACAACTGCCATTCACTTTAGTTTATTCTAGAGGTGATAGTAGGAAAGTAACTTTATATTGTAGCTACTTTATATTTGTTTGTTTTGTCCCTACTAACTTCTAACCAGCTCCAAAGGAAGTAAGATTCCAACTTCATATAACATTTCCTCCTGACCTACCTAGAGTCATTGCTGGGCACTTGGGAGTATGAACAAAAGTCATTTTTTACTGTCAAACAAACAAAGTACCATTTTCTATTGTGTAATTTTGAGCTTATTCATCTTAGTGGTGCTCTTTGTGTTTCATCTGAGAGCCTTAACAAGGTCATAAAATGAACTAACTTCTGCTAGTCACTTCACATTAAAAACGCAATTTTATTTATGAGAAGTATCTGGCTTCTCTGTTGCTATGGTAAATCCATGACCACAAGCAAGTTGCAGGGGAAAGGGTTCATCACGCCTTACTAGAAGGAGACCTCCTTCAAATGAAGCTAAATTAGAAATTCAAGCAGGAACCTGGATGCAAGAAATAAAGCCTCTACTTTATTTCTTCTAGTGTTCGTGGAGGAACAATATTTACTGGCCTACCAAGCTATCATTCTTATAAATGCCAAACCCAAATATCCAGGAATCACTCCACCCATAATGTGCTAGCTTAAGTACATCCATCAGAAATCAAGAAAACTCCCTTCTATCTGATGAAAGAAATTCCTTAATTGAGATTTGCTCTTCCCAGGTATAACTAGGTCTATGTCAAGTTGGCAAAACTAATGATGACAATTATTTTATCCATAAGACATTTACACATTCAGAGAAAACAAGAAACTTATGGCATAGTGAAAAGTGAAGAGACGTCTCAAAATAAAATTTTAATAAATGACCACAAATGGGGGATATCTGATATGGTTCCAGCCCCAGATGAAGAACTACAGGCAATTAACAACTACTGAGAAAGGGAGAATTAGTCTTCACTATGAACGAGACTGTTAAGTGTTTATCCTATACCAAGAAGTCAGCCTTAAAAACATATACATAGGAGCAACACTAAGTGGACTCAGAAAGTTTCCTTAATATACTTATTTGCATATGTATGCATAGCTACAATAATTAAAGAAAATGGGCATGAATTTGAATGGAGGCCAAGGAGAGATTGGAGGAATGGGTGCGAGAATAATGAATATAATTTTGATTAATTAAAAATGTATGTTCTTCCCTCTCCCATCTGATAATATCGTGACTTATTTAGTGTTAGACCTGAGTCATTATATATTTACAGCTAAAACAAATCCACAATACTGTCTTTTAAGAAATCACTAATAGTTTCAGCCAGTTGTATTACAGATTCTGAGAACCCTTCATAAAACCTTGAGGGAAGGTTGAACCTAAGTTTGATGGGAACCAAGCAAGACTGAGTTCTGACTGATGTTCATCCTTCTGCTAAAACGTGAGCTGGAAAGGAACAATGGAGAGCAAAACTTAGCTTGGCAAAGGGACTCCCATGTAAGGCAACATGAACCATTATAAGTACTAGATGGGAATTCTTGAAGAGACAGTTAGAAACATGACAAGCTGTTACAGAAAAGAGAACCTGAGAGAGAAGACAGAAAGGTGATAGAGACACTCAGGAAACATCTGTGGTCTCTACATCCTCCTGTGACTCAGGAGAGAAAATAGGTGTGGAACAGAATTCAGTGACCTTGGTCAGCTTCTGTTGGGCTACTGAGATGTATGATGCTAAAGATGAGACAACTGCAGAAGGTGCTGAGGATGCTGGAGAGAAGTGGTTGTCTAGGCATGAAGCAGGTGTGATTAAGGAGAGCACTCCCTATCACTAAATGAATAGGAGGAGGTAAAAGTAGATGTGCCAACTCAGTAAAGGACAAAACACACTAAGCCATTTTTGCTAAAGTGAGTAACAAGGTGATAGTGTGCACAGATGCATCTATTAATAATACGGGCATAGGTTGGTTTCTACTTATCTTGGAGAGTGAATCATATTTCTCAATAACTACATAATATTGTCTCTACAGCTCTAAGTTTGACAAAGATAAGGGCAGAAAGGGCAGCAACCCAATCAGAATTGAGATGGGACAGAGACTAGCAGGAAGACCATATATTGACATTGTAATGACATCATATTGAAAGTTTTTCTTTAATTTTCAGTTTGGACCAGCCCTTAGCTATTGTGAAGACAGATACTCTTGAAGAAGTTCCTGATGATAATGAAGGAGACCACTGAGCAGTCAAGGACTAGGCAAAAGAAATAATATAACACTAATGGACCCTACTGTTCCACAACTGGCAACACAGTTTGTGTAGTCACCACATAGGCACCTGCTCTGAAAACACGACTGCTAGTTACTTCATTCCATGGAAGAGAAGGTTACTGTAAAATGAGGTGACTTTTTAAATTCTCCTTTTTATAAGGGATGAACTAAATATCAGATCTTGGCCTGCAAACGAGGCACTGGGACAAGACTGTTCCAGGAGGATTGAAGAAGAGTGCTTTGTCTCCCTGTTGGCTACTGTGTTTGAGGCTTCTTGCATGCAGGGATGGCTGGCAGTCACTTTCAGGAGGTGATGTTAAATAAACAAGGACCCTAGACCCCTCTGCTTCTTAGCCTTTGCTTTGCATATAGGCTCTCTCAGGCTTCCACAAAACTTGAAAAAGGAACAACAGTAAGATATGTCACTAATCAGAGGAGGTGTTGGAGCAGTGACAGCAGACCACTGGAGTCCTCCATTTCCTACCCATAGATCCTGCCAGGGATCCAGAATGACAGGAGTCTAGAGCAGAGTAGAACACATGTGAGCCCCAGAGCAAATCTGTAGAAAATATCACAAGATACTGAAGCAAGTAACTATGAGGTTCTCTCTACACATCAACAGGACCACTAAGAATTATCATGCCTTCACACAATCGTTTTAGATTAAAGGATACTGTTCTTTAGGTGCATCTTTCTGCTGTTAAGAAAACATGATGTTTACACTACTATATACATCACAGCACTGGGCATCGTATCCAGAGAAATTAGGAAAAAAAAAAAAAAAAAAAAAAAAAGACGCTCAAATAGTAAAAGGAGAAGTCAGGTTATCTGTTTGTAGATAATAAGATTATATATATATAAAATCCTTAAATTCCCAGCAAACAAAAAGTGTTATTGTTTATCAGAATATTTAATTATATAGCAGAATACACATGCAAAAACAAAATCATTACATACCAATATGAAATGTTGAAAAGAAACCAAGAAAGCAATATTATTCACATTATCTACCCAAATTATATATTTAACAATTTTCTAGGAATATGTTAAAGATGTTAATGTTCTCTGTTGTGAAAACAACATAACACTGTCAAAGACCAATCATAGAAAGAAACCTGATTACAACAGATTGGAAAGATTACCATGGTACAATGTCCATACTACACAAAGCTATTCCCACCAAACACCAATGACATTCTTCAAAGAAAATGTACCCTAAAATTCATGTGCAAATTCAACAGATTCCAAGCAGCTCAACAATTATGAGCAGAAAGAACAAGACTGGAGATACCATAATACCTAATGTCCAAACAGTCCATAAGGATATAGAGACCAAAGAAAATAATAGCATAAAAAAACACACTTGGACCTCTGGGGCAGAAATGAATCTGTACATCTATCACTAACTGACCTTTGTTCAAAGTATCAAAAACATCCATTTGGAGTAATTTTGATCAGTAGTAGGAAAATTTGATCTGCTTATGTAGACAAAAAAATAATAATAATAAAACAGCTTTCTGTATCCAACCACACAGGAAAATCAACTCAAAATGCATTAAAAATCCAAAATTAAAAAACTACCAGGAAAATATAAGAAAAAAATACCAAGACAAATATGTTTATTAAATAAGGGCCCAAAATACCACCAGTATAGGCAAAAATAGAAAAACAAGGTTACCTCAGCTCAAACGTTTCTTCATGGCCATGAAAATAATCATGTGAGAGACAATCTGAAGAAAAGGGGAAATATATAAAAGATAAAACTATCTAGAATACCATGGGAACTCAAACCAAATAGTCCTATAAAAATGAATCAAATAGGCATTTCCCAAAAGAGGGCATACAAATAACACTAAAAATGAAAAGATCACAGTGTTGCCACTTATAAGATGATAGCTAACCAAAGACACAGTGAGATACATATCATTCCAGCTAGAACAGTCATAACCAAAAAACCAACTATGACCAGGACTGGGAAGGATACAAAGGGGAACTTATATACACTGTGGAAATTAAAATTACTACAGCCATAAGACTCTCAAAAAACCTAAAAACAGAAACACCATGGTCAATCTCTGTCACTGTTGAATATAAATCCAAAAACTAAAATCTGCACGCAAAAGAGCCACTGGCATTCTCCTGCTTCTTATTTGTTAAGCTATGAAGGCAATTATGATATCTATCGAAACGTCAATTAATAAATAAAATGTGATTGAAACACACAACGGGATATTGCTCAGCTGTTAAAAACGAAGAATGAAACCCTGTCTTTGCATCAGGGTGCTCACAAGTGGACGATGTATGAGAAGTGAGACCAGGTAAGCCCAGAATGGCAAATACTACGTATCCTACTCATTCATGGAAGCCAAAATGCTAACTTCATAGGAGAGACGAGAAAGACTGACCATCCTTGATAGTGTGGGTGGAGGGATAAAGTAAACTGGAACAATAAATATCAAAATACAATTCTGTAGGAAGAGTAAGTCAGGAGACTTCCCAGGAGGTTATTTATGCTTTTGAAGGAACTGAAAAAGAGAAGTTCAAAGGTTCCCAGGGCAGAGAAATGATAACTGTTTAAGGAAATGGTAACGCTACCCGGATTTTATGAAAACGTAGTATGCCTTCCGTACTACACATTACCCAGTGAAAATGTACAATACTCAAATGACACAATACATTTTTTTCTACAAAAAATAAATGGTACACCCAGTCCATGCTGGTTGTACGTCAAATAAAATAAAATCTGATTTTTTACTGAAATTTTTTTACCAAAATAAACCCATGCTCTAAAGTCGTGGGTCATCAAAAAAGTAAAGTAAGCTTGAGAAAAATTAAAAGACTGTTCCTGTATTCTTATAGCACATAGTTTATTTCAAAAGGTGATGGGATCCTCAAGAAGACACTTAAAATACTCCAGATATAAATACATTTGACAAATGATAGCACTGCCAAATAAATGTCCTTTAAAGTTCCCAGGTACTAAAAGCAAGTAGTGAGAAAGCTCGTCAGTAGATATAAAACGTTCTCAAATCTGATTCTCTGGAACTACTCATGGACACACAAAACTATTTTGTGAAGAAAAATAAAGGTAAAGTATTTTAATGTATTGCAGACTAAGGCCTAAGGTACCAATTTAGGAATTTTATTTTAAATAAAACATAGTAACTTAGACAATGCACCAAAATTTCAGCTGAGAGACTAACAAATCTAAAGACACTTACCCTTTGTTAAGTCACACTTTTGAGGTTCATACTTGTCAATTTCCACAAAGCATGCCTTTTTCTTCAAGCCTGTGGTACGTTGGAATTCTGCTCTCAGACACAGATCGCCAGGCCTACTGAGGCAGACAGAAGCTCACCAATGTAAGAAGGGCAAGCAATCTGAAAACGCCCATTCACCAAGTTGCAAACACTGAGACACCACCTTCAGCCCCATAGGGGAAAAAGCAAATACAGGTTGTTACCCCATAGTGTGTGGGCCATACACCCACAGTGTTGACACATGAAATAAATCTCAAGTACAAGGGGAGGCTTTTGACCAGCATTGCCACTCGCCGATCTGGTTCTACACCTACGTTCCAAAGCACCATGCTCCAGAAGTGCGGAGCGTTGTTTTCATTTCTCAGGTATCAAGTCAGAGACAAGAAGGCCAATGAGAAACACATAAAGGCAATTTTGCAGGCCCCTCTCTCCCTGCACATATCGCAAGCTGCGTCTGAAACTGAAGACCTATACTACACAGACTTTCTGATCTCGTCCCAAAAGTTGTAATAAAAAGAGAATGTGAAATAAAACCCTATATTTCTTTCACCGTCCTTCATCATTTCTTATGTCTCTCCAAAGACGATTCTGTGAAGTGTGCTCCACCAGTCTTCAAGGATGACCCTTGCAGGTCTCACTTTAGAAGTCAGTTTTGAGTGTAACAGAGGCAAGAGCAGTAACTCCCGTTACAACCCCAAGCCCCATCCCAAAGAATTACCCTAGTGGAAACAGAGTTTTCCCTCCATATTTACTTTCTTAATTCATTTGAATTAAACAGCCACATAATCCAGGACAATCAATCAAATCATGTAATTATTACAACTGAGAGTGATTCTCTATAGGTTAACCTAGTTTAAAGTTTCTCCTATATGTTTTCTAAACAGCAGTTCACGCCTAATCGCAATCCCTGTCCCCAAGAATGCTGGATGATCATTAGACATTTTGCACCTGGATTTCAAACTCTGATATGAGAAAGTGATATTGTTGCCATCGTGCAGGGTTATGGCTATTCGTTTTGTGTATGAGTTTTCCTTGGCTGAGCAGTAAACTGACGAGAGTATTGTCTTTGTTCCTCACTGAGCCCATTCCTGTATGTTTTCCTGTCTTCTCAGTGGCACTGCCAACAAAGCCTGAAATGAACTACTGTTATCCTTATGCACTTTTTCTTGTTTCTTTTGGTCTAGTTCTTGTGGATTTTGTATTGCTTTAATGTGTGACTTGAGGCAAGACTTCTGAGATGTCTGTCAGCAGAGCCACAAGGGAACACTGATGTAACCAAATAGGAAAACAAACAAACAAACAAAAAAGGAATAAATAAAATTTTACCACTTAAATTTTTTTATGTGAATTAGATTACTTTTAAAGAATGTAGAAACAGGATTGCTGTTTTGATTGAGAACATATTCTTACCAGACCCTACATTTATGCTTGGAGACAACATCTCAAGAGTTTCCCAAGAAAAAGCCTCCTGATAAGATGGATGTGTGCCATTAGGGGCAAAGGGAAGGGGGAGGTGGTGGGGTGTTCTTGGATGGAAGACCAGGAAGGGAGTTAACATTTGAAATGTAAACAAATAAAATAATTAAGAAATAAAAATAAACAAAAGTGTGTAACATAAATGAAAATAGGAATCTAATACAATGTCTCCAGAAGGAAACGACAAAGTGAAATTCATTAAAGAAAAAAAAAATGAAAAGGCTTCCTTGAGATTCTGGTCCTGATGCAAAAGACACAGCTTAGTCTTTAACCAGAGAAAAGATTAATATTTATTTTCAATAAACCTAGCTAGAAAAATATTATTGTATGCCCTCCTACTTTCTCCATGAGCATGCTGATGGAAATGGGTTCATTTATCTAAGCTGACAGCAAGACAAAATTATTGTGCAGATATTCTTTATCTCCAATTAAATAAGAATTTAGGAACATCTGGTTTGCTATAACAATTACCCAAAATTATTCAAAATAACTTTTTAAAGTGTGTTTAAATATGTTACTCTGTATTTAACAGTTCTTTTTAATACACCAGCGAGATAAACATAAATTGAATTATTCAACAATTTAGTTGTATATGTGGCAATTCTAATAGACTAAGAGAGGAATAAAATTCACTATTTCATTTTTAGAGCAATTGGAGTCATAAATAAAAGCAATTACTTGGACCTCTAGAATGAGAACTTGAATGCTCTTCCTTTTCTGAAGTGAGTCCTGTCATTTGTCAGGCGAGGTTAAAATTTGTATCTCCTTTACATGTTCTATTAGAGAACAGAGAATGTCTCTTACTGAAACAGCAGTTCTCTGAGAGGACACAAATACTGGGATCATATTGTAATTCTTTTTTTTTTTTTTTTGAAAGGCAAGTCCTCACACACCTAGTCTAAAGGCACCAACTCTTGACTTCAGGCACGTGAGATTGTCTTCAGCAACTATAATTCCTAACTTTCACACTTTTATAAGACTATTTCATTCAAGGAAAGATGCTCATCTGGGATGAAGGTTCTGAATTCATCCCCATCTTTCATCACATATTTCTTTCCTATAATATTTTGTTTTGTTTTGTTTTGTTTTGTTTTGTTTTCAGCTCCTTAAGAAAAAATTTAGAGGCAGCAATGTCCAGGGGCTAAAGGAAAGCTATCTCTGCCATGAAAGCTTTGAAAGCCTAGAGCCTAATCACAAAACTGTTTTTATGGTTCACAATACTACAAATACACGCCTACAGGGTGTAGGTATTCAAAACGGAAATAAGTAATAAAAGCATTTCTAGGATTCTTATCTGACAATGCCTGTAAGTACTCAGGCTTCCCATTTGTATCTCAGAAAATGCTAGATGATCATGCCTTTCAGTGTAAGGCTGAGATAAAACGATTGTATGATGCACACGAAGTAACATGACAGAATGAAAGGAAGTACACGAAGACGGAAAGCAACTGCCGTAAAGCACAGTGTCCATCCTGCACAAAGACCGGAAGGAAAAGATGGGGAGGGAGAAGGTAATGATCCACGGGTTGCTCCCTTTTAGGTAAGTAAATATGGTAGAATTTATTTTCTCATCAGACATTAAATCTAACAATAAAACAATTTAGATGGGGCTATGTCATCCTCGGCTGGAGGATGAAACGAGCATACAGGCTTGGGGACTTGCCCAAAGGTATACTGTAGTCACTTGGCAGTATTATGGTTTGGAATTATTTCATCCTAAAGGTCATTTTTTTTTCCAAATACACAATTATGACATGGCCAAGTTTTTGTAATATCTACCATTAGTTTAATAAGCACCATATAGATTATTTTATAGATTATAACTTCATCTTTTAAAACAAAACCGCATTTAAGTAATCGGATCTTTTAGGTTATGAAAAAGATTACCAGTCACAGTTATTAATGGATTTCCATTTTTATAAATGGATAAAATGAAAGAAATAATCTAAAAGCCACATGAAAGTTAAGCTTCTTGTTAGACATTTTATATCTCAGTGTGCAGTAGGCTTGAAATTTCAAATCTAGTTAGAGTTACATAGTGAGACTCTGTCTAAAATTAAATCAATAAGTTCCATGCCACAATATCATATAAATGTTATATAAAAAATAACGAAGTCTGAGGACAAAATGCATGTATTTAAATTATTAAACACTTGAAATATCTTAGAAATTCTTAAATAATATAGTCAACCTGTTTACAGTTGTTACTCAATTTCCAACCACTTTGGCAGCTGAGAGACAAATCAACCACTGTCATTTTAGGCACCATTAAAATAACAATTCCGTTTACTTCAATAAGACAATTTACACATAAATCACAGAGCAAATGAATGATCTTTATGGTTTGAACACTCTCAACTAAATTAAATGCAGTTCTAACATCTGACCTCACAACATTTATATTTCATTTAAAATAGACATAATTTCTTCCTCCCTCCCTCCCTCCCTCTCTCTCTTTCTTTTCTTTCTTTCCAGTATCACACAACTTCAGAAAGTGGAATTTAACTTTCAGGTAAAAACAAACAAACAAATAAACAAACCAAATTAAACAATTAGCTAGGCATACTAGTTGGAACACTATACTATACATGCATACCATACCAGTAAAAAGCAGCAAAGTCCATGATGGGGCCAGAGGAAGGCCGATTCATCTGAGTAAGGGCAGCCAGAGGCTTGGACTGTTCTATCTTTGGGTCTTCCATATTATTCCTTGCTGTCCCCTTTGGACTTTGGCTAACATCCTTGTCCGTATTTTATACCTATCTTCCCAATCCTCTGTTCTAAGTGCTCTCCCCAGACTCTCAACAAACTCCTTCCTTCTGTTTAAGCTAAGGCATTTTGATTTAAGGAATACTAGCAGTCTTACCAGTTTCTGTGCAGAGTCTGGTGCTCAGTGGATGAGAAAATCCTTATCTAGCCTGTCTGAGCTCAGTAGGTCAAAGTTTTTAGGAAACGCTGCATTTACTTTTTTCCTTTTTGATCTTTATCACAATAGTGTTTGCCTGGGTCACATAGAAATCACTCAGTAAATATACATTCATAAGTGAAAAAAGGACTGAGACGTATGTATTTATAACAGTACACTTCCTCCGGTCACTATATTTACTCCACTCAGATAGTTTTCCTAAACCATAATTTATTTTTATTTTGCCCAATGACTCCTAATCAGTTTTATTTTTCAAAAACATACATGATTTTTCATTAACACTAAATAATTTGCTCAAAATGATTCTAAAATTAATCATGTCACCTCCCATCAAAAGAATGCCCTAAGATGTAATAACAGCCTTAATTTTGATAGAGGAGAGAAGTCTGTCCTTAGTGCGTGACTGATAGCATCTCAAGTCTCTCAGTTATCCCACATACTAACTTCCTGCTGTCACTGTTAACCTTTAGCACAGATTCTGTTACACAAACTTCCTCCATGTCTACAAATCCCTTCAAGCCAAAAGATACAACCCGTTAGAAAGAGAAGGAAAACCCAAAGTAGGCTGAGCACAAACCAGACTTCTGGCGGAAAGCGCTCTCTCCCAGCCATGAATCACACAGATGTTCATCCACAATGTTAAATTATAACACCTTGTTTTTAGGATTTTTGCACATCCTCATCCCAAATAGTGTTTGACGACTGGTTGGAGCAAGTACTTTTAATGAGATTCTGAAATTCACCGTCAGCTCATCAATTTATATTGAGGCATTCTCTATGTTTAGCACTGACCAAAACCAACTTGGAGAAGAAATGGGTCAATTTCATCTTAGATTCCCCAGTAACAAACCACCACTAAAGAAAGTCTGGGCAAAAATTCAAGAAGCATCATAGACAAGAAGCAGGAGGGCTCACTGCTTACTGGTTTCTCATAAAACCCAGGACCACCTACTTAGAGGGGCCATTGCTGGCAGAAGGGCTGGGCCCTCCCACATCAATCAGAAATCAAGCAAGTGCTACCACTTAAGACAATTTCTCAATCGATGGTTCCTCTTCGCAGCTTACACTTGTTTCTATGAAGCTGACAAAAAACTAACCAGCGCACTATAAGATGAAAATTTCAGATGTCATGTCCATACAGCTAAATCCAAACAATCTTGCTTTCTTCTCTGCCCTATCACACTCTTCCACTGGTACACTTTGCATTTGTGGTGAGCCTTTTTGGTAACAATATCAAAAGCATTCTCTGGACAGTGATATACTCAGCCTTCCTACCTGCCTGGAGAAAATGTCCACTTCCTACCTTAGACAGGATCCAACACTATATCTAAATTCTTATGGTATTCTGAACTTCCAGTGCTCAATGGCTTTGGTTATAAAAAATTAATCAAATTAAATTTAAAAGGAATGAAACAAACAGTATCAGATACACTGTTTAATATCTAATATTATCCATCATTTTGAAAATCTCATAAAGTCAGAGGCTCTTTAAGACCTGTAATGTTCCATATTCCTAGGACCCTGCAGGCGTCTGGAATAAATAAAAAAAAAATGATAACATTAATTTAAAAAAAATTTCCTTCAGGGAATAGCAGAAACATGTAGAAATATACTCAGGGAAAGAGATCACCTTCAGCAAAACATGACAAATTAAAAATTCCAACAATATGTTCTATTTATGAGCTTGTCTTATGTACAGTAGCTCATTTAATACTTGTTATACCTATGAAAATAAATATATCTTACACCTATCTTAACAGATGAAGAAATCAAGCCATCAGTACTCATGTTTTCACAGTGTAAAGTTTGAAACTGTGCTTTTCCAATTTCTAATGCTCTGCTCTTCTCTTCTGTACTTATTCAGAGAGACATTTTAATCACTGTATTTTATATTTTTCTGGATGCATATGTTCACTTTCAAAAATGATCACTCAACTTCTCTGGAGCTTAAATACAATTTAATACTGAAAATTTGTAATTTAAAATTTTATGTAAATAAATTCTGTCATGTGGAAGAAAAAAGAAGACTAGCATTAAGTGTTCATCATGCAGTGTATATATTTCTGTTCTCTAAAAGAATTGTTAAAATTGGAAGACTAGACCTATAGGCCCAAAACCCTATGTGTTAAATGTATTTAATATTTAAAGATAAGGTAAAGAAAGCTGGCATAAGAAGCAATACCAACTGCTGAAGTGCTTAGTATTTTAAGGAATCTAACATACAAAAAACAGCAGTTTTCAACATCACTTAAATTTATCTTGCCACAGAACCTTTAATAACTGCTTCCATTTTTGTTTGATTTGTGTAAATCCACAGAGCACAGTTATAGAATCATTTATTTATCAACCATTGTAATATCTCTCATAAATATGTTCTGCTGCAGAATTACACAAAATGCCAAGAAGGAAAGTAAAACAAATTCTATTGTCTCCTGGGACTAACCCTGAAACGCACATGCTCACAACAGGTATTCAAAATAATACTTTTAGTCAGTCTCTCTCTCTCTCTCTCTCTCTCTCTCTCTCTCTCTCTCTCTCTCACACACACACACACACACACACACAAACACACTCATCCACACTTACATGCATTCACATTCATTCTCACACACTCATACACAATTCATGTATATTCACACACACACACACACACACACACACACACACTCATACTCACACATTCAGAAGTAACAGAATCAAATTTAGGAAGTCCTGGTATCGGTGTACTAATTACAGAAATGTGCATCATAACCACCGCCGAACACTTCAAATTTTCTTCCTACTACATATCTACAAAAAGATCTCCAACCACACCTATGTCTCACAATACTCATGTTCTTGTTAACTAAATGTAAGCCACAAGGATTCATTTTTCTACCTCACTGAACTCTCTATTCCTGCATATACAAATTTCATTTACTTTAAATATGTTTACTAGTCATTGACTTTTCACACTTGAGTTTTCAAATATACACCAAATGATCACTATGATGTTCCATTGAGCATTTGGTGAAACTTGAGTTTCACAAAACAACTGCTTCAAAGAACTGAGGAGACAAGGGGCTTATTCAGGAAAGTCCCAGGAGTTAAAGATATAATCCACAGTCCTGCTCAACTATTAATATTTATAGGAAATCCTTTTTTTTTTTTTTTTTATTAAGGAAGGGCTGACCCTGACTTTTATATCTTGGTAAATATGTAACTCAGTAATTGCTCCAAATTACAAAAAAAAAAAATTATTATGCTTCATAGTAAAAAATTAATAATTGCTAAGTACAAGTATGAGAAAGAAATTCTAAAGAACATCCAAAAAACTGCTGACACATAGTACATTCATACATGGAAGAAGTCAACAACAGTGATGTGCTCTCTGATGTAATACAGTGAATCTCAGCAACAGACCTGAAGAACCAACCAAGAATTTCTAAGTTAATATATTCATGTGACATCATTTATCCCAGACAAAATAAAAGAAACAGCTAATATGAATATGTTAGTATATAAATAAATCTATCTACACTAGGATTAGAAATAATACTTTAAAAATTACTGGCACGTAAAGAAATTGCAGGAAATTTTATAATTGTGTGTATGTTCTAATCTCAGTTCCACTGAATACAAAAAGTGGGCAATTGATATAAAATTGCAAGTTCAAAATAACTCTGTGAATATTGTGAATAAGGAGTGTGCTGGCTCATTCGTGTCAACTTGACCCAAGCTAGAGTCAGCTGAGAGGAAAGACAATTGAGAAAATGCCTCCAAAGACCATCCTACAGGCAAGGGCAGTTTCTAAATTTATCTTATGTGGGAAAGCCGGGTCCATTTTGGGTTGGACCACTCCTGGGCTGGGGGGTCCAGGATTTTATAAGAAAGCAGGCTGAAAAGCCATGAGGAACAAGCCAGTAAGCAGCATTCTTTCAAGGCCTCTACATCAGCTCCTGCCTTCTAATTCCTGTCCTGCGTGAGTTACAGGCCTGCCTTCATCCAATGATGAACAACGATGTGGAAGTATAAGCCAAATAAGCCTTTTCCTCCCAAATTTATGTTAGTCATGATGTTTCATTACAGTAATTGTAACCCTAACTAAGACAAGTATTATTAACATATTAAGTGGTTTCTGCCTTAACTTTTTGTTACCAGTCCTCAGAGTTGAGTATGTTTTATGATCTGTAATCATAAAATGTTAGGAGCCATGCTGCGTTTGCTGAAGTAGCTATACACTCGCCATTAGAAGATGGCGCTGGCTTCCTGTTCCTGGTTCTTCTTGGCCTTGGTGTCTGCAGCTGTGCGCACGAGTAGGCGCAAATTCTCCCGCTGATAGTACTATCAGTAGATATGTAAATGAGACCCCAGTCTGTAAGCCAATGAGGACAGATCATGTCTCTTTGATAGTATATAAGTCAGTACATTCTGGGGCTTGGGGTCCTTCCTTTGTTCTCCATCTTACATCCTCCTAACTAAAAGAGCTATAACAATAAAAGACGCTGTCAAAAGAATCTTAAATGTGACGTGCTCCTTATCGGCGAAATAGTGTGTCACAATAAAATATAATTTAAATATCATCTTTAAAACATGGAATAAGGTACCATGAGGAGGAGTATATGAGATTCAAAATTCAGAATTACTGAGACCCAATGAGAAACCCCTTAAAAGCACAAAGGAAATCCACAGAAACTATAGTTCACACTTCACTACACGCTAACATTCATAAAGAAGAACAAGGAGTGTCCTCTGCTACTGACACCGTGAACTTTCAGAGAACTGCATCCATTTATAATAAAGTAGGCTAACATCTCATGTGTAAACCTGTTGCCTTCCTTCATCTCCCATTACATTTTGTGTTGCTGTTGCTCTGTCTCAACAGCCCCTACATGCAAGGAAGAAAACACGTGTAAGAAGGCACACTATGACTCTCTCTGCCAGTTCTTATTCAAGAAAGGTCTCATTGAATAAATGTCTGCTAGGAGACTCTGAGTAAATTTCATTTCTGAACACTACTGTCTGCAGCCCAGCAGGCTGTTTTACCAAGATAAGATCACACATTTAATCAAATGCACCAAAAAAAGGAAATTCTCACAAGGTTTCCTTAATACCATCAAATCACCAAACACAATGTTGATGGCACAGTGATTTTTAATCCTCTTTCTTCTTTAGGGATCTCCAGCAATAAGGCAAGTCGCTATTCAAGGGAGTTCTAATTAAATTTCTATTAACCTGTAAGATTTCTCCTAAAGTGTCTTTATATGTTACTACTTACACTGTTAATACTAAAATAAAAACAGCATAGCTTCTCAATTTCAATAAAGAAAACAGCAAAATAAACCAGGTGGCATATGCCTAGATTTGGGATGTTGAGGAAGGAGAATGAAGAGATCAAGGCCAGCCTGAACTACGAAATTAAAAAGAAAAGCACTAAAATCTGGATACATGGTTCCATTTCCAAAGTGTTTACCACAGGTGGCTGTGAGACTGTAATGTCATAATGAAGAGACAGAGACCAGGGGATACTAAAGAGTCACTTGTCATTTAGTCTAGCCAAGTTAGCATGCTCTGGGTTCACAAGGAGAGAGTATCACAGTATCGCAAAAAATAAGTTGAGGGCTAGAGAGAAGACTCAGTAGTTAAGCGTGCTTATTGTTCTCCTAGGATCTGGATTTGGTTCCCAGAACCCATGCGGTGGTCCACAATCAATTGTAACTTCAGTTATAGGGAATTTGATGCTCTCTTATGTCCTCTATTTATGGGTCCTCCACAAAGGTAGTACACAAAAACTCACATATCATCCTACACTCATCTAAGCAATATGTTGGAGTTCTACTTTACCTCGGGCTCTAATGATGACATAATGGAAATAAATTAGAAATCTGTCATTTCAAAACCTTAGTGTTAGATACATTTAGGTAAATTTTCTTTCGGTCATTGCATGAAGCTGAAGTTACTTAGCCTCCATTATTTGAAACATCCCATTTGCTATACATTTGAAGAGTCTGTCTCTAAACAGAATGTTTACTCGAATAAACATGTACTTCCATCTGAAGCCTGCCACAAATGGACTAGCCAGTGTAAATGCCCAAACAGATGGAGAGATCCATACCCATAAAGGCAAACTGGTCCTTCTTTTGCTTCTGTTTGCATTTATTTTGTGTTTTGTTTATTCGTCTAGCATAATTTTGTTTGTGCAGTTTCTGTTAGCAGAACTGTTTCTTCCATGCCATCTCCAGTCAGGGATCACTATGTGTTCCTTTTTGTAAAAATAATCTGACGTCACTCGTAGAACTAAAACATGAGTTAATTCTATCCTGAGTATGTACTGTCTAATGAGACATCTGGGAAGATCTGCTCACATGGGTGTACTTGCTCCTGTAAAATCTACTTAAAACCTGTAAGAACAGCACTGTTCTCGACAGTGTTAACAATATACAAGAAGAAGCCGGCATTCTGAACAAACCTGAGTTCAGTTTGCCCTTTGGACTCCATAGCAACTCCTCCACTGACTGAAAAAAAGACCACATTTCTTTTCTAAGTGACATCTTTCAGTGTTTAATGAGTTTTCATATAATCCAGAGCCTGGTTGACCTGAGATACAGTTTCAGCAACAGCAGGTGTTTCTGAACAAAAGATGAAAATTTCTAACCCACGATTTGCATGAGCATATTGGGTGTTCCCTGCATAGTATGTATAGACAAGGTAACTCTGACTACTTGCAGGTAATTAATGGTTTTCCTAGCCAGTTTTCCAATGGTGGTTTGTTATCAGTTAACAGCTGGTCACCATAGTGAATGATCAGATGATATGAACTGCTTTTCTTTATTCTGTGGAAAATCACGTGGTCTCAATCGAGCCATCCTTCTGAGTTAATTATCTTTCCATCCTTACTCACGCTGCTTGGCTGGTACACAGGTGTGGACAGACCTGCTCTGCCTTTTGAATATTTTCTTGTTGTTTGTTTAAGCTCTGCATGTATATAGTGAAGAATCCTGAAATGATATCTAAGTATAAACATGAAATTCACTCATAATTCCTAGGTGCCCTATCCAGGTTGCCTGAATGTGCATTTTTAATGCATGGCCTTACACTTAATGTCAGATGAAGCACTTTCTACCATGGCTTTGTATTTGGCAGTTTAGTAAGCTTTGAATTTTAAGGAGAGTGGTTCAGACAGGGAGACTTCAGCTTAAAGATACTCAAGCTATAGAAAACAGCTATAAAAGCTAAGTAGCTAATTTTACTTGTGGCAGAAATCAAAGCTTCTAAACATCAGAGTAGAGTACATGTGGAAATACAGTCAGCAGCATAGCACTGAGGCAGAAGCCTAGGGCCAGAGCACATTCTAAAATGTACTGATTTTGGTAAACCTCCATTTTCCCCCCAAAAGTTTCATCTAAAATCACAGTAACATCCTAATAAATTAATCATCCCAACCTAAAGCTAACTTGAATTGCCTTTGCAATTAAAAAAAAAAAAGTAATAAATGGAACACTTCATGTAAACTTTTGAAGTTGAATGTAATTAAACATGACAACTGCAATACTATTATAAAAGTTTCACGGTTTCAGAATGACTGATAAATACGTCACTGCCTTGGAGAAACTTGTTGAATTCCATAATGACATTTAACTGATTTTTTTAAGACTAAAAGACTATGTATTGTTGTTAAGGGGAATAGTTGCTTCAGTTTTCTCTCATAAACACCTATATTTAATAGAATTAAGAGTCCCTAAAAAACATCTATTGAAATTTAAAGCCACTATAAAGAAGAAAAGCAATGGATATACACACGCCTTGTGTTAACCAAAACTATTTCTCAATAGGTTCTTTGTCCGTTCCTTGAAGTCATGATCAGTATTTCGAGTCAGGGTTCAAACAACACCCATTAGCCTTTGACAAATCAAGAACACTGAAAATCTGAAGGAAAGAAAACACCCATGTAAATCAGCTGAGACCTCCCTAGCCTGGCAGAAATCAAATCTCACGCAGAAAGATGACCATCCGTCAGGCCTATTTCCTCTCAAGCAAAAGTCTTTATTTGGAAGCACTTTGAGGAAAGGAAGGGAGAATGAAACCAAACCAAAACAAAACAGGAGACTGTTGAAAACCCTCTCACAGGGTCAGCTGTCAATGGAATGCATTTTAGTATTCAAGTTACCCACCCGAGCATAACATCAAAAACTGGGCTTAGTCTCACCCCTATTCTCATAGGCTCAGGCTACTGTGAGCCACTGGGGGCTGCCTTGAATAGTAACACACTCTGCCTCTGCGGGATGCATAAACACCAACATGGGCTGATCAAACAGAAGGGGCTGGGGAGGAGGGTGTTTTGTTTTGTTAACTTGGCTTTTATTTTCTTGAGTCATACTTTCAAACACTTAAGTGTGCTGCATCTTAGCAAGTCAGCTGTTCAACATCCAGGCCTTTGTTGTTAATTTTCTCAAATGCTGTTATAGATTCCCCTTCTTTACATACAAACTAGACAAGTAGAAGAAAGAGTCAGGAGAGAGAGAGAGAGAGAGAGAGAGAGAGAGAGAGAGAGAGAGAGACTCATATTGGCAACTGTCACTGGAATACAGATGTTCATCCTCAATTCTGAACTTATTTATAAGCCTTTCAATACTTCTAGTCTTTAAGGCAATTTTTGGGTTCTGAATTGTAAGGTTCCCTTTGCATAATTCATGTATAGCAATCTTATGAGTACTTGTACTTTGGGGTTATAAATCTTTCAAAGGCATGGAAATCTGTAAATTTTGGAAGTGGATGATGACTTGATTTGGTTACAACACTGAGGCACTTAGTGCTTAAAGAGCTGTTGACACCCTGTGAGAAGAAGCTCTGCTGTTTAACTTGAAATGTCTTAAGTTAAATGGTTATTTTCATGATTTAAAATCGGTCTTCAGCCAGAGTGCTAGGTGGATGTCAAAAAGAATTTTTTTTCCCCGTCAGGATTATTTTGGTGAGGAATTAATAGTAGAACTTCATATTTTTAGTTGAATAGGAGGCACTCAACAATGGATATATGGATATTTAACTGGTTAACAAAGAGGAGACAGAAGAATGAACAGCAAGAAAGACAAACACCAGACCGCAAACATTTTTTAACTGCTTAATAAAATGCTATTGATTTTTGTAGCTTATCAAGAACTCTTCAATTAAGTAAATGATATTTGATTTAGCTAAGTTTTCTTAATGATTGTACTCAAAGACATTTCTCATAACACTGTGACTGTAATATCAGGTACCATAAGTCCAATGTTCCCTTAAGCAGAGAGCAGATACTTTTCTATTTACTTCTTATTTTTCTTGCCCAACCATCAGTGTGGATTTACTATCTTTGTTTCTCAGGCAGAGATGGAGGAGGTAGGCCTGCAGATGTTGGAGAGCATAGTCAGGTGTCTCCATTCCAAAGGCCATATCTGAAAAGCTCATACAAAACAGTTTTTAGCTCTGCCTATCTAGCAGTGCGATTTTGATTTCGTCTCTGTAAAACTGTGAAAACCTCAATCCAAATGTTGAGGGTATTCCCAGTGATAGGCCTGATTCCAAACGTACAGAGATCCATGGAAAAACATGCAAAAGCAACCATGTTTAGTCGGTGCATGTATCCACAGCATTTTCAAATTTATCCAGAAACTTGATTCACAAGGACTAGAGTTCTGCTAAAGTTTAGCACCTAGTCAAGCTAATTTGTATGCAAAGCTTCTTTCACCATTAGTTTGGTATTTCAACCACTCATATACAGACAGAACCACAGGATATAATTACCCCAAGGATTCTTTTCACTGAAATGGCCTGTTGTGGTTCTTAGGTAGTGATTAACAGATTAAGTGTGTAGTGAGTCGTCTTGATATCACTTCAGAAAAGTGATTTCCTCCCTAATAATTCCCAAGATGCATAAATATTCAATTAGGGTCTTTGAAAATAATTTTAATTGAGCATTCACACTACCCAACTTCATCCTTAGCTCAATCTGGCAAAGGTGTTCTGTTAATTTTTCCTATAAAAAATTTTTTCCCTCAACTCTCTGTGAGTTGAAAGGTAAAGAATAAACGCAGGATTATCTTTTCCATGAAAGTTTTAAGTGTAGTACGGATTTTAATGCACACTCCGAAGTAGTGATGTGAAACATGACTGCATATCTGAATAACACAGGGAATTGATTAACATTTCCTAGGACTCTTGGGAGATCCAATATTAATGATGATGATAATGATGATGATGATAGTAGTCAAGACAGCAGTCCTTGACAATTTATTATTATTGGGTTCCAGGAACTGTTTTCAAATCTTTCAGTATATTTGCCTGTTAAGTTTTCACAACAGTCTGTGAATGTGATCCAACTCCCAAGCCCATCAGAAAGAAGTAGGAAACCGAGATACAGTGAGGCCCCAAGTCAACCAGCATCACAAACCCTAGGCAGGCACATGGCTCTCTACCTCTACAGCATTCTGCCTTTCTAGATAAAAGAGCTATAGCTCATGAATTGATTTACAATTTTTTCTCTTGGCTCTTCCACAACCAGCCAAATGCCAATCTTACTGGAGATCTCTGTGATGACCAAAACGTTACACATCAAGTTCTCCACAGAATGTTGGGAAAACCAATAATTAAAATGCCAAGGAACTGACAAATACAGTGTCCCTCAGCCTGCTTCTGTTTTTGAAGCGTGAACTATACGTGATCGCATGTCAAGATGTTCTTTCTCTGTTAAGGTCACATGAGTGATATTCATGTGTAAAGGAGACAGATCCAGAGACAGTTTGGGAGGTTATAGGATTCCATTATACCCTTTTCTTTATATGCTTTAAGAGGAATGGCATAGAGTATTTTTTGAGTCTACTATCTGGGATCATCACATCATACAATGTTTATGCATGGGTTAACCGGAAGTCTCATAAAAGGCAGGAAAACACATGTGCACATGACATATGGGAACAGAGCAATGATGTCATCGTGATCCACACACATTCTGGGAATCTCAAATGCACACGTTTTAAAAGTCGAACAAAGGCAGATAACGTGGAAGGATGACTATTAATTTGCTTTTTACTTGGCAAGCCTGTGAAGGGGTCTCACAGCCCTGGAGTTCCCAGAAACACACAGAGAGAGCAGTGGCTTAAGAACGTTCTCAGCTCCACACAACAACTGAACTGCAAATCTCACAAGACAGGTGCTGTCAGCCGGATGATTTATTTCTCCATAGCAAACACAGTTTTCAATATGAAATGGATTGCCATTACCACTATTCCATTTCAACTGTTGAATAATATAGGCCAGAATTTTAACGTCATTGGTCTGTGCTTACTCTTGTGAAGACATTCATTAACATGAGCATTAAATTTCTTTTTAAAATGTCAATAGGACATATCAAGGCATGAATAATTTCTTTATCTATCAATATTTATAGACTCTGGGGGCTAGGAATGTAGCCCACTGGTAGGACACTTGCCTGGCTGGCACACTCAAAGTGGTAGGTTCAACTTCTACCACATGGGGAGAAAAAAAAAGAAAGAAAATGGAAAACAAAGGTCTAAAGTACTCTGCCATGATGAAATATAGACAGAACTTCATCCCAAACGCCCCAAATAAATGAAGTTCAGTTACTTCTGAATAAGACGAGGTATGATATGTTTTTATATTTTGTGTTTATCAATAAATGAGTAAACAAAACATTACACATAGTTACTTATGAAGTAGAATTAAATTTATTACTTCTCAGGCCAGGAGAATTACTAAGCACATTTTGAGGTGGAAGGGGGGCTGCAGAGCATAAGAACCACTAATGGCATGGAGGAACAAGTTCATACTAGTTTTTCAAATGTATATAAACACCAGTATCAAGTTAAACAATGAATGTAATACTGGAGTTTTCTCTGTAAGAATTGAAAATCTCCACAACCACATGCATGCAGTCACAGCAACTGTGAACGTGTGTATATGCCTGAGGTAACAAACAATTAGACAAAAAGTACCCAAATGCCTTTATATTTGACTGCTTTTGTATTATTATAAACCGAGGCATTCTTTAAATAAACATACTTGCACACAATAAAAAGACACAAATAAAATGCAACAATAACGGAAGAGTATGCGTGGCCTAACAGGCAAAACAAGGGCACATTACAATGCATCTTCAACCTAACCTAAGTGAACAAGTAAATATTTTGAATGTGATGCAAATGTAAGGAATCAAAGCCAGAAGAGCCCTTTGTGAACCTTAGGAAAAGCTGAGCTGCCTCTCCTCCCCACCGCTCTTCGAACCACTCAACTCATCTCAGTATTTCTCAAAATCAGTGCATGATCCTAAATACCAGAATCACACTCGGGTTTCCTTGCTGATTTCCGAATGCCCTCCTTTGAACAGTAACTGTCCTTGTCATTTGGCAGCCCTTTTGAAGAGTTTCAACCAAACTGTAAAGTGGCCCATATCAAAACTGTGAAAGAATTCACTTTCGCATTATAATTTGACTAAGTTCGGTCTCTGTGATCGTATAATCATTTTTAATCTGCTACTTATGATTCGCTCTTATGAATCAAGTCCATAAAAACGTTGCCTGTTGCTGAATACTAGAATCAATGCCAGGCCTAGCAGCTGGAGCCAGTAAGTCCCACACTGGACATGATTCCCTCAAGGGGTATGGGAGGCAGAAACTGCAAACTACAAGGAGAATATTATTAAGAAAATGATTTCAGAATGACCTTCCATTCATATTTTCAAGCAGGGCTTTCAATGTGAAGCGTAATCTCCATCCTAAGCTACGGAAACTGAGACCTCAAAAGCATTTTCCAAGCTGATAAATCCCTGACTGGCTTATCACTCTTCTGGCCAGGGATGCCTGATGCATACCATCATCTCCATCTCAAGAAATTAAATAGTTCACAAAGACCTTTGTACCCATCATGCCTCATCTCTGGATAAGTAAAAGGAGCCCACTCTGCCATACACTCCAGAGGAACACATTACTGAATATTTAGTGAGAGACAAGTGCCAAGAAATGGGATGTAAATGCTCTTGACATATTCACCTTTGGTTAAAGACAGCGCAATGCATTGACAGGCACGGGCCTAATGACATCAGGACCTGTGGAATGCTTGACTGCTAACAAACGCATGCTGCTAGGAGACAGGACAGATCTGATGGGATCTTCTCTGATAAAGACTGTAAATCACTGTGTTGAGAGCTGCTAAAAGAGGAGAAGTGTCCTACAATCCTCAGAAATGTCTGCAAGTTCAGAAACTTTCACACGACCCCCCCCCCCACCCCAAGAAAGGAAAGAAAAAATAGGAAGCAAGATTCTAGGGGGTAAAGTCATAAATCTAAGTTTTTTATAATGGTCATAGGTTATAGGATAATATCTCCTATAAGTAATCTTAGAAAATATAACTTAATCAAAATTAGGCATGAGTGAATAATTCTGTACTTGTCCTTTGTAACCTATGCTTTATGGTCAGGTCCTTAAAGGTATACTTAAAATTAAAGGCACATCTACAAAAATATGGGTTTCTTAAAATAAACTAGAACCTAGACATTTTACACAGACATCAAAGTAGTCAGAAGTAATATGCAACTAAGTAGTGCAATATATTTTACTTATTGCATTTCAAAAAGAATTATCTTTGCAAGCATGAGTTTATTAAGAAGTGTTTATCTCTGTACATCTGTTACCTGTTCCTTCATTACTTAAAGGGAGAAAAACACAAAACAAAACAGAAAACGAAGCTAAAAGGGATTTCAGCATAAACATCCCCTTGTTTCCTACACAAATGATCTGCTATCCTCTTTGGAAGACGCCGGAAAACAACTGGCAATTCTAAGTGCAATGAGCTTACAGATAAATTGGGCGCGAGAACTGCTGACCACTCGGTACATTATAGACTGAAAAAAAATGAATTAGGGAGCTGCCTAACGTCTGTTATCTCTTAGACAAATGCAGCTGACTTTCCAAATGCAAAAAGAAAAAAAAATCTGTAAAGTGGTTCCTTGCAGATTCTACGACACCATTCTCTAACTAGCGAAGACAGACCATATGACACTAAAATTAGCAGACCTCCTATTTACTTCAGAGCAAAACACAGAAGGCATTTTTTTTCCTTCTTGCCAGAGTCTATGTGTCTCCTCATTTCCCCCGGCAGCTGGCTGCAAGGATGTAAAATCAGAGGTGCAAGAAGCCTCACACTTCCTAATGAGTAATCCACCCAGGAAAGTAAACACAACAGCCACCAGCAGGTTCGGCTCTGAGGGAGACAGTGGCAAAGATGCTTACACTGTTGTTTACAATGTTCTCTAACTACTGCAGTCAGGGGCCTTAGGAGCCTCAGGGAGGAGACACTCGGGAGGTGGCTCCCAAGCCTCCAGTTCACCCAACTGCTCTATCACTGGCTATCGATAAAAGCAACACACGTTTCTATTCGGGCGAGGAATGTGGCCAGATCATTCCAGAGACCAAGGATTCTGCGGGCTACACTTGATTACCGCAAATCTGCGCGAGAGGTGACTGCTCTAGCAGGTCTAATCAAGGCCAATCTGGGATGCTGTAGAGCGCTGCACCAACGACTCCAAACATTTGCACGGATCTCCAGGGGAGAGGGAACCTGCCGCCAGGCTTCCTCGCAACCCCACCGGGGGCCCTCTGGGCCTCCTGAAACCAGATTTTCCAGCTAAGCAGATCCCAAGCGATTTCTATGAACAAGCTTCACTGAAGGCGCTTCAGTTCTCCTACCCCTGCACAAGTCTGCCCGCCACCCTAAGCGCGCAGGATCCTATACACACAGACACATGCACGCCGACCACTGGCCAACTACCCCTACAAACACAGGGCTGCACTGCTGGATATCTGGCATGCTCAGCAGCCTCCTCTGGGCTAGCACCAGAGGTTGTGTAGTGCTGGACCTCGCGCTCCACTTCAGCCCAGAGACTGCCCATCTCCCAAGAGAAGCAAGCACCCAGGTGCCAGCTCGCCTACCTGTAACTCGCCACCAGGGCCACACAGCTCTGCCCACCGCACCCTGGCGCCCGGGCCGCCCGACCCATTGAACATCCTCTCTACACTGGGTGCTCACTCTGGGCCACAGCTCAACCCCGTGACACCCATGAAAGTGACAGCTTTCTCCAGCTAAAATGGCTCAACAAAGCCTAGGCACTCAGGTCTAAAACAAACTGCCCGGCTGTGAGACACTCAAGAGAAATGTCTGGAGGCAACGCAGTTCCACTTCTCAGAGGCGCGACCTAGGCAATCTCAGCCACCTTGGATGCTCCCAGGGAGGCGTCCAGGGAGGATCAACCAGGCTCACCACCCCACATTCGCCATCACCCCCGAACTGCGCTCCTCACCCGGTTCCCTGTTCGTCCTCCAACCCGTTCCCACGTCCAATGTTGCTCCAGCCTAGCGGAGAAAAGGCGCCCCCTTGGCTGCTTTCCGCCCCTACCAAAGGACAGCATTGGGGTGACAGGGGAGGGAAAATGCGCGGGGTGGGATTCGTTCCTGTCACCCGGCGTGTGCGACTGACAGTACGCGGGTTCTCTTCTCCTCTACATCTCCCTCTGTCACCTGGTCGCCCAGTAGCTGATAAAACCTCAAACCCATGCCAAACCCTAGCGCCCACCAGCCAGGAGGCTCCCTTCCCGTCCCGCATCACGATCAGATGAGTGTGTGCATGAGGGCGAGTGTGCGAAGGCGAATGTGTGAGTGGAAGGGTGAGTGTACGCGAACCCCGCACCCCCTCGGTTGCCCGCCCATCGGATGCCGCCGCCTGCGCCCGACCAGGGCGACCACAATTATGAAGAGTGCAAAGAATAAATTACCTTTCGTAACCGCCGGTCCCTGGGATGGTCCCATCAGTTGCTCAACAACCTGCAAGCCGGTGCAGTTTTCCACAATCCATCCATTGAGCCCCGGGGCAAAAAAAAAAAAGAAGAAGAAATTTTTTAAAAAAAAGAAAGAAAAAGAAAACAGAAAAAAGATGGACCTGTCCCACTGTAGACACCCCAAGTCACACCAAGCAACGAATGATAATCAAAACGCAGAGACGGCAGGAGGGTGGAGACCCCAGTCAAAGAAACAACAAAAAGTGTCTCTTTTCCTTTCTTCTTCTACACAGCCATGGAGAAAGGGGAAGCCGGGAAAGCCAATGCTAGTCTTCCTTTACGTTTCCTCGCTTCACACGCCCCAGGGGGGCAAAAGCGGAGCAAAGAGAAGGAGGGTTCAAATGTCTCTCTCAGGGCACAGTTGCACAACTTCGGAGTCAGGCTGTGTCTCTCGCTGCAGCCGGTGGACCCAAGCGGGAGCTATTAACATGCGGCAGTCATAGCCAGAGCTGATTTCCCTCCTCCTGCAGCCGCCGCCGCCGCCGCCGCAAGAAAAGCCGCTGCTGAGGAGACCAAAAATCTTCCACCATCCCCCCCGCAGCCGATCTTTATATCCAGTTCTCCCACCCCACCCCCCTTCTCTTTCTTTTTCTTCTTCTTCCTCGTCCTCCCCTTTCCGCCTCCGAGCGGGAGGGAGGGGATAGGTAGGGGCAGCGGCGAGGACCAGTAGTGGCTTCTCCGCCCAGCCCTCCTCGCCGTCCTCCTCCTGCTGCCCCCGAGGTGCTCCGGCAGTAGAGGGTCCGCTCCGTCGCCCGCAACCCGCTCCGAGAGCCCAGGCGCGAGCCGCGCAAACTCCTTGCCGGGTGCACGGCGTGGACGCGCGGGCAGAGCGGGCGCCGGGCCGCCGAGGGCTGCGTGCCTGCGGCGGGTGGCGAGCCCCGAGCTCCGGTGGTCGCCGATCAGCTCGCCGGCCGTGCCGGGTAGCTTCGGGCATGCGGGAGCTTCATCGCCCGGCCCCGGCTCCGAGCCGACGCCGTCACCGCCAACCTCCTCGGCCGCCGGCTTCGGTCCTCTTTATTTGATTTTTTATTTTATTATTTTTTCTCTTCTGGACTCCCCCACCGGAGCCACTGAGGCTCGGGGCGCCCTCCAGACACGCACACGCTCTTCCCCGCGCGCACACACGGGCGAGCTCCTGCCCCAGCACCACCGTGCAGCCCGCGCGCGCACACCCAGAGGAAGAGGACTGAGGCCAACGAAATAAATAAATAAATAAAAGAGAGAGAGAGAGAGAGAGAGAGAGAGGAGAAAGAAAGGGGAGGGGGGGGCGAGTCACAGGCGGCGGCAGCAGCAGCTGCGGGAGCGGAGGCAGAGCGCAGTCCGCGAGATGCCAGCGGCGGCGGCGGTGGCAGCGGTGGCGGCGTCGCCCTCCCGGCCCGGCCGTGCCATCTGCATCCCAGCTCCTGGGGAACTGGAGCGAGCGCTGCGGGCCGAGCGGGCGGAGGGGGCGATCGCGCCCGCAGACAGGCAGCGTGCGCGCAGCGGCCAACACAGCCGAGGCCGGAGTGAGCCACTGGCGGGGTGACGGGCGAGAGAGCTCCCAGGACCGGGGAGGGGGGCTCCAGGCCGGGAAAGGGGCGGCCGGCAAAACCCGGATCTGGAGTCCGCGAGGGCTCCGCGGGCGCGGGCTCCACCTAGCCGCTCCGCAGAATCTTGGAGGTGGGAATCGTGGGGCGGCTAAGGGAGGCTTCCCTTGCAGGGTTTGTCAGACAAAGGGTACCTCTCTCCTGGGTAGGAGCTTCTCTCTCTCTCTCTCTCTCTCTCTCTCTCTCTCTCTCTCTCTCTTTCTCTCTCTCTCTCTCTCTTCTCCGCTCTCCCTTTCTACTCACCCCCACCCCCACTCTCTCTACTCAATTTCTTCACTTTCCCTGCCTCCCTCCGGTTCTCCTCCTCCCCCACTCCCCTGTAGGTGAATGAGGTACCCGGCTGGGAGTTCTGCCAGTGTCTTTTTTTTTTTTTTTTTTTTAAGGTGCAGATTACTCCACGTGTTCTTTATGCGGGTGCTGACTTCTAAAGCACTGCCTGCCTTTGGGTCTATTTTATGTTTCTTGAAACTTACCTCAATGTCCAAGTTCATTGCAAAATTCAAAGTACACCTTTGGGGGGGGAGGGGAACCTAGAGACCCAATGATTTTGATTTCACATCAATAAAAATTACTATGTAGAATATAGAAAACTGTCTTGGTTCTAACTCTATGCCTTCTGCTGTGATAAAGTTTGCTCAAGAGACCTTTGTCAATTAATTGTACATGTTTGGGATGCTTTTGTAAATTTAATTGTTAAGCGTGTGTTTCTTCCTCCCTTTCTTTCTTCCTTTTTTTTTTTCTCCTATAGCATTTTATCACTTCAATGACTAAGGAAGTAGTTTCTATATAAGCACAGTCTAGGGACTAAGATTTATTCTATGAACCTAACAGGTACATCGCATTCCTATTCAGGTCTCCTCGCATTGAATGAGGCTGTATAGTGTCATAAGGATCTAATGGCCTCTGGGAAGTTGCAAGGTGGTAACCACAACCCCAGCAGATCTGTAAACCCTACCATCATCATCATAGCTGACCATCCCTACCACGAGAATGAATTCCATTCTTTTTTCAAAGCTCAACTCAAGTGCCAGATTTCCAATGAACCCTTTTCTTAATTATCCCAAGGTGAGAAAATGCGGTTTTGTAACATATGATATGTGTTATACACACCATATCCATTATCTTCTCTGTTACAATTTGGATCTTAAGTGCCCACCGAAGGTCTTTATGTTTAAGGCTGGTCCCCAGCCACGGATGATTTTGTGGGGCAGTAGAACTTTTAAGAGGCTGGGCCTGCTTTAGAACCTTGAAAATGGGACTTTGTAGAGGATATAGGGAACCCGACCAGCAGGTACCCTGAATTCTATTTCCTAGTCACCGAGGTGAACAGCTTTGCTTTGCTATACATCAGAGGTATTGTTTAGTACCATAGACACCAAAACAACAAAGCCAATTAGGCACAGACTGGGGCCCCCAAAACTGTAAGCCAAAATGAACGTTCCCTGCCAGGAGGTTACTTTTGTAGGCATGTTGGCACAGGATTGGAAATGTGACTAAGCAGCTAATTAGCTCGCACGGCGGCACTTTGATAGTACCTCTACCACAGCGCCTATTTCTTCCTCCTTATTCGGGCTCTTTTCAAATAATTAACTGCGTGTTACTATATCGTCTCTTATAAGAGCTATCTTAACGGTAAATTCCAAGCTTTAATAGTCTATATTAGGAAAGAATATGCTATGTTCTTTGTGTATCAAGTAATTCGTTTGGGAGTGGGGGAATAGAAAATCAAAGAGATTTAATGGCTGAATTCTGACCAAGTAGATTTTCATAGGCTCAAACATGGCTGCTTGAATTTCCTTAATACAGGGCAGCTACAAGCTCCCATGAGTATTGAAATACAAACTGATATCTGGATTCACTTGTGACTTAAACAAATAGCTTCACAAAGTATAGACTAGCAAACTGTGACAAGAGACTCTTAGTCGTAAAGGAAGCAATATGGAAACAACTCAGTTCCTATTTACTGTATGCTTAATAAGTATATTTAGATAAAATAATAGAAGAATATTTTTAAATGGATAAGATATGAAGTAGATCAAAGATATTAAATATTATTAGTGATTACAGTAAAAAGATAAGTATAAATAATTAATGGATGTAACTAAGGAGTCTATAAGTAATGTGTTTATCAAAGTGTGGAACATCTCACTGGAAAAATAGGCATGGTTCCTTAAACACATAATTAAAAATTGTTCATTCAAGAGAACTTGGACCGAAAAATAAAGAATTTCCTTCCCCTTCCCCTCCTCCTCCCTCTCTCCCTCTGCCAAGTTTGTCTGGTCAGCCTCCACCCTCAGCTGATTTTACTCTTGGTAGGGGCCCTCAAATACCTAAGAATCTTCCAAGTGTTTGTTCTGAGATAGGTGAGCCTTAGTTTATCTCTGGTTTAGCACCTTCCAGCTTCCAACCTCAGTTGCAGAGCCTCCCCTCTCTTTCTGGAACAATTGTTTCAATTTGGAGAGGAGGCTGCAGTTTGGAGGAGGATGTGAAACAATGGTGGTTTACCACGGTTTCAATTTTGCTCATAAACAAAACAAAAACTAAATTAAAAAAAAAACAACAACAACAAAAAAAAACAGCAGCGGTGTCTCATAACCTTCACAACCTTGGTTCCCAAAGACAGTTTCAGCCATAAGGTCTACAGTGTCAATGCAAAGAGAAGGAAGGACAGAGGAAGAACATGCCTGGCCTTAAAAAACATTTCCCTAAAACTGCACGCTTACTTTCCTGTTCATTTTATCCTCGGATGGGAGATATGAAGCATTTCCAGGCACTCCTGTGTCCAGCTGAAAGGCAGGACTCTTTCATGCCTTAGCTCTTTCTCGGCCCATGAGTTAACATCCTTGACTACCCTTGGCTAGACTTAACATCTTTTAATCTTTTAGTATCCCAGTAAAGAGATATTGCAGACAGGAGATGATACCTCCTTCACATAAAATGACCTTCTTCTTCAAAAGTATGTAAGCACTTAAAGGGTTTCAAATTACTGAGCTTTCCCCATCAGGGACAGTCCTCTAATACCCAATCAAGTATCTGCAGACAGCTACATTTTAAATGCTGTGAGGCCTAAATACACTGACAAATCAAGGTAATCAGAGTGGAATCACATCTGCAGAGCTGCCAGTGAAGCAGGAAGCTCAGACTGCTGGCACACAGTGAATGATGAGAATTCCAAGGATTTGGGGTGCACAAGAATAAAGGCTTAGCTGTAGATAACACCACAGGGCCTATCAGAGTCTGTTTTATTGTCCTTGTGAGAGAAATTAACTAATCTAGGAGGTGACCGAGTGAGCACCTCCTAGAAGCTTTCTTACAGTAGGACCTTTTTGGTTTTTTTAACTTTAAATGAAACTTTATTACACACAAGTGACAAAATCGAAGACTTCCTTCCTTCATACACACTTACTCCTCCTCTCCACAGAAAGGCTACTTTTGAACTACTCATCTGGTCACAACATGGACTATAATGGAACAGTAAAAATGTGTCAGTGATTTAAGTTGGAGACAGAGACTGGTCTATATCTCGTGCATCCAGTATCAAGAATAGACAAATGTCTTCATTCAAAAATACAAACTAAATTCTCTATAGGAATGGGTGGTAACAACAGTAATCCATTATATATTATTGACTGAGATGTAACTGATGTATATAGTGATCAGCCAGCCTTTTCTTCAGACATTTATTTCAAGAGACGTCTCTGACGTTGCTAGTGAGGATCCTGCCTTGAGCTTCCTGCATTGATAAGGGCCAAAAGCTATTCTCAGATTTATAGCATGCCACATCTCATACCCACTCCCATTCCACCCACTGCACCAATTCTAGGCTCGTTCTCTTCTCTAGGGATTTCTGTCACTATAGCTTTTGCTGTAGTTAACATGGCGACCAGCCCAGCAGCATGCAGGGAAACAGTTCTTGCAAACTTTGTTGAATCAGTGACTCTCTTTTTCACCGTGTTCACAATACCACTGAGCACAACATCATAACCAACACTGAGAAACTTTGTAGAAATTTCTCAACAATCAAAGATCCTTCAAGACACGCCTTCTTTGCAATGGTCTCTGACGGAACTTTGAGTGCTCCTTGAAAAAAAAATCTCTATACTAATTTTCTGATCTTCATTAGCTGGAACTAATTAGTTCAAGTCTGAGATGGACAGAAGCAGTGTGAAGACAGAAGCAGGCAATGACTCCTTCTACTGCAGCTCCTGTAGTGCTGGAAGCTACTTTAACTCTTCTTCCTTCTCGATCACTTGCACATCACCTCTTCTTCTTCCAGCCTTCAGGACAGCTAGCTTTTCATATTCACTGGTTGTGGTGTCTAACTGCCGGGGAGGAGGGGGTCGGTGAATGTGGTTTTCAGTTTGAGCGTTGTCACCATTTGGTTTCAGAAGCATGTCAATGAGATCCAGATGTGGAACTCACCTGATAAAGGACGGTCTGGGAGTCAAAACATTTCTGCTGGTACTGGGAGCACAAGCATGGAGGTAGGTCAGCAGCAGCAGCCAGTAAATAGGCCCATTTTAGATGATATGAGATTATAAAATATTACTCAGATTATATTGCCCTGCTTAATTGGTACCCTCCTACTCCATCCTTTCTTCAAGTAAGTCACTCTTTTAACAACGCAAATGAAGACGCGTGCATTCAGCAGTTTTAAAGACCTGGGAGCTTACCTGTAGATCTAGATCTACATGTTTGTTTTTACACAAAGGGTCACAATGCATCCAAGGCTGGCCTTCGTCACATGGTAATCCTTCAGCCACAACCTACCAAGTGCTAGGATTACAGGCGAGCAACGTTACAAGTGACTTTTCGGAGCTCCTTATTTTAAGATAGATTCTCTTGATTAAATGGTAATTTTTTCCACATACTGACTTTTCCCCTTTCCAGTAAATAAATCTCCCTGAATTTTTTCTTACCGGTTTTCAAATGTCTATGTAAAGTCCTGCCGACTCTAGAAGTCCATGAAAGCACAAGCAAGCCTAGCTTTCTCTCTGTACCTTTGCCCAGCTACTTTGTTTTAGATCCCAAAATCAAATTACCCTTCATAACTCCAGATTACATTCCATACAGCTTGCATACTGTTACTAAGTACAAATGTCTGAGCTAAAACATTATTGTGTAGCATTGGGAGCTCACAAAAACACAGTTAACTTGCTGCATTGGTTACTTTCTCATTGCTGTAATAAAATACCTGACAAAAGCAACAAGAGGAAGGAAGGAGAAAGGGAGGGAGGAGGGAGGAGGCAGGAGGCAGGGAGAGAGGGAGAGAGGGAGAGAGGGACGAAATCGCAGGAACATAAAGCAGCTACTCAGAACTGATGCTGCTGTCCAGTTCCTGCAACATTGTTGCCCACACCTTCCGTAGGTACACCTATCAAAGACGTCAACTTATCCAGTCTAGAATCCTTGTAGCAATCATGCTCCAAGTTTGCTTCCTGGGTGATTCTAGATCCTGTCAAGTGGACAATATAAACCTTCACATTGCCGGGCGGTGGTGGCGCACGCCTTTAATCCCAGCACTTGGGAGGCAGAGGCAGGCGGATCTCTGAGTTCGAGGCCAGCCTGGTCTACAGAGTGAGTTCCAGGACAGCCAAGGCTATACAGAGAAACCCTGTCTCAAAAAATCAAAAAATCAAAAAAAAAAAAAAAAACCTTCACATTTACAAATGTCACACCGCTGAGTCTAGATTCAAGATTCTAGGAATATAAAAGCATTCCCCAAACTGTCATTCTTAGTATGTCCTAGACTTACAACGGCAAGCCAACTTGCACTCTACTAATAACTATGTTGATCAACTGGAAAAAACCTATAAAAGAAGGAAATAAAGTATCTGCTCCTTTATCAAACATTCTTTCTTCTGTCCTCTTATTTCCATCCCTTTCTTTGCAATTACAACAGACATCAACATTACTCCGAACACTAATTACTTTTGCTTCTCTAAGAATGATTCCTCTGCTTAGTTAAGAGAACAATTGTATGAAATAACGTTGGACAAACTTTTCAGTTGTATTCTTTGGCCATGGGTGTTTGCTCCAGTTTTAGGCAACTAAGCTATGTTTAGCTCATAGATTCTTATCCCAGAAGTCTTCCGACTATGCAGGGCAGAGAATATCAATAAACACAAATATGAAAAAGTTTGGAAGTTATTTTCAGTGGAATAAAGTTGTCCCCTCAAAAATCCGTAAGATGTATTCCAAACCCCTATCTGAGACTTTAAGAGATAATTAGATGATAAACGTGGATTCCCTCAAAAAAGTGCTATGAAAAAATGGACTCCAGAAGTCCTGAGAATGGTCACTAGACAGAAGAGATGGCTAAACAGCTAAGAATGTTTACTGCTCTAGTCAAGGACCCTAGTTTAGTTTCTAGAACCCAATATTAGGCAAATAACAACTCCCTGTAATGCTTGTTTCCTGTGGCCTTTGCCGGTATCTCCACTTATATGATTCTCTCTCTTTCTCTCTCTCTCTCTCTCTCTCTCTCTCTCTCTCTCTCTCTCTCTCTCTCTTCACTCACTTATCCTCTTCAAACACATGTTACATCATTTAAAATGATAAAAAAAATAATGTATAAATGAATGAAAAGGACTGGTTTTAGTTTTGTTGTTGTTGGTTTTGTGTGTGTGTTTAGAACTCTAGCATTCAGATACTGTGATTCTAGTCCTTTAATGCCTAGAAATGTATGAAAACAAATTTCTTTAATACAGAAGACACCGGTGCATAAATATTCTTCTGGGCTACATGAACAAATGTCTTTCCTTGCAAACAGAGTGCAAATACTTACATACCATGTTATGATTTCTGTAAACATTGTGGGTAACCACAAAGTAGAAGCATGACCCAAAAGTCTCAAGGAAGCATGGATGAAGAATGTCCCAGTAGGTGCCTAGATAAAGCTGTTCCTTCAGTTAACCTTCTCCGGTCTATAACCTCCAGTTCTACATGAAGCCATTTTCAGGAGAAGACCTGCAGCTGTCTGTCAAATACAGAGGAAAGTAGTTAGAATCTATAGAAAGGATCCAGTTACTCCTCTTACTCTCTAGTAAAGGAGTGCCATTGAAAGGTCTAAAAACCTTGAAAATAAAAAATTTCAATTCCCTGGAAGTATACTGGGCTCCTCAGAAAGAACCACTGACAAGAAGTCTTTAGATAATGATAACCCTGAACTAGGGAGGATAGTTCCAGAGCTGAGACAGTCTCCTGGACACCTGACTGGAGGAGATAATGGGGTCAGAGCTGAGTTGGTCTCTGGAATTCTTCAAGGCCTCACCAAATATAGAGAAACTAACATAGCAAAAAATCAAAATTGTACTAATATCAGTGCCTTGCCCCTATACTTCTGGAAAATTCTCCTAGCCCTGCATAAAAGGAGACCTTTGAGCCTCTGGGGTCATTGCCATTTTGATGAATGGTTGGCACCTGCATGTTGCTAATTTCTACAGAATAAATGGACTTTGCCTTTGTATACGATTTGACTCTGGGATCTTCCTTCAGGGATTCTATTCTGCTAACAGTCAACAGAGCAGGCTCTGGGTGGACACATAAATCTTTCTAGGAAAGGAAAATAGACTGCATTTTGTGAGTAGACTGGGGGCAGGTGAGGATGGGAACAGAGCAGGGGGGTTAGATGTGGAGGAGGTAAGTGATGGAAGAAGAGAATACAGGGAGAAACAGCCCAACTGGAAACTATTTGGATGACGGTATGAAAAGCTAGTGCAGTGGGAGCATCCTTTAATCTTTGGGGGGGACCCTAATGAATATTCCTAGTAATAAAGGGTCTGGAGTTCAAATTGGACACGTTTTGTAGCCAGATAAATCTTCCAGTGGTAGGCCAGGGTTCCATTGGGTCAATTGTTGGCTCAGGGCATCTTGTGCAGATTGCCAAGCAATCCCGGCTAATGGTAGAACAGAGGTTGCTCTCTAAAAATTTACAGAAAGTCCTTTTTGCTACAAAGAACATCCACACAGATCACTAAATGTACAGATGTTGCATGGAGCCTTCACCTCTAAATTCTAGTCTCTTTGGTGTGGAAAGGTACTCTGAAGTCCACTGAAAGAGAAACCTGGACACCAACTGAGCCACCTTTGACCTACATGCAATCTATCCTGCCAGCAAGCTGGTCTGGAGCAAATGGTGCAGCAGAACTTGTGAGAGTGGCCAACTAAAGTCTGATTTAACTTGAGGCCCAGACTATGAGAGAAAGCCCATGTTCTATACTGCTTGGATGGCTAGGAACCAGAGACTGGATTCCCCAAAAACCTAGGGTAGAACCAAATTCAACAGATCTAAAAATGAAAAAGTAATGAAATGATTCTTAATGATTTTCTGCTATGCTCATAGACTAGCGCCTTGTCCAGTCCCCATCAGAAAGACTTCTTCCAGCAGCAGATGGGAGTTAGCACAGAGACCCACAGTCAGACATTGTGGACAGAGTTTAAATTGAAGGTTTCCATTGGATCCCTTACCATGAGATCAGGGTACCCTACAGAAGAGGTGGGAGGGGTGAAGATTGTCGGAATCAGAAAGGATGGAGGATACCAGGAGAACATGGCTTACTGAATCAACTAAGCAGGGTTACATTAGGTCAACTGTTGGCTCAGGGAAAGAGACTGAAGCAGTAAGCAGGGGGCCCGCCATGTGTTTGCACCAAGTCATCTGCATGTCTGATATGGCTGTTAGCTAATTGGTTTTGTGGGAGTCTTAAAGGTAGGAATGCTGTTTCTCTGACACCTTTGCCTGCTCTTGGGACTCTTTTCATCTATTGAGTGGCCTTGTCCAGCCTCAATGTGGGTCTTTTTTTTTTTTTTTAAAACAAGGCTTTTGCCTTATCATATTGCATTTTCGTTTTGCCCAGTTTGGTTGTTGTCTCTTAGAAACCAGAGGAAGAGTGGATCTGTGAAAGAGGAATCAGGGGAGGGCCAGGAAAAGTGGGCGAGGGAAACTGTGGTGGGAATGTATTGTATGAGAGAAGAATCTATTTTTCACAAGTCTTTTGGAGACAGTCAGATCTTTTCTGTTGAGAACCATTGCTATTATGTAGAATAGCCTCTCGGACTATTTTAGCACCCCAAACTAAAGTATTACTCATGATCCACATTGTCTGCTACATGGAGAGCATCAAAACATGACTCAGTACAATATTTTTGAAGGATACCACTGAATAAAATAAACCCTGCTAAACTTCTTCAGAATTGTCTGCGTTTTTTTGCATCTATATTTAAACTTCCAAATCAGATATCCACTAGGAGAAAATTCTGTGTGGCTGTGCAGTAATCCTGCTGGCATGCAATCTGTGTCTCAGAGATATCTAGGAAATTAGGTTTCTTTCATATTGTGTACTGAAAATTCCTTAAATGTGAGTCTGGAAAATGCACACTGCACTACGCTCCCAAGCCTGTCAGTCACGCCTTTTCTGCAGCAGGACCGGTGAGATGACTCTGCGTTTCTTCATCTTCAATTACATGTGTCACTTCTTCTAATTAACACAGTTAGGACTAGAAGGATCATATTTGTTATTCTCTACATAAAATGATAGTGATGAAGCCCAGGGTAGACTTTCACAGATTGCTTAGTTAGTAAAATAACTCAAGCCAAATGTTACATTATCTGAAATGTTAAGTTAGTAGACTATCTGACGAACTATAATTGATATATCTATCTATTGAAGTATAGTTAATATATCTAAAATTTTATAAACAATTTGGCTAATAGGATTTATCCAATTAAATAAGTGCTATTAAATCCAAATTAGTCACTTTGGCTAAATAAGGTTGCAGTGACTAAAAGCACATTGAATGCTCTGAAATCACTTTGAATTATGACATGCATCAGAATATTTTTAAGACACAAATGTACTTTTTAAGAGCATTTGATTTTTGATTGATATTGTTCTGGGTTTTTAATCAAGTTTAAGAAGTTTATTTTACTCACACTAAAAAACAGAAACAGAACTTGGAGTTAATCTCATTATCAAGCAAAGACAATATGTTGAAAATATAAAGCGGCAATTTTTTTTCTTTGTGTCTTAATTTCAGGCTCTAATACTGTTTAAATAAAGAGGCATGACCTTCTATGTGCTCAAACTTTTCTCATCTATTGTGGCAATTTATCCTCCCAAGGAACTAGCTGCACAGGTATCATTAGTAATAATGAAGTGGGTGGTTTACCTTCCAAGGCTAAACCTTCAGAAACCTACAACATCCAGGAATGTTTACAGTCCTGTCCTTTGGTAACACTGTTAACACATCTACCTTCCCCACAAGTTTATTGGATCAAGAGGAAACAAGATAAACACTTTGATTAGGAAGCTGATCAAGTCTTCCGAGGAAAACTGGAATGGAGACTGAGACAATCATTGTTTTCTTTGCCATATTGTTTTATAGGCTATATAAACCAACAAATTCTGTTGTGGCCTCTTTTCCTGGGCATTTTCCCCCTTCCTTTCTTCTCTCTAAACTTTCCCATATCCCACTCTTCTCTTTCAAATTTATATCCTCATTTATGAATAATTGTCATTTCATCACATATTAAATAAATATTATATAATATAATAAAATAGTATCATACACACACGCATCTACGCATAACCTGCTCTTTAGGATTGACCCTTTGCTATGGGATAACCAATTGGTATCATCTTCCTTAAGAAGTCTGTTCTGCTCTCAGCATTATTTAGCTGTATGCAGTTCTTTGTGTAGGACTGAGGTTTTCCTGGTCAATATTAGCCTATCTGTTGTTGTTGTCCTTACTTATTCCTGATTGGCCAGGTAAAATTAATGGGGTTAGATTCAGACATTACTAAGAGATACAATTTCAAGCCAACTCCCTGATCTTTTGGCTCTTACCATTTATCTGCCCATTCTTCTGTGATGTTCTCAGAGCCTTAGGTCTGGCACCGTTTGTGTATATGTACACACTAAGGCTGTGCTCTCTACCTCTGTAACAAATTTCTTACTGAATTTAAGATCTGCTCAACAAGAAGAAATTACTCCTGATATTGAAACCTTGCCATCTATTGAGGGTTAGTGAAGTCATTAGAACCTACAACCAGTACTTTACTAAGCCAGCAAAATCCCTAACTATGTTCTAACATTTGTGCTTCTAACTACAGATAATTGTAGCCCTTATTCCTCATCAAGGAAACTTGGCAATGGAACAGATAGAAACCATTAAAGAAAACAACATCCAATCAAATTGCAGAGTTGTAGAGCCCAGTTCTCTGCCATTTTGACTCACGAATCAGAAGTGACTTGCCTCTGATTGGCAGCATGAGCTATCATATTACAGATTGAGTCTGCTTCGGGCCAGTAAGCAGATTTAACATGATAAGAAACTGCAGACAGAAGCATGAGACACATGTATGGACAGGAGCCTAGACTAAATGAAGAAAGATTTGGAGGCTGGAGGCATGGTGCAGCACATAAGATATCAAGATCTAATAAAAAAAGAAAGGAAGGAAGGAAGAAAGGAAGAAAGAAAGAAAGAAAGAAAGAAAGAAAGAAAGAAAGAAAGAAAGAAAGAAAGAAAGAAAGAGCCAACCTGGAGGATTGCCCTCTGACCTTTACTGGACCTCATGGCAAAGTGCTCACCTACACCATTGGTTTGAATGGCCTTTTGGACACTTGCTGTCTTTGCAAAGATGAGTCCACTAACACTCATACTTTCTAGAAAACAGCTTCTGTAATGTTAACGCATGTTTTTCTTTTGATGAATCTAGCATAGGTTTGTACCAATGAATGTTTTCTGGTTATTTCTTTTTTGACTTCTACAAATAGCATGCTTCTTTGCTGGGTGTCCTCTGCTTTGTATGTGAGTGATGTCCATCAGGTTACCAGCCACATAGGGAGGATAAAGGAGCCAGCACACATCAAATGCTGTAAGCCATCTCCACCACAATGAGCTGTTTAAATGCGTTCGCGATCACTTGACTTGAGCCAGACTCTCTGGAATCCTTCCCTGGAATATTTTTGGGGTAATAGGTTACAAGCGATGCGGAGAAATCTCCTGTCCTTCCAGTACATGCTTGACATAGGAATTACTTTAACCTGAAGGAAATACTTATTTACATATTTCCATTCAATATTCCTATAACATAATAATTAGCAGAGTAGCATTTTTCACTCTGGATGGTGGAAATATACGCATGCCAACAATGTCATACATGTTTAATGTAATATTGTTACTGATTATTTGGAAATTTTGCATAGCACTCCATCACGCTTACTTCCTGGTCTTCCCATGTCTGTCCTCCAAGACAACCAACATGAACGGAATAAACAAGTCCAATTTGTGTTGTCTATCTAGTCACTGGAATATGGCCAAACGTCCAGTGGTCAGCCCCTTAAAGAAAATGAAGCCTTCCTCACCCCTACCACTAGTATCTACTGTGGAGAGCTACACTTGAGCATCCTGATGACAATTTTTAAGAATTCTCTTAGACTGCTTCCTGTCTTGGTAGTTAGGTATTTGGGAAGGAATGTTGGGGGGGAGCATTGTCACAGAAACCATTTATGTCTCTTTCTCAACTGTGAGTCTGCAGTCATCGATACCACTGCAAAAGAAAGTTCCTTGTCTTTTACAGTGAGCAGTAGCACAGATCATGGACATTCACCTTGGCTCAGATGTCAGCATGAATTAAGGACCTCAGCATAGTCTCTGGTACAGATCATGGGTACCAACAAGTTCCCTGGTGACAGTATGGCCCACAAACATCAACGTAGTTTCAGGAGGCAGCACAGAGTACGGACATTCACATGGCTTTTGGTGGTAACATGCGTCGCAGACATTCACTTGGGCTCCATTGCAGCAGGATCTAACATGGCCCCCAGAGACATCAGTGTGGCCTTAGGTGGCAGCACAGGACACTCACATTTACATGGCCCTGTGCAGCATCTTGACAGCTTCTGGTAGCAGCATATACCAAGGACCTAAGCATGGTCTCAGGTGGCAGTACCAACCATGGACATCAATACATCTCTCTGCTGCACCACAGTCCACTGATACCATCAGAGCCCTTGGTGGCATCACTGGCCATCAACATCAATGTTGCTTACAGGGCAACATGGGCTGTAGACACCAACACAGTCCCCTGTGGCAGCACAGCCCACAGATATTAACATGGCCTCAGGCAGCAGTACAAGTACAATCCATGCACATTAACAGTTGGTTGTAGTTCGAGTTTCTTCGGGCATCCACATGGTTCAGCCTCCCTCCACCCTGTATACCGACCTGTTTGTTCCTCCATCTTTCCCATCCATTCATCGCAAATATGTTTGTCTCAGTAGCGTTGGAAGCTGTAGTGTGTCACTCAGTATACCTTTGCACACACAGCTCTACATGTGAATATTCACTGCCATATGTCATTGATCTGTCTCAAGACCTCTGGTCTCAAAAGCACCATAAATACCAGACCATCACAGAGACTTCTTCGATCATGGCCATGCTTCAGGTTTTCATCTTCCATTGCAATGATGTGTTCCCAGATCTGGTTCTGCAGCATCGGCTCCTCTTCATGGTTCAGCAGCTTGTAAATGAAGTAGATTTTGGGGTCGACTGACTAGCAGTACTGGATCTGAGCCCAAATGACAGCCGAGGGCTCTTCCAGCAAGTCATACATTTTTATGTTAAGATAGTTAGGAGTACGAAGGCCCACAGCCAGACATGCAGAGAATGAGAGACCTTCTACAATCGACATTCACTCTTAAAGGGAATGTCTTCACCAGATACCTCCTCTCAGGGTTCAGGATACACTGCCAAGAAGGAGGAGTAAGCAGAGTGGACAGAGGACACAAAGAAAACAAGGCCCTCTGAATTGACATGCTCAAAGTCCATATGAACTCAGAAAGATTGAGGCAACATGTATAGGGTCTGCACAGGTCTGCACTAGCCCCTTTACATATATATTCGATGGCTTCCAGTTTAATGTTTTTGTGAAATTTCTGAGAGTGTGAATGAGTGGGTCTTCGTCCCTTGTTCCTTCTCTTGGTCTCATCCTCCTGTTTGTTTGCTTGTTAATTTTGTCTAATTCCAATTTGTTAGTTTATATTGTATCAATTATATTATATTATATTATACTATTATCTTTAAGAAGCTTGTTTGTTTTCTAATGAGAGACAGAAAGAAAGTAGATCTGGGTAGGAGGAGAAGTGAGAGGAACTGGGAGGGGCAGTGGATGAATATATTTTATCCTGGGTCAGGATATAATTTATGTAAGAAAAAAACTATTTTTAATAAAAAGGAAAAAGGTATTCAATATTAGATTTAATGAGACATGAGTTATTTTTCTTATATCATAAAATATAATTCCAAATCTTTCATATTCTTGCTAAGGAGAAACATATGATGTTTCTGAGAGCTATTTTCTAATATCTGAGATCTTTCTACATCTCTAGATCAATTTATCAAAATAAATTAGGTGGACCATGAAGTAATCTTAGAGAACTAAACTGGAAAAGTATAGTGATAAGTTATAATTGGTGGTTGCCCAGACCTTGCGAGGAAGACTGATGGAAATCCGTCCATTGTCATTTATTGTCTTCAAGGTTGTTTTGGGCCACTGGAGCTGTTAGATAGGAGGGAATTAACATGTTTTCTTTTACCATTTCATTTATAAACTTATATCTGGTCCTAATCATTTGTGCCCAGTGTTCTTCTCAGAAATATAGTCAGGTTGCTATACCTACATGTTAGGTAAGTTGGAAAATAAGTCTACCAATGGGTCTGGGAGAAATTGGTGTAGATTTGACAAGCATGAATCCACTTCTCAATGCCCTTTATGATACTGACTGTCTTATTGTCCCTTGATATTTCTTTGAATCTTTTTTGAAAAAACTGATATACTTTTTATTTGATGTGTATGAGTTTGCCTGCATGTGTGTATGTGCGTCAAATATTTGTCTGGTGCCTGTGGAATACAAAGAGGTTGTTGGAACCCCTGGAACTGGAGCTTCAGAATGTTGTGAGCTGTGCTCTGGATTCTGGGAAGCCCAGCAACTTCTCTTAAGAACTGAGTCATCTCTCAGTTCTTATATATTCTGTTCATTAGTAAAATTTGTTTTAAAATACTGATGTCCTTTCTTATATCACAGGGTATTGTGGCTACCAAATTTGTGTGGTAAATCCAGCGTATCATAAAAATTGATGATGTATACATTCACAACATTCACACAGATAGAATCACATATCTTCTAATTCATGCATCTGTTCATTTTGCTTCTCTTCTTCAAAAATGTGATATCATCCTTCAACATTGCTGTCCAAGCTAGGAATATGCCCTTTCCTCAGGTCCAAAACATTCAGTTCTGCATCTTGGTGAGTATAGTCTGTTTGTAGATGAACTGCACACATATTTTTTTCCTTGCTAAAAGTTATGTCCCTCACACAGGGATCTCTTCACCAGGAGTTGAAAATGGATCTTCCTCTTTATTTTAACACTGCTCTGAAGATCCCCCCAGCATCCAGTGTTCCTTTTTTTTTGGGGGGGGGTCTTTACCTGAGAGTTCTTTTTATAACTACTTGGTTGTTCCCTTTTTCCTTCATTCAATACTAAGCTCATTGTCTGTAAAGTGGAATGCCCCTCCAGGTTGTTCCTAGATTATTCATTGACAAACCTTCTGCTCATAACTCAGAACCTGCTTTCCACAACAATTCAACAAGGATGCTCAGCTACATCCTCCTCTTTCCAGTTTATTTGTGTCATTCAGCTAACAAAACTCTGTTAATACAAAGTCAGTGTGTGTTGGGTTATGTGTATTGTCGCAACCTAGTGCCAAAGCTAGTCTTTCAAAGTCTGGAAGCAAGATGATCAAAACCTAAGGTGTGAGCAGTGTCATATTCTCTGTAATGTCCTACAAGAGTCCTGTCCACTCCAGTTTCTAGTGGTGTGTGACAACCTTTTGGTGTTCCTTGGTTTGTAGCTTCTTCACTTCATTCTATCCTTGCTTGTCTCTTGTGGTGGCTTCCTGTATGTTCCTGTCTTCACATGACACTTTCTTCAAAGGTCCAGACACACTGAATTAGGGCCCATTATGTGGGCCTCATCCTAACCTGAAAATATCTGTAAAGAACCCATTTCCAGAAAAATCAGTGTTTCAGGTATCAGAAGTTGGGATAGAAGCACAACTTTTTTGGATACCCAATTCCAAACAGTGATGTGTGAAATTTACCAGTGCTTTCCCATCTCACTGGAGAAAAGATGAATAGGCCTACTGACAAAATACCGTAAAATCTGTCTTCTGACACCTCCATGACATCCCAGTCAGCTCAGGGTTTCATGGTGTTAGCCATGATGGCCTACATAACTCACCTGACTTTCATATGCCTGGCTATGTTTAGTCACGTGTCTTGAGTTACAACAGAATATTCAACACAAGCAACCTAAAGAAAGGAAAACCTAAGGTGTGAGCAATGTCATAGTCTCTGTAATGTCCTAAAAATGTCCTGTCTACTCCAGTTTCTAGTGTGTGACAACATTTTGGTGTTTCTTGGTTTGTAGCTTCTTCACTTCTTTCTATCCTTCCCTAAAGGGAAGGTTTGTTTCTGCTCATAGAGTATTCAGTCCTTCCTTGCAGGAAAATTCCCGTGGCAATTTTAACACAAGCTGGTCCCACTGTGTCTGAAGTCAGAAAGCAGAGAGAGATAGATGCTGATGCTCAGATCACTTTATCCTTTTTATTAGTTCTGGACGGTCGCCCAGGTACTGTCTTTAGAGTGGGTCTTTCCAGCTCAACCTAATCTACAAACTCCCTCACACATACACACGGAACTTTGTCTCCTTTGTGATTCTAGATCCTGCTAAGCTGATAATCAGTATTAATTATTGCACAAGGATATTCCCATCTTGAGGACTTGCATCCTTACATGATTGTGTCTTTTCTATAACATTCCTTTTCCTGGATCTGCACAGTAGTTTATCTACCTCTTTCACCTTGTAAAGAAACAAAATTTTCAGTAATTCTTTCTTATATGCTACTTAAAGTGCACAATCTAATCAACCTACCTACCACACATTTTTTTTTCTCCCAAAAACTTCTTTCCTAATATGTGTGTAAATCATTTGCTCATTATCTGTGTAAAGATCCATAACATGACTATCATGGAGTCATTATGCAATACATTTTTAAATTATATTTTATAGATACATTGGTAAAAAGATAAAGATAAATGGGGGTAGATATAGAGGCATAATTTTCTACATTTTTCCAATGTTTAAATATTCTTTAAAAATATTTTTTACTTTTCAACATTCTCTCCCTTTTCTTTCTCCCCTTGCTCTGCTACAAATTCATGGCTTCTTTTTCTTTAATATTATGCAAATGCAGACACACACACACACACACACACACACACACACACACACACACACACATTCCTAAGCATATAAATACAACCTGCTCAATATGTATAATGGTACTTTTATGTCTGTGTTTTCAGGGCTGAACTCTTGATATTGAATAACCAGTTGGGGATTTGTGGGGACACTTAAGCATGTTATCAGTCTTAGAATCTGTGCCTGTTCTATGTAATAAATAAATTGGTTCTGGGCTGTGATGGTTTTGTAGTGATGGTCTGATAAACCTCAAAAAAGTTATTTCTTTGTGTTCCATTAGAATTATGTCTTCATTGCTTTAGCCAGAGTTATACAACCAAACTTAGAATGGACTGACTTTTACACTTCAACATTTGATTTTCTAGCATCATAGATACTTCTAAAGTAAAACATAGGACTTCAAAACCATCTTCTAAAGTCCAGCTCTCCACAACCATCAAGATCCATGAAAACCCATTACAATTGACCAGAGGAATTATTTTAATTATTTAAAAATAGCCATCAGGAGCATAATTTAAATATTGAGATATGTATTTTTGAATAGCAACAGCGAAGCTCTTCCTTAAGCAATTTGAGCTAAACATTTTACTGATAGCTTGACCTAAACAATAATATTAAAATACCTTGTATTTAACAAGATGAATTAGGAAGATCAGAAACATAATCTTAGAGATCTAAAGTATTAAGGTGGTTATGTTACAGAGATTTGTTTTAATGAAAACAACAATAACAAAAGGCTGGTGGCTCTCAGGTAGTAGTCTAAGGATCAGAGAATGAGAATGACTAATCAATTTCTTATCATCAGACTTTCAATTTGATTTGAGTGAGCTAAAGTTAAATTCGTGAGAGTATAACTCTTGCTTATTTGTCATGAAGAATCCAGGTATTTATGAATATTTTAGAATGAGATGCAGCTATTTATATATTTTTGCAAGAAAGTATGATTTCATGGAAGATAAAAAGCTCAACATTGCTTTACATCGAGCAAGAATCTATGTATTTCAGTGGGCAACTGATCAAGAACCTTCACTTCTTTATCTTTTGTGGTGGTCTTTTTTTTGTTGCTGTGACAAAATGTCTGAGATAAACAACATAAAACATGGAAAGAGATATTTTGACTCATTGTTTCAGAGGTTTCAGTCTTTGTAGGCTGAATCTTGTCTCCAGGATAATGGTGAGGCACAGCATCACGCTTGAGAATGCATAGTAAAATACATTATCTGTCTACCTCTTGGCAGTTAGGAAACAGAAATAGAAAACTTTCTGTGGACAAGATATGACATTTAGGGTTAAAGGAAGCCTTTTAAAAGGTTATAATATAATGTAATATTTTATACTACATAAAGATATCTGTCTATCTATCTTTCTATCTTTCTATCTTTCTATTTTTCTATCTTTCTATCTTTCTATCTTTCTATCTATAGCTTTCAAAGCCATTCACAGTGATCTGCTTGATCTATGGCCTCTCAGACATGATTCCATCAATGAATTAATATAACGTCCATGGTCTAAACACTACTTTGATAGTGCTGCCATGAACATTTTGGAGAAATTTATCATATTCCAGCTATAACATGCATTATGAAAATACTGAGAAGCTTCTCATTTTTCCTGCCTTTAACTTATCATTTTCTATTGCTCAGAGACATAGTGTTCATATTTCAAAGTTTAAAAACTTCAATGAATCAAATGTGGAACAGAAACAATTTCATTGTTTTGAAATAGTTACAGGGTTATTATGTTCCTTAACTTTTCATTGCATAATATTTTGTAAAAATTTTTTACTTAAAGTTTTCTTTTTCATTTTTTGACATGGATATGTTTCATTTATCATTTTAAGCGATAGTGCCCCAAGTCCATGAGATCTAAAGATGGGTGAATTTTTTGAGCAAAAAAAATGCCTAGTAAAATGGAAACATTATTTTCATAATCTAACCTAATAGTCAATTACTACTCAGAGCAATATAAATTATTTTTACATGGATAACCTAAGCTGTGTGTCATCAGGTAATTTTATCACTGTGTAAAGGTGATATAATCTTACCATGTTCAAAGTACCAAATTGCCATGTGGCTCATAACTCTACTCTACATGAAAAGTTAGGAAAAGTTTGAGTGCCACGTGGCTAATTTGCTCCTTGTCAAACAGCTAGCATTGTGAAGGTAAATTTCTATCTAGAACTCTAACACTACAAAACTTAATTTATTTCTACTAGATCCCCACTTAAACAAAAGATCACATCTGTATAGCAAAATGACATTTAGGGATAAAGGAAGCCTTTTAAATGATTATAATATAACATAATATAATGATTACAGCAACTGATGAACTCACCAGTTCAAATACAAAGGTGTGATTTGTATACACATTGAATTTTATTTGTGTGTAATGAAAAATAAAAACGTGAAAATTTCAGGTAAGTGCATGGAGCTGAAAATATACTGAGTGAGGTGTCCCAGGTTCAGAAAGACAAATGATGCTTGCTCTCTCTTATTTGTGGATCCTAGCTCAGAATCTCTAATATGATTATATAACCTGGAGTAAACACTGAAGTCAGGAAAGTAGAGAGGGGCCCTGGAAGAAGTAAAGAGACAGAGCTCTAGAAAGTAGGCCAGCAGGGCACAGGTACTGTGATAGAAGAAGGGGGTGGGGAACATTGAGTGGGCAGTTAACTTGTAAGGGGAGGGATGGTAATATAAAGGGAGAGAGAGAGGAAGCAGAAACAACACTATAGATGTTTGGTGAAGCCATAGGAAGCCATACTATTTTATAAGCTTACATAAAATACACATATAATTTATAGATGTGCATATACATATGTATGTATATATTTGTGTATTATAAGTGGAGTTATGAAAAATGAGGTGATAATGTTCCTCCAAGGACTCACAGACTATTTAACAAAACTTCAATACCAGTGAAGGAAAACCTTTTAAGTTGTTAGTTAGGGTCAGAATTGTCCAATAGACACTCCCCTCCCCAAAATTGAAGCTATTGCCACTGCCATTGGTTGAAGTTGAAGTTCTGGGAGGAAACCAAGAAAATTATCAAAAAAAACAATTGGAGCTGGCACTGACCTAGAAGGCTCCTCCTCAAGGGCTATCTCTAACTCGATTAAAAGGTGATCTGCAAGCTGCCAAGAGAGAAAAGTAGTCATTAATCCCACCAATCTGCTTAAGCCTGCAAAGGACAACAATGACCAACCTGGAGATGAAATAATTACACTTATAATTTGGTGTAACCAGTGAGTGTAAAATTGGCATTAACACATACTTAACAGGAGGGAATTCATGCCTGGTACATTATCCTACACAAGAACCCATTACTATACTGGTCATGAACCCTGAAGTAGAACCAACTACTGCCATTTTTCTAAATCATTATAGCTTCTAACTGTATTCTAAATACATATCTTTGTATGCACAGATAAAAGTAGCTCTTACCTCTCATCAAAGAAGCTTCAATTTGCAGTAGAAGGAGGATCACACGTGACCGAAAACTGGTCAAAATGCTGAGATTAAATGAACACAAATAACCTCTTCAGCTCAGCTGTTGCTCCGGAAATCTTGTAGATACGGAGTCAGAAAGATTATAAGAGTCTTGGGGCCATGAACTGCTGGGCAGTGTCTTCTAGATATAAGACAAGCTATATTTACAAAATTTCAAATGCTATAGTTTCATGAGCAAGCTCAACATAATGACCATAACAGTCAGTATGCCAGTGTGGCTGGTGGAAATTTCACTAAGCTCTACATCTAAGAAAAGAGCTACAAGCAGTCAATGTCTGTGGAGGGAAGAAGGGTCAGCTTTCTCTTGTGGCAAGTCACCTAATAGATTATTAATCCCATGTGTCTGTGTGTGTGTCTGTGTGTGTGTGTGTGTGTGTCTGTGTGTGTGTGTGTAGGTGTGTGTGTGTATGTGTGTGTGTGTCTGTGTGTGTGTATGTGTGTGTGTGTCTGTGTGTGTGTGTGTGTGTGTGTGTGTGTGTGTGTTCCTACCTGTCTGTCTGTAAAATAATGATTATAGAAGAAGAGGTTATGTATTTCAGAGGGACTGGGAGGAAGGGAAGAATTTGGGGAGATGAGAGTGGTAGAGGTGATGTCTGTACAGGCTTCATTTTAAAAAACTTCTTCAAAATCTCACTGAATCATAGTTATTCTTGTCAGAGAGATCTATGCAAATATCTGTATATATTACTAAGGAAATGTTCACATCTATATGACAATTCTGTGCAACTTTCCAAAACACTTCCAGTTGCATTTTGTGACATCCAGGTCAATTATGAAAATGATTTTTAGCACTTTCTCTTCTTTATGCTCCCTTAGCTTTTGTGATCATTTGCTTCTACCTGTCTCCTTTAGTTTTTAAAATCTTGTCTTCACTTGAGCTGCTCATTTTTTCCCCTATGGTTTCAAATTTGTCTAAATTTCCTTTAGGCTTTCTTTTTTCTTGGAATCAAAACCATCAGCAAAATAGAGTTACACAATGCTACCTTTCAGTTTTCCCAGGCAGGTGAAATCTCTGTTTCTTGACAACTTGGTTTTCTGCCTTATTAGCTATTGAGAGTGTTATATTCTATTATGTTCCTCTTTGATCCAAATGCCTGAAAGATAAGAATGTGCTTTAACACACAAAAAGTAGTTTCCTTGGCTTCCATTGTAGGGGGTGATTATTGTTCCTATCATTTTTTTGTCCATTGTCATTGTTACAACTTGTCTTTTAAACCTTAATTTGAATAATGTTTCACTTTCCTTTTGAATATTAGAAAGAAATAAGAAAAATATGAGAAAGGGGTGGAAATGGGAAGAGGAAAGTAGGGGACTCAACAGTGCATCTATTTTGCCTGAAGTCTAGCTTAGTTCCATGTTCTTCTGTTCATTTCTGAGTTTTATCTTAATTCTTTGGCCACAGTCTCCATCTTCATCCAATTAGGAAATTCTGGGATATCTGCATTACTCTGTCAGGCTTTCTAACATATCTTGCAATATCCAGGTCATCATAGAACTGATTCCAAGAAGGGAACCTTTCTTCTGAATGTCAGAGATACATACAAGAATAATTCTAACTTAGTCACTGAAGAATAATACTAACTCAGTTTTAATACACTAAATTAATAAAGGCCTTTATGTTTATTTATTTCTATAATAGGAGCCTTTATAATTATTTGTTTCTAAACATGTATTTTTATGAAAATACTGTTGTGTATGCATGTGTACACATGTGTACATGCACACATATATGCAAAAATACAAGGAAGTAGAAGATTTCAGAACAAAGTGTGATATTTACATAGCTGCCTATTAATTGAGGACACTTTGCTTATATTTTTTGTTGATTGACTTCTCTCCCACATTACTTACCTTTGCAGTTGAACTTTATACCTCCTAATATTCACCCAAGTACAGCTTTTGTTGTGAAATAATGTGATTTATTTCAAGTACTTACAATTTGTCCTTTCATTTTATCTGAGGTTGGATGCTCTATTAGTGGTAGATAAGATCATCCTGTATAAGGCTTAGACCCAGTCCTTCTTTAACTTTTTTAACAGATTTGAGATAGTTAGCCTGTTAGTTAAGGGACTATAGCAAATTCATGGCTTGGAGTCTATTGTTAGGGTGTTCTCTAGGTTTTACTTAGAAATAGCTGAGTGGAGTTAACAGACAACAGTCCAGATTACCTTACATGGATAGTTGGTTTTCAAAACGTCTGAAGTCCACAGAATCGACGTAACAAACATTTCTGTATTAATGTTTATTTTGATTAGAGACCTGTCTGCTCCTGACAGATTCCTATATTGAATTCTAAGAAGAAATTGAGCATCTTTGGAGTTACTCCAGTTATGGTGAGACAGCCACTAGACAAGAATTGCCTCTTTCCATCTACAGACAAATTACTGTCCAGAAAAGGACACACTTGCAGAATAGTTGACTGATTATATCTGCCTAGACAGAGTAATCAGCCCTTAATAATTCTGCAGCACTAAGGTTTGTCAGATGATCCTGGGCCAGAAGGCAGAAGAACAGATGCTCCAACGTCTTGTAGTAGAGGGAGTGTCCAGGTATTCAGAGGTCTCTATAAATTGGCTAAGGTTTAGAAGCTATGCTTTGTGTTTCACACAATTATAGTTAACTCAGTCATTCTGGATTTCTGATGGGTTGAAAACCTATAGTCTCATAGCCAATCCTGGCTATTTACCTTGAGAGAAAAGATTTGAGTGGATGGTTTTCAGCTGACATTCATTCTAAAGCCAAGGAAAAAGCCAGGTTCATAACTAAGTGTTTTAGTTAGGATAGATGACAGAGGTTCTGGTTAGTCAACAAAATGATGGACTGGGTATTAGGACTATCTTGTACCTCACTGGTACAAATAGGCATAATTATGCTCTAAATGTATTTTGAGAGAAAAGTTTTATTTTAACAGGAAGGGTGATATGTAGGAGGAGCTAAGGTAGGAGGAGTACTGAGAGGAAGAGGAGTAAGGAGAGGAGAAGAAGGAGGAGAGGAGAAGCTAAGTGATGAGAGAGAGAGAAAGAGGGGGGAGACAGGGAGGCAGATGCTCACGTGTCTCCACCAGTCAAGGATAGTTGATATATCTAGGTTGGGTAGTGGGTTACACCTCTGATTGAGCATTACCAAACTTATAAAGCCTTTGATTAACATTTTTTAAAAAGTATATAAATGCAAAAAGGAAAAGAGGGCATGGGATAGGGGTTTTCTAATGCGTGGATGGGGAAAGGGGATGGCATCTGAAGTGTAAATAAAATATCCAATAAAAAATGAAAAACAAAACAAAAAATATAAACAGACCTAAAAGAAAAAAAAGATCATCCTGTATAGATATACATATATAGGTTTATATGTAGACGCTTCTATTCTGTTTTGACAAGTGAAAAGGATATTCATTTATATTAGTTTCATGATTCATATACTTGCATTCGCTAATCCAACTCATTAAAGGCTTAATGGATCTTGTATATTCAAAGCTCCATATTCACATTAAAGTAATGAATGTGGAGACAATATGAAGTATATAACTTACAGAGTCACAGATGATGCTGTAATAAGCCAACCACTTACACGTACATACAAATAAAGGAACTACCTAGAGGTGCTGCTCATAACACTAGTTGAAAAATTCTATGATTTAATATGTTTTCTAGTGGTCTATTCTTAGGGAAGATCCGTGTGTGTGTGTGTGTGTGTGTTTGTGTGTGTGTGTGTGTATGTTTCACAGATCCAGTATTCTTGCTCATCTTATGCTTTCCACTTGTTGTTGGCTGGTGAGATGGTGATTTGTTTCAGGAATAGTTCTCAAGTCAAATCACTGGATGGTAATCAAATGAACCTTAGTAAGTTATCAAAAATTTCTCTGAAACTCATATTCTTGTTAAAATTGTATACTAATAAACTTTCATATATATGAATATGCATATATAATTTATGTGGGTGTCATATACTGTTTTAGGATATTTGAAAAGTTTCTCTACCATGAATACTAAATTAAAAAAATACTCGTTATACAGACATACTATACAAAATATAGCAATATAACCAAACTCATCCTGTAAGCTAGTGTTACTCTGACACCAAAGACCAAAGACTCAATAAAGACAACAAAAACCATAGACCAATTACCCTGATGAACATATCTGCAAAATTCTCCGTAACAAACTTTCAGACTGAATTCATCAGTACATTAAATAAGCTCATATACCATAAGCAGACTGCATTAAGGGATCCAAGGATGATTCAACATATGCAAATCAATAGATGGAACACAGCACATAAACAGACTCAGGAACAGAAATCACATGGTCATATAGATAGATGTAGAAAAGACCTTTGATAGTGTGCAAAATTCTCTAACAGTGATGAAGAAATTGGGAATTAAAAGTTTGTACCTCAAAATAATCAAAGCCATATGTGATACATCTGTAGCCAACATTATACCGAATAAAGGGACAGAATGTTCCTTCTACCATCAGAGAGGTGACAATCTTTGACTCTTATTCTGTATAGTCCTTGAATTCTTAGCTAGAGCTCTAAAGTGAAACAACTAAACAAAGGTAATCAAATAAGAGAGGAAGGAATCAAATATCCACTTTTTGTTGTGATTATATACATAAAAGACCCTCAACCGTCCACTATACCTAGTCATAAATTAATAAGCTACAAAAATTAATAAAAAAATCTCAGTAACTTTATATATATATTTATAATATAAACTACATATATGTGTTAATATAAAATATATATTAATAGTGATCATGAAAGAAATGAGCAGAAGTGTCTTTCAATAAACACAAGAGTTGAAAGGCTTATAAAATGAAAACTTTAAATTTTAAAGAAAAAAAAATGAAGACAAGAGGAGACAGAGAGACCTAAAGTTCAATGAACTTGTGCAATTACTATCGTAAAAATTTAAAATTGTATTTCTTTTCTGTATTATTTACCATTATTTTATGTTCGTTGGTATTTTGCCTGAATTTATGTATGTATGAGGGCATAAGAACTCTTGGAACTAGAGTTGCAGACAGCTATGAGCTGCCATGTGGATGCTGGGAATTAAACTCAGGACCTCTGGAAGAGCAACCAGTGCTTTTAACCGCTGAGCCATAAAGCTCGCAATACCCAAGATACAACTCACAGACCACATGAATCTCATGAAGAAGGAAGACCAACATGTGGGTGCTTTGGTCTTTCTTAAAAGGAGTAACAAAATAGTCATGGGGGCAAATATGGAGACAAAGTTTGGGACAGAAACTGAAGGAAAGGTCATCTGACAACTGTTCCACCTGGGTATCCATCCCATGGGCAGTCACCAAAGGTAGATGCTGATGTGGTTGCCAGAATGCATGCTGACAGGAGCCTGATTGATACAGCTGTCTTCTTAGAGGTCTGCCAGAGCCTGACATATACAGAGGCAGATGCACACAGCTAACCATTGAACTCATCATGGGGTTCCCAATGGAGGAGTTAGACAGAAGACTGAAGGAGCTGAAAGGGTTTGCGGATCCCATGGGGAGAGCAACAATACCAACCACCCAGAGCTCCCAGGGTCTAATCCACCAGCCTGGGAGCACAAAGGGTGGGAACAATGGCTCCATCTGTATATGTAAGGGAGAATGGCCTTGTTGGATATAGGTGGGGGAGGAAGTCCTTGCTCCCACTGGATGCCCAGTGTAGGGGAATTCGAGGGTGGGGAGGTGGGAGTGGGTAGGTGAGTGGGGACATCCTTATAGAAGAAGAAGGAGGGGGAATGGGATAGGGAGTTCCTGGGTAGGAAGAAATGGGGAAAGGGAATAACATCTGAAATGTAAATTAAATATCCAATTAAAAAAATTGCTATATTACCAAAGGCACTATATGGGCTCTATCCAACCTCCATTAAATTATACTTATATTCTTTATAAAAATATTAAAAATCATGACATTCATATAGAAGCACAAAAGATTGTTAATATTAAACAAACTGCTGAGTAGATATCAAAGAACAATATTGGAGATATCATTATTCTTGGTTTCAAATTATACTAAAGAGCCATAGTGACAAAAATAGCAGGGTGATATCACAAAGCAGGGACATAAACCAACTGAATAAAGCAGAGTACCAAGAAATAAATTTATACTGCTACTATCATCTGTTTTTTAAAGGTGCAAAAAACATATATTAGAGAAAAGACAACTTCTCTAACACAAAGTACCCTAAAAATGGTATCTACTTGCTGAAGTATGAAAATAGATAATCATTTATATCCTGTAAAAATGTCAATTCAAAATAGATCAAAGACTCTAATGTAATATCTGAAAATGTTAAAGGAACATGTAGGGGAATAATTGAATATATGTATTCAATTATTATATATATGATATATATATATATATATTATATGTATTGTGTATATTTGCACACATACATAGGCCATCCCTTTCTAAAAAGGACTTCAACTGCTCAGAATTGAACAATTTGAGAGCATGAAGTTAAAAACCACACTTTCATATCATGAAGTAATCAATCAAGGGAATGAAGAAAGATCATTGTAAGATATATACCTATATTTACATCTCTGTATCTATCATCTGTGATATCACCTATGAGATGAATGCAAGGCAGTGAGTTACATACAGAATATAAAAAGAACTTCAGGATTTTGTATGCAAGCCCCAATTTATCTAGTCTATAAATGATCAAATGAATTGAACAGGTAGTTCTCAAAACTCAATGGGAAAATGACCAATGAACATATTAAGAAATGCTCAACAGCCTTAGCCTTCAAGGAAATACAAGACTATGCTTCCACTGTGTCTCACAAAGAGAAGTGCCATGAACAAGTAAGTAGAGGATCAGTAATGTTGGTGAGGATAACAGGAGAGGAATCCTCATACATTGCTGGCAGGAATGTAAATTAACTCCGCCACCATTCAAATCGGTGTGAAGGCTTTTCAAGTAATTAAAGATAAAACTCCCATATGATCCTGATATATAACTCTTTGGCATATATTAACAGAATCTAAGTCAGTACATGACAAAGTCACTTCCAAGTCTATGTTTGGGGAAGTGTGCTTCACAGCTACTTTCAACCCATGAAATCAGTATCGGTATCTATACACACACAAAAGCATAAAAGAAATATGGTATATACATAAACAGTGGAATTCTAGTCATCTGTGAATAAGGTGTTACACCTTTTGGAAAAAAAATGGATCGGATTAGACAATTTATTCTAAGGAAACTAAGAGAGACTTATACGAATATCATATTCTTCTGTCATGTGGCATCTTGTTCAATAGATTTTATGATATGACGGTAATAAAGGAATGGAGAAAGGAAGATGCAAGCTACAGAAGCATCAGGGCACATAAGAGGAATAGGAACTTGAATATTAACAAAGTGCATGATATATGTGTATGATGATGCCATGCTGAAACAATATTTCACATGCTAAGTAGAAAAAATATAGGATCTAAACACAGGAATTAAGAGGAGGAAAAATGATGAAGCAGATATGTATGGAGAAGATGAGTGATGGAGAGAGATGGAAAATATCATATATACATGGAAATGTCATAGAAACGTACTATTTTGCATAACTGATGTAGAATAATTAATAAGTTCATCCCAAAATAATGTACAACAATTAAAACAAGTTTCATACGCAGTGTATAACAAAGTATGACAATGTACTGAAAACTTATATTTTAACATTTAAAATGATTCTTTGTATATGTGTGGTATATATATATATTCACATAGTGTGTGCGTGCACAGACGATGAGGAGGAGGAGGAGGAGGATGGATGGTAGTGGCAATGGTGTTGGTGATGATGGCAGCTACTTTGGTACCGATGATGGTAGAGGTGGTGGTGGTGGTGAAGGAGGTGGTGGTGAGGTGGTGGTGGTGTGTGTGTGTGTGTGTGTGTGTGTGTGTGTGTGCGCGTGCAGGAGAGACATAGACACTGTCTATCTTTCTCTAATGCTCCCTACCTTAGGTTTTGAATCAAAGGACTGTCATTATATATGAAACTAATTGATTCAGCTAAACTGGCCAAACACTGAGCTCTCAGAATCTATCTGTCTCCATCCTCTCAATGTTAATGTTACAGGCATGTACACAACATCTTACTTTTTAAAGAAGTTTCCTTTATTTACATTTCAAATCTTATTCTCTTTCCTAGTTTCCCCTCCAGAAGCTCCCATGCCATCCTCCCTCCTCCTGCTTCTATAAGGGTGCTCCCTGCCCCACCCAACTTTTATGTAGGTACTAAGTAAGGATCTAAACTCAGCTCCTCATACTTGGGAGGCAGATAATATATGCTCCCTATATAATATTTTTAAATATTTTATGTATTCATTTATAATATCTAGTGAGCTTTTTTGTCTTATTCTAAACAGAAGGTAGTAATGCTATTATTATTGCAAATTGCTAGGTACATCAGATGTGTTTGATGCTTTATCACAAGGTATGGGAACACGGTAGACTCACTATTATTTTCCAGCTTTTATTTGATACGCTGATAGGAGTTATTTTAAAATTCAGTGTGGTTTGACATTTCAGTGATTCCTGAGTCTAGCAATTGAGAGGAATACCAAATCTCTGAATATTCTGTGTAGCAGGTTTTAAATCACCTTTTGCCCCCTACTATTTTCTGTTCCTAATAAGGACATTATGCTCATGTATTTTGCATATCTCCTAAAGAGTGAAGAGAGGTAACTTCAGGTGTAGGGGAACGAGTTAGCAGACACCTGGAAATGTCTCTTTCATCCTTATTACTCTGCATGGCACCTTCGCAGATCTATGATGCTTCCAGCAGCGGAGCCCCAAGGGAACCTGTGATAAATACTGACTTCTACACCGACCTTATGTAGAGATGAAAGAAATGGATGCGTGTGTATTTTAAAACAGCTATTAAAGATATGTTGGATTTTCTATAATATTCTTTCATCATTTACCCAAATGAAAAGTCTTGGAGAAAGTGAATCTTCAGATGTCTTTTACTAAAATGTGAACAAGGGAGATGTGCTTAATGACATATTTAGGGATTGCAATCTTCCTTAGATTAAAAAGCAATGGGTACAAGCAGACATATTGGCATCAGTTTAGTTACCTATATCATATTGACAATAAACAGAATGTCTTGGTGAAAGTCAGGTTAATATATGCAAAGCCATTACAAAATGCTTAGTATGGAGAAAGCACATCACATATATGCTATATTTGCTAACTTCCTGAAAGCCAGCATCTAAATAATGGCAAGATAGCTATCTGAAGGATATTTTTCTGTGCTGGTTAGGGTTGATGTAAAGTTGATGGGAAGCGAAGTCGCTTAGGACACAGGCCTCCTGAAAAATCTGTGACATTGTCTCCTGGGAGCATCTTTGAAGGAGTATGCTAAATAGGTAAACTGAGGTGAGAAGTCCCACACTAAATGGGGGTGGCACCACTTCCTGGGTTGGGTCCTAGACTGCACAGTCAAAGAGGAAGAAGGCTGAGTATAGACTGCCACTTGCCACTCTGCTTCCTCGTTGTGGACAGGTTGTGTCCAGTTGTTTCAGTCTCTGCCACCTTGGCTTCTCCAGCACGATGAGTGACAATTAAACCCTTTTCACCTAAGTTACCTTTGTTAGGGAGCTTTGTCCCAGAACAAGCAAAATAAACCAAGACATACTCCAACATGTCAATGAATACGTGGGCTATACAATCCCAGGCAGTTTTATGTTCCTTTGTTATCCATCAGAATTTTCTAAACTTTCTCTGATCAATGGGAGTTTTACTTACATAATGAGACTATCAGTAAGGAGTATTTTTAAAAGCTAATGGAAAAAAAGAATCCATTAGGAAGCATTAAATGTATTACCATGACAAGGGATAAGGGACAGCCAGGCACAATTTAACTACTCTAAAAGTTAAAAGGACAGACTATCAAAGAAAAATTCCTGATTTAGCAATCTAGTACTTGTGGGAAAGAATTGAGCCCATGCAAAAGGAGACATACAAAAGAGAATGTAAGCACATCATTATTCCCCTACTGCCTCCTATCTAGAACTGAGGTCTTGTATATAAAAATATCAACTTTTGAAAAATATTGTCCTTTTTGTCTGCCACTTAGGTACTGTGTTGCTTCTCTGTTGCTCTGTAACAAACTACTTGCACAATAATCTTAAGGTGACACGGCTGTTCTCTCACAGTGACTGGATTGGGAATCTGGCCTCAGATTAACTGGGTTCTGGGATTTGGCCTACCTTATAAAGGATTCATCTAGGGTTGAGGTCAACTCAGGGCTTGCTCCAAAACCAGTCAGATGGCTATTGTCACTGAGAGTTGACTGAGAGTGCCAGCTTTTTGTCATGAGTGCCTAAATATAGGGGTGGGTGAGAGGAAGATGATAGAGGAGAATATGAGGTAGAAAGGTTAGAGGCCAAGAGAGGGGCATAAGAGAAGGCTGAGGGGAAAGAAGATAGAGAAAAGAGGTAGGGAGAAGGGAGCAGTAAGGAAAAGTGGGAGAGGAAAGGAGAGGAGAGGAGAGGAGAGGAGAGGAGAGGAGAGGAGAGGAGAGGAGAGGAGAGGAGAGGAGAGGAGAGGAGAGAGAAGAGGAGGGGGAAAAGAGGCCCGAAGGGAAGAAAGGGGAAAAACAGATAGCGGTCGGTCAAGTAAGACAAACTCACCACAGCACTGCTATTGTCTTAATTTATCATACCATTTATTAGGGGAAAGTCACCAAACCTGGTTCTATATTCAGAAAGATTACAAATGTTTCTGAGTACCAACAGTTTAGATCACGGAGGTCACCTTCAGATATAAGTGCCATAGATGTCCAGAAAGATGTTGGTTAGGGTACTTTTAGAGTAGCTAACTCATCCATCGTTCTTTCATTTGCAGATACTTGCACAAATGTTTTTCACTGATATTTCTTGTCACATATGCAGTATTCATATCCTGTTGGGTTCTGTGGTAGTAATGGTTATCCCAGTATAATAGGAAGGTAATGGGATTATAAAGTGCAAGGGATTTTATACAGCAGTTACTTGACAACCACTTCCTTTGGTTTACAAATATAATATTTGGTTCAGCAAGAGTACATCACTGCATTTTCTGAAAGTGTACAGGTGGTTTCTAATTACAGTAGTGAAGCTAATGTAGGCATCCTAACTTGCAATTTATTAAGAAATGGAGGACATACCCCCTAAAGGAAGAACTAAAGGCAATTAATGGCTACTGAGAGAGGAAAAATCAACTTCAGGGACAAGTGATGAGCCCCTATGATGTGACAAAAAATTCCTGGGGAGATAACCCCCCCCACACACACACATATACATGCCCACATCCATGAACATACTCTTTTACTCACTCCAGGTAAGGAGTCTATGACAAACCAAAGTATGGATACCACCAAACTCCAACATGATGAACCAATGAGTTTTCCTGGGGTGACTTACAGGGGCAGAAATGACTCAATGAGAGCTGCATCATTAAAGCCTACCCCAGCATGGATGATAGCTCACAAACCTCCAAAGCTGGAGAGCACTGCACAGCCTGTATTTCAACAGGTTGGAGAATATCCTTTCCAAGGACTCAGTTAATCTAAACCTCTTCCAGTCAGCTTAGCTGGTTTTTCTCATCTAGGCAACTGGTCCAAACCAAAGTCTTCTTTGCAGATTTCATTAGTTACTCTGGTAGGGCTTATAGAATCTGGTCAGTTTTAGGGACTTTCTTAGCTGTTTTGTGTTGTTCATCTTCCTGTTTAAGGAGCAGCTTCCCTATATAATGTTTCAATCTCAAGCAAGTGGAACAGATCCCTGATAGGTTATACAATACTAATTGCTTAACCTAAATATATACATATACTAGACTTGTTAAATATGCTTATCAGGTTGTATTTATATATACATAGCATGTACATGCACACATGTACACAGAACAAAAACTAAGGAAGAGGTCAGGAATTGAATTTGAGAGTGAGCTGAACAGATAAGGGTGGAGTTGAAGGGGATGGGTAGTTATAAATGATGAAACTACAGCACTCATGTGTGAAATTATTGAGAATTTTGAAATTAAACAATGAATGAGAGGACAGTATTAAATAAATGCATTTTCTGATGCATTTCATGGCCACTAAGAGACATTATTGAAATTCTATTGATCTGATTAACAGCCTTCATTATAACACCCAATTGCTAATCAAAAAAGCAGAACAAACCAATCCAAACCAAACCAAAATCCGGAAGGCCATAGGGCTCAGTTGAGTAGAAAATAAGGAAGATTTGTGCCAGAAACTGGAAAATTGAGTCCTCAGAAAAACCATGAAAAATCATTTGCCAAAAATATCAGCTATCAGCTATCAGAATTGGGCAGGTAAGCTATATACACAATTGATCTATCTTGACCTGAGTTCCTGAATACGTGAAAGTGCAAAACCTGTGAACCATTCATTGTATAAATGAGTGAAAACAAAATGCTACTAGATTGTAAGCTCGGTGTAAGCCACTGGAAATTTCATGTTTATCTATTTGCAGCTAGTGCCAATTTAAGTAATAGAATCTTCTGTACAAATCAAGCCATTATTTAGTGTTAATAATTTTGTATGGAAACAAGACTTTCTTCCTATTAACTGCCACACTTTGCTGGGTTTGTCCACTGTTTAGTACACTGTAAGATTAGAACGAATAAGAGTTAAGCACTTGCTTTCTGCTTCCAATAGCACTAAAATGTTTAAACTACCTCACTGATGCTTTACTACAAACAGGGATGAGATATAATCATCGGTCCCATTTTATAGAGTAAGTGCATGGCTGACATAATACAAGTGTAAGTTCTAGCAGGTACCTAGATGCTGCCAGATACTTACAGTCAGAGAACAGTATAGAGACTTGATTGGAGCCATAAATATGAATGCTGTTTTGGAGGAGAACAAGTGGAATGGAAAGAAAAAAAATCATTAAAAAATAGAAGGGAAGGAAAGTGCCACTGTGGGATTGAAGAAAAGGCCAACTTTAGAATGTGCAGAGGAGACGCTCTTCACTGGCAGTAACTCCGGTGTTAGAGACAGAAGAGGAAAACTAACATGTATTTTGTCAGCCTTATCTAAGTGAACAGCTCAAAGAGAATATAAACATTACAAGAGAACAAAGAAAGTTGACACCAAAAGACAAGTTCTCACTAACATTATTAGTCAAAGTATGAACCTGTTGAGAGCAGACGGGAGGTAGACACAGGGGAAGGTCAACTTTTATGGAAGAAGAGATGAGGAGGTAAAAAGCAAGTAGATGCAGAAGCTTTCAGAAGAAAGTGGATAGAGAGGCAGTGTAGTTGTAGTGGATGGTGAGGTGGTAGTGGTGCTTGTGACAAACTTGTGACAAATTTGTCAGGGGATAGTAGGAAACCTTTAGTGAGTGATCTTAAAAGCCTTGAGAGAAAGCTCAGAAGATGGGATCTTGCACATAGGAAAGGATCAACGTTTTTACCATAGTAAGGACGTCAAGCATGAGGTGAGAGTGGTAGGTTAGAACCGGAGCGTGTGCTGTGTCCCAGGACCTTGATCCCCAGCGTCATGAACTAATTTAAAAAGTAAGCAACATGTATCCTGTCTACTGTATTGTTTTTGACTTCGCTTCTTGTGGAAATAAGTCTAGCTGGCTGAGATAAAATACAGTTAATGTCTTCCAAGTGGGATTTTTAAATATTTTTCAAACTCTAGAAACAGGTATGTGCTAGCTGAAGATTCCCACTTGTCATTGGCTCCTTTCCTGCCAGGACACACGTAAGCAACAGTAAGGAGACAGGTCTTTTTTGGACTGGTAGAAATCATTTTTTTTTTTTTGAAATTCTCTTTAAGAGTTCATTAGTCCATATATAATTTGGTGTTTGTCTTGTTGAGGTGTCAGAACTTTTGTACTATATCAGAGATAGGGTATTGAACTTTTTGACCAATTTAAAGGAATAAAATGATACTACAGAGGAATCCTTATAAAAATTACCTGTGAAACACAGGCCAACCCATGTCTGAGAAAACAAACTCATATAAAATGTACTGATGCTGGCTTTTGCTTTAATGACTTCTTTAATCAATCTGATTAGAAAAAGTTTAAGTATGTGCTAATGTTTTCAGTTTATTCAAGATGATTTATCTTGAAGCTATGAAAGTATTGTTTACTTTTTTTCTACTTATTCGGTGGTAAATTTGTACATACCTAATAATCTTATATTTAAGTAATAGCATACTAAAATGTTTATTCATTTGTTAAATAAAAAGGAGACCAAAAAGGTCCTACATCCAGGAAGGCAGAGAGACCTACAGAGGCCCATCTTACATGTTTGATTATATTTGCTTTAATTGATGCAATACTGATCAAAATGGTCAATAGTCACATAACAAAAATAAATTTTATTCTGGTGAATACAATTACTTTGCACATCTATGGTCAAGAACCATTCACGTTATTATTGCTTTTCTGTCATTTACAGAGTAATGAAATAGACTAATAAAATGGAGTTCACACACCCAGAAAATTAGATAAGCCCAAGGGTGTGCTTCTCATTGTACATATTTTTCACTGAGGACTTGGTGCATTTCAAAGTTCTTCACAATTTGTTCTGTGATTTATTCACTTCATAATTAATCTCAAATATGGGTTACATGTTGATGCAGGTTTTTTTGGCTTAAGAACAATAAGCATATTAATTTCTATTTAGCTCTCTTTCCACTTTCCAAATCAAAAGACATATGGAAAGGAACAGTTACAAATTCTGTAAGATTTACTTTCACTTAGAAATTTTTATAGTATATCTCAGGTTTGCCTTAGAAATCTTTTATCTTGTATTTCAAAACAAAGAAACTAAGCAACACATCATCTCAGTACTAAATTTAGGCAAATTTTCTCTTTTATTAAAGAGATACAAAATATCTGAAGTTTCTAAGTCAGCAGACAGTAGGCTTCCTGGCTACCTGTGGTGAGAAGTCCTTAGACCCTAGCATGTTTGTGAGCATGGAGTCTACATAAAGCAAATCCTTGTTCTGAAGAGAAGCTTGCTACATTTAATTAAAATAGAGTACTGTTTTCAAGTATGACCCTCAAGATAAAACGATGGTTTCTTGACACCTGCATTGCATTATTTTTTATACAAAGGATTCTACTGAGACTCTTGATAAGTATATTGACATAAGATATGAAGAAAAGTAGAAAATGTTCTTGAATTGGAAGAACAAGGGAGCTACCATTTAAATACCTCATTTCAACAACCAAGGCAGAGTTTAGTCAAATGCTTGGAGCATAAAGCAGTTCAATACATTTCCTTATCATTTCATTTGGTTTTATGTAATTAATTCTACTCTTCTCACCCACTTCCCCATGAATCTTTTTGGTGACCTCACCACAGCTCACTGTAGTTTAATGTTATCTATGTAATGTCAGGAGGTCAGAATGGTGCTCAACTTCCTAATCTTTCAAAAGACGACACCTTGAAATCAGTAGACTCTTTTTGTGTTATGGAGGAAATTATTCTTACTATTATTCTTATTGTCTGTGTGTATGTATAAAAAAAGTTTGATTTTGTTTCAAAAGAGGTAAGGTAATATTGTATCTGACTTTTAAAAACGAGACTTACACTCTAACTGGGGGGAAAGAGTCTGGAGAAACAATAAATCACAATCCTGTAATGCCATGAAAGGAAGTGTTACAAAAAGCCTTCTTTTTATAAACTTGTTTGGTAAATTAGATATTCATTTTCCATTAAACAATCACTGACTTGGAAGGTGCTTGATTTGAATTTAAAAATGAAGGCTGTGGGTTGAGATTATTTTGAAGTAAAATGCCATTTTGACTGATAATACTATATAGTGTTGACTAATGTGAAATGAAAGCTTTGGCTGGGCTGTGACAGAGGGAAACTCACAAAACTATTTCATAAGAATTTTGATCCATATTTTCCCCCAAGGTTAAAGTATATTATTGAAAGCAACAATATTGGTACATTCTCAAAGAAATCCCATAAGCCATGGACGTTTCTGAAATATTTACATTAATAAAATCGTACAATACTAGTATAATCCAGGAGAGACTAAAAGACTTTTCTGACAATTCTTTTGTTGTAACTCAACAAACAAACCTAACTCATTAGATTCCCTGAAGATTGAAAGAACAAATGTGTAATTTCCAAGAAATTCTCTTAAAACTCAATTTTACCTATAAAAGGTCCATAAGTGTTTTGTTATATGCCTTTATATCTAGAATTTGACATTTGGAGGGTAAATAAGAAAAAGAAATAAAAGAGATTTGTATACCCGATTAAAATAGAATTGTGGGCATTGGAAAAAACAATGCTTAGATTAGTTAATTGAAGCGATAATAAGCTATCGAAGATTTTAAAGGAGAACAAGATAGTAAGTAAAAGTCTTTGGTGAGTAAGCACTTTTGCTTTCATCCCCTTAACTATAAGAACTATGAAAAGCGTAGAAACAACTTTTACATGGTAGGTAATGGCAAGTGGTCAACTGGGGAAGGAAGCTAATTAATATGGAGCATACTGCTACTAAAGACATATCTTATGGTCTTTTAAAGCTTCATATAATAATCCAGTGCAAATAAAATTCTACTTTTGGGGGGTATCATATGTTTTATATCCTAGCATTCACAAACTCATGCATAAGAGTATCTCAAATAAGGCAACAAAGTGTGGGACAGAAAGTCAAGGAGGGGCCATCGGGAGACCACTCTACCTTGATATCCGTCCCATGTGCAGTCACCAAAGATAGACACCAATATGGATGTCAGGAAGTGCATGCTGACAGGAGCCTGATGTAGCTGTCTCCTTGGAGGTCTGCCAGAGTCTGACATATCCAGAGGCGGATGCTCGCAGCAACCCATTGATCTGATCAAGGTTTCCCAATGGAGAAGTTAGAGGACTGAAGGAGCTGAAAGGGTTGGTGGCCCCAAGAGGAGAGCAACAGTACCAATCAACCAGAGCTCCCCAGGGTCTAAACCACCAGCCTGGGAGCACAAAGGGAGGCACCCATGACTTCAGCTGTATACTTAGGGGAGGATGGCCTTGTCGGGCATGGGCGGGAGAGGAGATTCCTGGTCCCATGAAGGCTGAACACCAAACGGAGGAATTCGAGGGTGGGGAGGGGGGAGTGGGGGGTAGGTGGGGAACACCCTTGTGAAGACAGAAAGGGGGGATGGGATAGGGGGTTCCTGGGTGGTGGGGGGAATGGGGTAAGGGGATAAAATCTGAAATGTATTTAAAAATAAATACGTAAATAAATAAATAAATAAATAAATAATATCTCTTAAGCAACTAACCTGATATAAACATGTTTTGGGGCTTATATTTTAAGAAGAACTGTTTACTGAACCTAGGTCATCAAGCATGCCAGACAAGATGCAATATTGTACTGTGTCCCCAGGCATGCTTTTACTTTTTATTTGGAAATACTTACCATGAATTTGTCCAGGGGTACCTTACCTTTTTTTCTGTAACACCGGCTGCTTGCCTATCCTTCATTCCCCCTAAGCAGCTAACATTACTGGCTTGTGACTCTGGAAAAGCTACACATTCAATTCCTTTATTGACATGGTACTCTTAAAATGTAGTGCATTCATCATTTTGTTTTCAAAATAAATAAATAAAACCCACAATCTATTATTAACTCCCCAGATCTAATTTCTAATAGTTATAAATGGAGTGAATATAAATAAAAGTTCTTTGGGATCCAGAGTAATTCGGAAGCATTCTTCAAACTCTTCAACATTTAAAGTCACCGATTTTTCATTATACTGTTCTCTTCATTACTCATATTAATTATAACTTTTTACAAGATTAACAGTTATTTTACAGTCTAAACTGGTTAGGTGTCTAGGAGACAATAGCTGTCTTGTATAGGTCTCTTTAACAGATTAGCAAATAAACTGAAAATAAGCTTATAATAAGTTTTTAAAAGTAACATATACATGTTTTGCTTTCTTAAGGGAGAAAAATTATTATTAATTGAGAATGAACATGTGTCACCCACTCATGGCTTTTTTAGCTATAGAGAACCAAGAGAAACACAATTTCACTTATGAGCATCAACCAATGGTTTGGTTGTTTAAAGATTTTTAATCTTATTTGGAAACTGCCAGATTTCAGTGATTTCTCATCAATAAGAGTTAATATCACTCTGAGCTTCAAAGTAGCTGAAGAGTTTGGAAATTATCTTCAAGTTGACATGTTACAGAATATAATTACTAATGAAATTGAAAGTGTTAAAATAATGATTTAATTTACTTAAACACAGATTTACATTTCCACAATCTCAAGTGTCATGCTGGATAAATGTCTCTTATTTGATCATTAAAAAGTAAAATTTGATTTGGAAGTGTAAACCCAAATGGAAAATATGTGCTTACATTATACTTAGGAAAATAAAAAAAAAAAAAACCCTCTGTTACAGGAAATGATTGTTATTAAATGAAAATTACTAAACTTGTCATTTCCAAATGTTTACTATAAATCTACCAGATTCATTTCTTAAAAGTGTGTTTCAATTCTAAAAATATATTTAAATTTTAGATATATTTTTATATGTAAAAAAGAAGAATTTTATATCTAAAAAGAAGAATTCTGAAAGAAGAATTTTTAATATTCTGTCACGAATACACTCTCCGATATGAAATTACTTTCTTATAATGAAGAATATTTAATTGTTGTATTCTTTTTATTCTTGCATACCAATTAGGGCATAATTCTCTCAATTGGATTTTAATCTAATTGTTAGTGTTCTCTGGAATTAGAAAAATATCTCAAACTGAGAGAGTGATAGACACATGGACACACACATAAACATAGAGTTTACAGCCTGCAATCCATAGTTGTAAGTGCAGCTCAGGAGACACAGGATGCCTTGTGCCTTCTATGTTCAGGTATGTAAGAGAGTTGTGGGCATGATGGTCTTTATACTTTGACCTCAAAATTAAAAAGAGGTAAGTAGCTGAGTGATAATAGACAATATCAACCATCCAGAGCTCCCAGGGTCTAAACCACCGGTCCGGGAAAATGCATGGGGGATCCATGGCTTCAGCTGTATATATATGCAGTGGATGATGGCTTTGTCAGACCTTGGTGAGAGAAGATGTCCCATGAAGGCGGGATGCCCCAGTGTTGGGGGAATTCAAGGGCAGGGAGGGAGAGTAGGTGGATGGGTTGGGGCACACCCTCATAGAAGCAGCGCGAAGGGGTACAGGATAGGGAGTTCCTGGGGAGGGCAGGAAATGGGGAAAGGGGATAACATCTGAAATAAAAATAAGTAGACTATCCAATAAAAAAATACATTTAAAAATAAATAAAAAGAGGCATGTAAAACACATTAACTTTCAACTGTCATTCACCTAATAAGAACTTTCATAATCTATTAATCTACTTTCGGACATCACTAAGAGATCAAACCATAAAACTGATTTCTCACTCACTGCTGGCCACAATGGGCAATGACTTACCTGCTGTGTGCAAACCAAAAGCAAAAACCAAGCACAAAATTAAGTGACAAGGAGAGCTAGACTGCCTGTTGTAAAGGCTAAAGTTCCATCAGTACTGTGACCAAACACCAGGAGCTTTGGAAATGATGCTTTGGGTTTAAGCCACCTGGTAATTGTAAATTAGGTGCAGTTTTTTGACAATATATATTTACCTGCCCATTTTTATTTGAATTCAACAAGGATCTTGGAGGACCATCTCCAAAATTCTTAAAGGATAATTTTAAGAAGACAAAACTATGAAATGAAAATTGAATAAGTATATATATGCAGATCTATATATATTTACATATATGTATATATGCACACATGTATAACTTTGATATATATATACACATATTGCATACATTCAGGGGAATCTTTATATCTATAATCTATATCTATCTATCTATATCTGTATCTATACATGTATATATCCAGGGGAATCTTAAAAATTAGATATGTCAGAATGTATATCACAATAAATATAAATACATATATATCAGAATTTATAAAAATCAGAACATAAACACATTCTGTATTCCTATTTTGAATCTTTCAAATAATTTGGTGCCTTCCTTCGAAAATAAATTCAAACTTCTCTGAAACATATTTCAAATACGTTTTGTTTTCTTAAATTTTTCTTAAGGACTTTTTAAGTAGCTATGAGGCCAACCCAGGACCTTGCCTTAGCTAGGCAAGCACTCTGCTCTGCTGCTGAAATGAATCTCCAGCCCCCAAGGACTTTTAAATGTGAAATTTTAAATAATATGGAAATTAAATTTGATAACCCATATTTTTCCACTTATTCTTCTGGCTGCAAGTGCTTTCCATCATAATAACTGACAAGTTATTCAGAGTCACATGGACATTTTTCTTTCTTTTTCTTTTTTTTTTTTTCTGGTGTCTTGTGTTCAGCACTTGAGCTCTACACCTCCCCCAACCCAACTATGCTTTGACTGTATTGGATCTTCAGAGGTATGTTTTAGAGCTATCAGATCAGTGCCTCTAAGTCTGGAGAGCATTATTGTCTCTGTAAAGTGTTATCATGCCACTAATTGGACACTCAGCATAGCAATCTTTTGTGAGCACATTTACAAAGTCACCTCCACGTGCTTAGGGAAGAGGCCTTGCGTGCTGCATGTTCCTCATAGTCTTTAAATGATTCCATGTTCCAAAGTCATGCAACTGTTCTTTGATTATGACATTCTAAATCTCTTCTTACTTAGGTGGTTTTCATTATTACTTTTATGTATTATTATTATTATTATTAATTATTTTGATGGTTGAAATTAAACTCAGGGCTCTTTACATAGCTTAAGATCATCTAGTAGAGAGTTCATGGGTTACACTCCAGGCCAACTTCTTTCTGGTTAATTTTGGTAGCTTATAAAACCACATTTGACTGCATCCATTTTTCTTTTTGAATGAACATTTTTCTCAGTGGGTTCTCTGTAAATTGACAGATGATATAAAAGTTGACATTTACTTAAATGACAAACCTAGACATGACCATCGCCATATTTAATAAATTTGACTTAGAATCAAAAGAATATAAATGTCTTCACCTTTTTTATTATTTCTATATCATCGAATATGAGCCATACACACCCTTGCACGCTCATACACACACATATGTACACATACACACAGTCACACAAATACTCACACAGTCACACACATATATATACATACATATACATACATATGTATACATATATACACACATATACACATTAAATGTGTATTTACATAAAGTTTAAACTGGAATGCTCTCTTTATTATAACTTCCACAAACATTATTTTTAGTTCTACACAGGGGTTTTACAATATTTTTCAGTACTTGATTTTCTCTATTCCAATACTATTAGTTAACTTATCCTACCATTTAACACTTAAAATTAAATGGTAAGAATTATTTCATAATTCAAATATTTTAAATTTTTAGCATTTGTTTTATTGTTTATAAATTTATTTGTCTTTAGATCTGCATAGGTCACTATTATCAAGCCTATAGATTTCTACTTCATTTATTTTGTGCCGTATGTAATAAATTAAGTCAGCTCATCATTAGATCACTTTCTTCTCTCAAACAGTGAAAAAGTCTCAGACCTAAGCCTACTTTTATGCATATGAGCTTTCTTTGAGAGAGTCTTATCTCTTTTAACACAGGTTACTTATTCTTATCGCTATGCTCTTAATAGTTTTCTATAGATATTTGATTCTTTGAAAGCTATAAATATCTGTAAACATGCAAAGACAAGAAAAATAAATTTTCATTTTAGAAAGGGAGATTTGCATTATGTTGAAGAGTGTCTTCACTGGCAATTTTATGAATCTTAATGCTGAATCTCCAAGATAAAAATACGCTTTCACAAAGGGGAAAATACATACATTCACCTTTCCATTCCATTTTTTTCTTCTGCAGCATTCTTTACCTTCCACGTTTTATTATTAAAATACTCTTTTGACTTGCTAATATGGGGGGGGGTGTTTTTCAGTCGAGTTATTTTTGACTCATAGGACTTTCACTTGCCCTGGCCTATGATGGGTGATTTTTCTCAGGGATGTTTTGAGAGTGACACTTCAGATACAACAGAGGCCTCATCAAAATTAAAGTCTTAACCATAGCAAAATCGGAAAAACATCACCCTTATTTCTTTTTTTCTTATTATTATCATTTATTTGCCCTATAGCAATTGCTATATGAAGAGTAATGCAGTGGTATGTTTAATTTGCATTCCAGTGAAGACAGAGTAGGAACTCAGCCTACACCTGTAAAGTGCTCTCCATGAAAAGATCTGTTGTGAGGCATAGTCCAGTCTTTATGTGAGCTGTAAAGTTCTCAGACTGCCAGGTTTATATGTAGACATTGGGCTCTATAACAGTTTCATCTATTTATGTATATACATTAATATGTATTTAAATATACACATTTTAATGTTTTTTTTATGGGCTATCACTTAATACTTACAATTGAACAGGGCAAGAGAGCACCCAGTTTTATAGATACTGAAGGTTATAAAAATCTTGGTTGGCTCATTAACAAAATAAATACAAATTATATACATAAAATAAATATATAAGTGAACATTTATTTAGAATGAGGCAAGAAATCATAGCCAATTCTACCTTAATCATAACAGCTAGAAAAATAAAATCCATATTAAATACGTGCACTACACATTTCCCTGGTTACTTTTAACTTTTCTTTCTGTATTTTCACTTCCTGTAGACTCTTTAGACACGGGTATCATACATTATCACTTGTATAAGAGAAAAATTATATAATGTTCCCTATAACTAGCTTTAATTTTGTAACTGTTACTATTGTTAGAAAAACAGTTTTTCAACAAACAATTTATCAGGTATAATATCATGAAAAGTTATAAACCCTTTTGAAATGCAGAAGACCTTGATGAACCTTATTTCATATGTTAGCTACAGGACTTGAAAGGATGGCTTGTTGTCTGATTGAGGGTGGCAAACATGGTGTCCTTTGTTCCTTCCTGTCTTTCCTCTGTGCTTCAGTTTTGTGGGACAGTTCACACACCTCAAAAAGCCAACATAAGTTCTTTATCTTTGTGCCAAGTAATTGGGTGAACAAGCACAGTAGGAAGAACCCTACAATGCTCCCCTAGGTAAGGTGGCAAGATATTAACTATGATGGTGCATTTAGCCTAACTTGAGAAGAATCTGAGAATTCCAATTCATTAGACATTTTTTTTTCTATTTGAAATAAGGCCACAATGAAAGGTGAAGCAAAGTGGGGCACATGGAAATGGTTGGAGAAAAGAAAGGAAAAGAGGAAATCATGTTATTATCTTTAAATTTTTGCATTGTTTTTTCCAAAATTTAGAATTAAGCTGAAAACTTAAAGCATAAGAATACGTGGGAACTCAGAATAGAAAGACAGCTTGGTTAAATGATTGTATTTTGTATATTTACAAAAACAAATCAATGCCAGTGGTAGATTACAAGGGAGTCTTCCAAGGAATGAGATAAAACAAGACAAAGCAAAACAAACAACAACAAAATCACAACAACAAAAATCCTAACACTTAAGGATATAGGACAAATAAGATTACAAAGAAAGTGAAGAGATAAAACAGCATGTAAACTGAGGCTTAGATTTAGAACTTTTGCTGTTAATTGTTTATTTCTTGCTATGCTAATTTTTAACATTATACATTCAAGTACTTCGTTACCTCTAAAATTGAATCTTTAGTAATAGGAGCACTGTTTATCATGTGGAGTTTCCATGACAATGCTCAGAATTGTATGGAAACTCATGTTTTCATAAAATGCTCAGAATCAGGCATTTTGCTTCCAGCTATGAAAATAAGCAATATATTTCATAGCTTGTTTATTTGAAAACATAAATTTGACTTTCTAAGATATTCTTATAATTGAAAAGTTCATCTTGTATCATTCAAATCTTAAATTAGTCTCAGGAAAACATAATGTATGTAAACCATAGCAAGTCTGCTGTACCAAGAATCATGACTCCATTGGTCGGCAACAGGGTTCTGCTCAAAGATACCACTAATTAGTATATTCATTGCTAATGCTGACTAGACAACACTTTTCATAAGATAAAATGGATTTCTTATTTTAATTGATGCAATTATACATCATTATATTATTTTCATAGAGAAATTGGATATAAGCTATCTACTTAATTTACCTAATGCTACATATCCAATAAAACACATAAATCAAAAAAGAAAAAAGAAAAAAAACCACAACATACTCTGGACTTAAGATGCTAAAATTGACATTGATTCCACTATGGTTCCTTAAGGCAAACTTGATTTTTTACTATTGCACTCACTTACTGGGCACCATAGCAAATTTTAATAATGTTGGTAGCTTAAAATAATTGGAATTTCCTGTTATAGCTGTGAATGTAAGAAGTATGGAGTCAAACTCAGAGGGCACATGTCTCCTTTAAGAACTCTAAGGAAGGATTTTTACCATGACTTTGCTTCTTGTGCTTGTGGGCATTTAGTTTAATTTGATACACTCATAGACTAGGCAGGGGGTTCAGTGATTAAGAGGCCTTAATGTGAGTACAGGAGGACTTGAGTTCAAATCCCAAGCACCAACATAAAAGTTTGTCACAGCTGTACTTGCCTAGAACCCCAGCATGTGGGAGAAGAGATGGGCAGGTTTAGGAGCTTGTTGGCCAGATAACCAAGGTAAATAAGCAAGATTCATATTAAGTAAGAAGGCTGTCTCAATAAGTAGAGGTGAGAGCAATTATGGTTGCCCTCAGAAGTCCTGATTTGGCTTTGACATGTGTACATACAGACATGTACATCATACATGCATCTGCACATTCACCACACACACACACACACAGATCACCATAAACATGTGCTCATAACTATAAAATTATGTTGCAGTTTCAAATATGTATAAGGTGTATAAAATTTTTTATTTTTTGAAGGAAACAAAATGTTAAAATTATATTTTAGAGTAGAATCTAAGCCAATCTCTAGAAAATATTTATTTTTGGGTCAGAAATTATTCTAGATCTTACTTTTATAAAATTGCATATTTAACTTATGCCATATCCTTGAAAATATACATGGTTATATATGATAAATGTCAAATGTCAATTATCAAAGAGTTTAAAGTCAATAAATTTAAAATGTAAACTTCAGTCTGGGATTATTGAGCATCCAAAATGTATGCTCATTTATCCCTCATGCTGTTCTCAAATATAAAAGGAAGGAAGGAAGGAAGGAAGGAAGGAAGGAAGGAAGGAAGGAAGGAAGGAATTTGTGAATCAAATATACCTAACAGTTACCTACGAAACATTTTCCCAAACAACATTTACTTGCTTCTCAGCACCTCATAGAACCTACTCCAAAATTGACCATATACTTGGTCACAAAGCAAATCTCAACAGATACAAGGAGATTGAAATAATCTCTTACATTTTATCAGATCACAATGCATTAAACCTGGACTTCAACATCAATAGAAACAATAAAGAGCCTACCAGCTCATGGAAACTGACCAATTGTCTACTCAGAGACCACTGCATCGAAGAAGAAGAAGAAGAAGAAGAAGAAGAAGAAGAAGAAGAAGAAGAAGAAGAAGAAGAAGAAGAAGAAAGAAAAAAATTAAGAGACTTTCCAAAATTCAATGAAAATGAAGGCACAAAATACTCAAACTTAAGGGACACAAGGAAACCAGTGGTAAGAGAAAAGTTCATAGGAATAAGAGCTGTCATAAAGAAATGAGCTAGATCTTATATTACTGACTTCATAGCATACCTGAAAACTCTAGAACAATAATAAGAAAATACATTCATGAATAGCAGACAGCAGGAAATAACCAAACTAAGGACTGACATCAGTCAATTAGAAACAATGAGAACAGAACAATGAATCAATGAAAGCAAAATCTGGTTGTATGAGAAAATGAATAAGATAGACAAACCATCAGCTAAACTAACTAAAAGGCAGAGAGAGACAGGACACAAAATTAATAAAATAAGAAATGAAATGTGGGGCATAACAACAGACACAGAGTGTAGCCACCAGCGGCTACAGGTACCGGGTTCACCTGAGAGGAGGGCTAGGAATGATAGAGGAATGGAGGGCAAGAGAAACGTGGGGCCAGGTTTGAAGTTTGATATTTTGCTTTCACATATAAAGGGTAAGCCCCACCCCCCAGAGTCTCTTCTCAGTTCAGCCCAGGAGCTGGGTAAGGAAATAGCAGATGTCAAGGCAAGCTCAGCAGGCAGTCCATTCTTCTTAGCTTCTGTAACAGACTGCAGGGTGCCAAGGCCGGCAATGTAATGCATCCTCCTAGGTTCTACTGTTGTTTGGTGTATTGTGGTAAATGGCTCACAGGCCTACTCAGACCTGTGGGAAGGGCACAATTGAGAAAATTCAAAAAATTATTCAGTCTTACTTTGAAAGGCTGGTCTCCACAAAATTAAAATTTTTAAGTGAAATGTTAAATCAAGATCAGGTTTTATAACCTGATCCACAGAGTTTTATAACCCTAAGGAAATAGAAAGAGTCATTAAAAGTCTCCCAAACAAAAATGACCAAGGTCAGGTTGGTTTTAGTGCAGAATTCTCCCATATATTCAAAGAAGAGCTAATAACAATACTCTTCAAACTATTCCATAAAATAGAAACAAAAGAAACACTGCCAAACTCATTTCTATGAGGCCACAGTCATCCTGATACCTAAACCACCCAAAACTCAAAAACTCAACAAAGAAAGAGAATTTCTCTTATAAAATTTGATTGCAAAGCACTCAATATAATACTCACAAACTGAATTCAAGAACACATCAAAAACACCATCCACCATGCTTAAGTAGGCTTCATTCCAGTGATACAGGTTTGGTTCAATACATAAAAATATATCAATATAATTCACCATACAAACAATCTGAAAGATAAAAACCACATGATCACCACCTTAAATGCTGAAAAATCCTTGAAAAAAATACACCACCCATTCATATTAAAATTATTGGAGAGATAAGGGGTATAAGGTACAATAAAGGCAATGTACAGTTAAGCCAATAGCCAACATCAAATTAAATGGAGAGAAACTTAAAACAATTCCACTAACATCAGGAACAAGGCATGGTTGTCTACTCTTTCTCTATCTCTTCAATATAGTTGAAGTTCAAGCTAGAGCAATTAGACAACTAAAGGAGATCAAGGGGATACAAATAGGAAAAGAAGTCAAATTATCACTATTCATAGATGATATGGTAGTATAGTATACATTATTTACCTCAATAGGACTAAATTGCAGCCTACAGATTTGGAAAGTATCTTCAACATATATATCTGGTTCCTATATCTGACAGCGGGCTAATATTCAAATATACAAAGAACTCAAGTGTTAGACACCAACAAACCAAATAACTCAATTTAAAATGGAGTGCAGAGTTAAACAAAGAATTCTCAACAGGAATTCTAATGGCCGAGATCTACTTGAAAAATTGTTCAATATCCTTAGTTGTGGGGTGGTGGGCTGTGAGAGGCAGTGGGGTACCCAGTTGAGTCTGCTTCTAACACTAGAGACCCTAAAGGGACCGTAGGAGTTGGTGGTATTCCTGGGTGCTGGTTCCTTTCAATCAGGACAGCCCTCTACAGCTCTTCCCAAAGAGAGGTTTGTGTCACACAGAACAAGTAGAGGGCTTAACTACAGGCCACAGAGCCTGAAGAGATCTCCATATTAATGAGACACTTAAAGGCCAGAGGGTGTAGCCAATTAAGTGTTCCTTCCCAGACCCCTGAGCCACCTGGGGCGGCAGACACAAGGGACCCACAGCCCCATACTTAGTCATCAGGGAAATGTTAATTGAAAGGACTCTAAAATTCTATCTTACACAGGCCAGAAGAGGCAATATCTAAAACTGTGACAGCACATGGAGGAGAAGATGTGGAGCAAGGGAAACACTTCTCCATTACTTGTGGGAGTGCAATCTCTGGAAATCAGTCTGGAAGTTTCTCATAAAATTGGGAATAGTTCTACCTTGGGACTCAGCTGTACTACTCCTGGGCATATACCCAAACGGTGCTCCACCATACCACAAGGACACTTGCTCCACTAACTTCATAGCAGCTCTATTTCTAATAGCAGAAGCTGGAAACAACACAGGTATCAATCAAACAAAAACAGGTAAAAAATAAATGTGGTTCATTTACACAATGGAATACTACTCAGCTGTTAAAAACAATGAAATCTTGAAATTTGCAGGCATATGGATTAAACTAGAAAATATCATCCTGCAGTAACCTTGGCCCAAAACAACATGCATGGTATGTACTTATAAGTGGATATTAGCTATAAGGTTCAAGATACCCATGCTACCACAGACTCAAAAAAGCTGAATAACAAGGGGGCTCAAGGGATGTTGCTTGAATCTCACTCAGAAAGGACTCTAGCTGTTCTAGAAGTGACGGATATAGTTCCTGAGCTGGCCACCTCTTGTAGCCAATGAAGGTATAAGGACACCAATCCACCCATAAATCTTTCAACCCCAAATTTGTCCTGCCTACAAGAAGTGAAGGGACAAAAATGGAGCAGGAGCAGAAACTGAGGGAATGCCCAATCAATGACTTACCCAACTTGAGATTTATCCCATGGGCGAGAACCAGTCACTGACACTATTAATGATACTCTGTTACGCTTACAGACAGGAAGCTAGCAAACTGTCCTCTGAGTGGCTCCTCCCATCATCTGATCAAAACAGAGAGACTCACAGCCAAACAGTAGAGGGATAGCCAGCAGTCTTGTGGAAGATTTAGGAATTGACTGAGGAACCCGGAGGGAATTACTAACCTGCACCCTTGGGAGCTCCCAGAGATTGAACCAACAACCAAACAGCATACATGGGCTGGACTTAGTCACACCCCCTACCCACATATGTAGCAGATGTGCAGATTGGTCTTCATGTGAGTCCCCCAATAACTGGAGCTGGGGTTGTTCCTGACTCTGTTGCCTGCATGTGGATCCCATTCCCTTATCTGGACTGCCTTGTCTAGCCTCTGGGAGAGGGTGTGCCCAGTCTGATGACAGTGACTTAATGTGCCAGGGTGAGTTGGTATCAAGGGGAGGGGGAGGGGGATTCTCCCTGCTCAGAGGAGAAGTGGAATGGGGAATATGGGGCTGTATAAGGGGTGACTTGGAGGAGAGGGGGCTGCAATCGGAATGTAAAGTGAATGAATGAATAAATAAATAAACAAATACATAAATGGAGCAAAAAAGAAAATAGAGAAAGCAACATGAAATCCGAAGAAATAGGAATTTTGAATAGGATATAAAATGAAAGAAAACATAAAAGCACATACACCTCAAAATGTTTCAAAAAAATTAGAGAAAAGCAGTGATTCCACTTAAAAAATAATGGGATGACTGGCATTTGGGATAGAGGTGTGAAGCATTACACATCCATCCATCCATAATGTTTTCTAAGTTCCATGATCAAAGTTTCTTATGGAGCAGGAAGTAAAGGTGTGTGTAAAAAGAGTGGTCCCTTTCCTGCCTTCTATTGAAACACCCAGGCAGAGGAGCCCAAGCATGTGCGTGCCCAGTTCACTATGAGATCAACCTCTGATAAATCCATCATAGCACCTATACCAGAAATTTGTGAAATAACTATTTTGGGATTTTATTTCAAGAATATATAGTATCAGATGAATCTTAATTTTAAATATCTTTTACATAACTAACTCAGATTTACCTTTGGCTAATGTTTTCTGTTAACCATTTTAAGTCACTATGTTGAGCACATGCCTGTGGAGAGACAGCCCATCCAGTAATATCAGTTGAATCCTTAGGAATGGTTAAGGGCTTTATGTATATCCCTTTCAGTGAAATCACTTTGCAGATATGTATAAAAAATGGGCCATGAGCTGACCCAAATATCACTTTTTTTATTACCTTTACTACTATTAAACAAAGTGGTAAGTGAACCTCAGGGATTTCAGAGAACTATAAACCATCTTTAATCATGATAAATGTGAGTAATATATTTCCAAAATATTGTTTCATTTATTTATTGTTCGCTGGCTATTCTTCTGTGTAACAGTTAGAACTGTGAAGCACAAAATATTAATATTGGATACATATGAATGTAATTTTCTACAGACATTTAGAGTGAACAGGTTACGTTCTGATCCAGAGATGGAAAACCATTTATGTAGCAATGTGAATTTATATAATATCCAGCCTTGAAAGAAATACAAGTTTTGAATTATCAAAAGTACCCATTACAAATAGGAAAATTAATAATAAATATTTAACAGGTTTGTTTCATTTTTAATGTTTATTTAAAAAGGAAGCTTGGCAGTAGAAATTTATATTACCTCACTTCAGTAGATTTGTTAAAACATTTAATAACAGGATTAAGATATTGGAATATTGGCTTGTACAGAAGCTAAAGACATAATTCATATATATAAACAAATGTTTGCATACTATTTCATAATTATTTCTGAAAAATCTGTGCATTACTAAAGTTTCCTATTATGAACGCCCAAGTGATTTTTACTTTTGATTTAAACTTTATGTATTTTATTATTTTCTTGTGTGTAAAAATTTAAACACTTTGATATATAGTTAACTGTGACCTCATAAAAATTTTTGTTTTTATAGAAAACTAAAATTACATTTTTCTAACCAATAAAACAAATACATATATTTCTTAACTAAGTATGGACTTCTGGTTAGTAATTTTCTTTTTATTTAAGCATTTGTAATTTTTTTTTACCTACAATAATTTTGTTGTTTAATGCCTATTATTGGACTGCTAACCTAAAAATATTCTAAATGTTAGGAGTTTACTTATAAAAATTATGTTTCTAAAGAAGCTGATTTTCTGAAAGCCATAAGTTCTAAAGCTAAAATGATAAAAAGTCAATTATTTATTTTAAATAATACATTTTAGCTTGTTAATACACAAAAATTTTCATCATTCTGTTTAAGAACAAAATAAAAATCAATTCATAAATCACATTTATGTTGTATGCAAATGAATCTATGTTTGGCTCTATGGAGTGGTGGCATGGGACCAATTAGCTTTTGGTAAACACCATTTAAGTTCCTTTAAGACAAGATTACAACAAGGAATTAAGCCATAGACTAGTGGCTCTCAACCTTGCTAATGTTATGACCCTATAGAGTTCTCATGTTGTGATGACCCCAAAACATAAAATTATTTCTGTTATACCTTCATAACTGTAATTTTTTTACTGTTACAAATCATAATGTAAATATCTGTGTTTTCTGTTGGTCATAGGTGACCCCTGTGAAAGGGTCAGTCAACTCCTAAAGGGATTGAGACCCACAGGTTGAGAAACACTGACACAAATTAACATTCAGTCTTATTTCTTTTCAGATTTTCATTTTTTGTATGAGAATCATAATAGCTTAATGACATTTTGTAGTTAGACACTTGTGACAGCATTTTATAAACTTGAAAGACTATAATTTGGGAGTGTCTTTCAAATTGACATTTGAGGGTGTATGTGCACACATGTGTGTATGTGTGTGTGAGTGTGAGCATCTGTGTTTGCATATGCGTGTATGTGTGTGTACATGTGCGTGTGTGTGTGTGTGTGCGTGTGCGTGTGTGTGTGTGTGCATGTGTGTGTCTCACAACAAAATCCTTAAAAAATTGCACTTTCGATTTTGGAATTTTCAGAGCATCAATAAATGTGAATCCGTGCACATTCAAAATTCTCATAACTGAGTAGCTCAAGTATAAAAAGTTATTTCTTTCCTCAACTAATACAGTATTTTCCATACTTGAGGAATAAAATACAAGCTCTTCGCAAGAGCATAGCTAGATATGAATCATCTAAATAACAACCCCGCTGAGCCTCTTGCCAGCAATCTTTTGTATTTGTTCTTACCTGCATTTTGGGAAATCATGATATAGTTTATAACTAAAAATATGTACTTTAAACTGACTATTTGGTGATTCTCTTTCAGAAAATGGATACAAACTTTTGTAGAGATTGCAGAAGACAAGATTTTAAAACTAGGTTGCATTTCTTAGTTCAGAATGAAATCTTTATTTCCACAGTCCAGTTCTCCACTAAACTACACAGAAGCACTTTGATTTGTCTTTTCCTCTCATTATTTTGATTTATTTTATAGAACATATTAATCACAATTATTTTAAAGCTCCTGTCAAACTTTTCACTTGTGGATGTGTTCTTTTGCTGCTTGAAATCATATGGTCCTGGCATGATTGGTCATGCTTAATGAATGTTGAATACTTTACATTAAATACTTTTAAGAATTCCACATAATGCTGCACCTGGAGAGTAAATATATGTCTGTTTGTAAAAAGAGTTTTTACTTACAGCCATGTCACCAATAAGTTACACAAACCAGTCTCAGAATGAATGGATCCACATCAGGGATTACTGTGAGTAGAAATCATTAAGGACTATACCCACTTTTTTAAGCTGTTGGTTGGTTCATTCATTCATTCATTCATTCATTCATTTTTCTTAAATCTCATTCCACCAATTTGCCTTTCTTAACTCTTTTCCTAAGTCATTACCTTTTATGCAGGTTGACTCTTCAGGATCCAGGCTAATCTACTGCAGTCAGCTTGAACATCTATCTGAAAACAGATGCATTTGATCAATTTTACACATTGTTTAAAGAAGGAATTATTTAATTTTGGTATGTATTTTTTGTAAAAATTTGCAACACTTCTTATAATAATGTATAAAATTTTAATGAAAGAAATAATTTAATAAACACAGTGTCTGGCTTGGGAAATTGCTTTGCGTAATTCATCATATTGAATGTTGGTTTCATTAGATATGGTTGTATCTGATGTTAATCAATTACTTTTATCTAAGATGAGATATGTTTAAATGAATATTTAATTAGAGCTATATATATAAATGATTTTGCAAGTGAAATGATATATAATTGTCTATTTCAACAAATTAATATAAAGGGATTATAATGTACAAATATTACTAATTGTATTTTTAAATCAAACAATTATTTTTTAGAAAGGTGAATACACACTAAGAAAATGTATTTACTGAACACAATGAATAGGATAATTAATTTTAGGAAATAAAAAATTCCTCAGTTATGTTTTTCTTTTAAGAAAATAATTCTTTTTATTTCTGCCTTTTATGGAAAATATAAAATCCTTTACTACTTCTATAAGGTAAACTAACTATAATTTTAGAATTCTTTGAATTTGTTTTAAAGAATGAATGCAGTTACCCCTAATTAGTGTGACATTTTTTTAAGTAATGTTGTTTCTGTTGTTGACATTCAGCCTTAACCATGGTGATCAGATAGGACACTGGGTGTCATTTCAATGTTCTTGTGTCTGCTAAGATTTCTTTTGTGTTCACATATGTGGAGAATTTTGAAGAGAGTTGCATGAGCTGCTAAGAAAAGGAATTATTCTATTGTACTTGGGGGAAATGCTCTATAAATATGTTAGCTTATTTGGTTCATAATGTTAGTTTATTCCAGCATTTCTTTATTTAGTTTTGCCTTGATGAACTTTCTATAGGCAACAGTGGTGTATTGAGATCTCCCAATATTAGAGTGTGTGGATTAATAATGTGGTTTAAGCTATAGTAGTGGTTTTTGTTTATGAATTTGGGTGCACTTGTGCTTGGTGTATACATGTTATGAATTATGATATTCTCTTGATGAATTTTTCATTTGATGATAATGTACTGTCCTTCCCTATCATTTCTGATTAATTTTGGTTTTGAGGTCTATTTGTCAGATATTAAATAGTCTAAATGAGAATATTTCTTAGTTTCATTTGCTTTGAATAACGTTTTCCATCCTTTTACCTTCAGGTATTATCTACTCCTGATGTCAAGGTATATATTTTGGATGCAGCAGAAGGATGGATCTTGTTTTTGCATCCATTCTGTTAGTCTATGTTTTTTTGTTGCAAATTGAGACCATTGACATTGAGAGCTATCAATGAGCAGTGTTTGTTGATTTCTGATTTTTTATTGGATATTTTATTTACATTTCAGATGCCATCCCATTCCCCATTTCCCCTCCCAAGAAAACCCCTATCACATGCCCCCTTTTCCTTTTGGATTTTATACAATTTTTTAAAAATGTTAATCAAAGGCTTTATAAGTTTGGTAATGCTCAATCAGAAGTATAACCCAATAACCAATTTAGATATATCAAATATCCTTGACTGGTGTAGACATGTGAACATCTGCCTCCATGCCCTCCCCCCTCTTTCTCTCTCTCATCACCTAGCTTCTTCTCTCCTTCTCCTCCTCTCCTTACTCCACCTCTTCCTCTCGGTACTCCTTCCACCTTAGCTCCTCCTACATACCACCCTTCCTGTTAAAATAAAACTTTTCTCTCTAAATACAATTAGAGCATAATTATGCCAATTTGTACCAGTGAGGTACAAGATAGTCCTAATACCCAGTCCATCATTTTGTTGACTACCCAGAACCTCTGTCATCTCTCCTAACTAAAACAATTAGTTCTGAACCTGGCTTTTTTTCTTGGCTTTAGAATGAATGTCAGCTGAAAACCATCCACTCAAATCTTTTCTCTCAAAGTAAATAGCCAGGATTGGCTATGAGACTGTAAGTTTTCAACCCCATCAGAAATCCAGAATGACTGAGTTAACTGAAATTATGGGAAGCACAAAACATAGCTTCTAAAACTTAGCCAATTTATAGAGACCTCTGAAAACCTGGACAAAACGTTGGAGCATCTGATCTTCAGCCTTCTGGCCCAGGATCATCTGACAAACCTTAGTGCTGCAGAATTATTAAGGGCTGATTACTCTGTCTAGGCAGATATAATCAGTCGACTATTCTGCAAGTGTGTCGTTTTCTGGACAGTAATTTGTCTGTAGATGGAAAGAGGCAGTTCTTGCTTAGTGGCTGTCTCACCACAACTGGAGTAATTCCAAAGATGCTCAATTTCTTCTTAGAATTCAAGTCAGGAAGTTGTCAGGAGCAGACAAGTCTCTAATCAAAATGAACATTAATACAGAAATGTTTGTCAAGTCAATTCTGTAGGCTTCTGAAGTTTTGAAAACCAACTATCCATGTAAGGCAATCTGGACTGTTGTCTCTTAACTCCTCTCAGCTATTTCTAAATAAAATATAGAAAACACCCTAACAATAAACTCAAAGCCATGAATTTTCTATAGTCCCTTAACTCACAGGCTAACCATTTCAAATAAGTTAAAAAAGTTAAAGAAGGACTGGGTCTAAGCCTTGTATTCCTAAATGTGTTATATAGGCACAATGCCTATGAGAGTAACAATATTCATCTTACTTTTCTATCAATAAGAAGCTCATACCAATGAAAACCTTAGATTTGAAATCAAAGTAAATTTTGTACCATTTAAGAAATTATAGCTTCATCTTGATAATAACTATACAGATTTCTACCAATAGGTTATGGCTATGAAATAAATCCTAGCTAATCCTCCCTGTTCCAAAAAAACCACTACTTTTTCCTAGAAAGACAGCCCGATATTAACCACCTTAGTCCCCAAGCCCAGGGAATAGGCGCGCTGACTCTTCTTTAACTTTCTCAAGCTGATTACTGTCATTGAGATATTAGAAGAGGGGTGGGGGAAGGGTAAATTGATAAGCCTCTGATGCTGTGTCTTCACTGTATCTGGATGGAATTCCAGGACCTCAGAGGTTTGAGCAGTTCTGCTCAGCTTGCTTGATGAGTAGATACATCAAGGCTGTGTATTCTGCAATATACAATTCTCAATAAATAAATTAATAAAACAATTAATAAAACAAATTTTAGTAACAAGATAATTTTTTTAGAGGGCTGACATTTTATTAAAGATGTTGGTTCTAACAATTTTTCTCCCCCCCTTTTTTATTGGATATAATATTTACATTTCGTATTTTATCCCCTTACTCCATTTCTCCTCCCCACCCAGGAATCCCCTACCTCATCCCCCCTCCTCCTGCTTCCATGAGGGTGTGCCCCCACTTACACCCCACTCCCACATCCTCACCCTCAGATTCCCCCCCCCCCCACTCAGTGTTCAGCCTTCATGGAACCAAAGATCTCCTCTCCCAACTATGTCCAACAAGGCCATCCTCCCCTACATATACAGCTGGAGTCATGGGTCCCTCCCTATGTGCTCCTAGGCTGGTGATTTAGACCCTGGGGAGCTCTGGTTAGTTAGTATTGTTGCTCTCTTCATGGGGCCACCAACCCTTTCAGCTCCTTCAGTCTTCTCTCTAACTTCTCCATTGGGAACCCTTGATCAGATCAATTGTTAGTTGTGAGTATCTGCCTCTTGGTATGTCAGACTCTGGGGGACCTCTAAGGAGACAGCCCTATTAGGCTGCTGTCAGCATGCACTTCCTGTCATCAATATCAGAGTCTATTTTTGGTGACTGCTCATGGGATGTGGTCTCCAAACAACCTCTGCTTCAGTTTCTGTCCCACACTTTGTCTCCCTATTTGCTCCCTTGGGTATTTTGTTACTCCTTCTAAGTAAGACCTAGGCATCCACACTTGTTCTTCCTTCTTCGTGAGCTTCATGTGGTCTGTTAGTTGAATATTTGTTGTTTCAAACTTTTGGGCTAATATCCATTTATCAGTGAGTAAATACCATGTGTGTTCTTTTGTGATTGGGTTACTGCACTCAGGATGATATTTTCTAGTTCCATCCATTTACCTAAGAATTTCTTGAATTCATTGTTTTTAATAGTTGAGTAATATTCCATTGTGTAAATGTACCACATTTTTTGTATCCATTTCTCTGTTGAAGGACATCTGGGTTCTTTCCAGCTTTTGGCTATTATAAATAAGGCTGCTATGAACATAGTGGAGCATATGTCCTTGTTATATGTTGGAGCATTTTCTGGGTATATTCCCAGGAGTGGTATAGCTGGGTCCTCAGGTAGTGCTATATCCAATTTTCTGAGGAACCGCCAGACTGATTTCCAGAGTGGTTGTACTAGCTTACAACCCCACCAACAATGGAGGAGTGTTCCTCTTTCTCTGCATCCTTGACAGCATCTACTATCACCTGAGTTTTTGATCTTAGCCATTCTGACTGGTGTGAGGTGGTATCTTAAGGTTGTTTTGATTTGCATTTCCCTGATGACTAAGAAGATTTTTGATATTTTGTTGTTGCTGTGTGACATGCCTTCAATTTTTTGTCTTGGATTATTTATTCTTAGTAGGGTTTTTTTTTTTTTTTTTTTTTTTTTGTGTAGTTAACATTTATTTGAAGCTTTTCTTCTAGTGTCTTCTGTAGAGCTGTATTTGTATATAGATACTGCCTAGATTTGTTTTTATCCTGGAATATTTTATTTTCTTCATCTAGTGCAACTGAAAGTTTCGCTGAGTATAGTAGTCTGGGCTTTTATCTGTGGTCTCTTAGAGTCTGTAGAACATTTTTCCAGTCCCTTCTTTTCTCTTGAATCTCCATGGAGAAGTCAGATGTTATTCTAATAGCATAAAATATTATATATAAATTGCTTTATATATTAATAAATCTTTCCCCTTCAAGCATTTCATATTCTTTCATTCTGTGTGCTTCATGTTTTGATTGTTTGGTCTATTGGGAATTTTTCTGGTCCACTCTGCTCATTATTATGCATGTTTTTTATTCTTTGAAAGGTACCTCCTCCTTTAGGTTAGATAAGTTTTCATCCATGATTTTGTTGAAAATATTTTCTCAGCCTTTGACTGGGGATTCTTTTCCATTCTCTATTCCTATTATTCATAGATTTGGTTTTTTCTTAGTTTCCAGGTTTCTTAGATATTTCACATCTGCAGTGTTTTGGATTTAGCATTTCCTTTGCCCAGGTTATACATTACTTCCATCTTGTTTTCAATGTCTGAGAGTCTCTCTTCCATCTCTTGGATTCAGTTGGTGAAGTTGCCTATTATGTCCTTTTTTCAGTTCCAACATTTTAATTTTAATTTTCCACTTACGTTAGGTTTTCATTAGTGATTATAATTCTACTTTCCTGTCTTAAATCTTTTGTTTGCTTCATTCTACTGTTTGTACTTTAAGAAATTTCTTTAGTCCATTCATTTCTCCTTAAGGGTCTCTAGCCCTTATTTGTTACAATTATTTTGAAGTTTTTGCATGTGCTTTGGATGTATTGCATTTCTTATGATCTCCTATATTAGAGTTGTTGAAATATAATGGATGCATGTTTTTCTTGTTGTTATTATTATATTTTTTTACCCTGGAGTTTAGGCATCTGTCTTGATTATGACATACTTCTAGGTGCTGATATCTGTCTTGTTAGTTGGTGTTTTAGTCCTTGCTTTCTGTTGCCCTCTTTGGTTCTTAAGAGACTGCAGTAGGTGTGGGTTGCTTGTTAGGAAATGTGTCCATGATCTTGCCAGGTGGGATTACCTGGGTTTCTTGGTAAAATATGCTTCTAAGTATTGGGAACTGACACTTAGAAATAAGGGTAGGCTAGAAGTGGGGGTGGCTGAAGGCATCCACAGGAGGGAAGAATACAGGGTATCTCATCAGGGTCTCCTTAGTCACCTGGGAATGAAGCCAGAGAGGGAAGAGAGGCCATGTCAGGATGTCTGCTGGAGTGCTGGAAATGGTCTAGGAATTGTATTTGGAGAAAAAAAATTGAAAGTGAAGATCTGAAACTAGTCTACCTCTTTCCCTGGCCTACTTGCTCTCTGACATGTAGAAACTGATGCCTTAAAGAGTTTTTGTATTTAAATACTTGCAAACAAAACAAAAATTCTATTTTCTATATGGACACAGTGGGAATGAACTAAAACCCGAATACCTTGAAGGAGAATATTGTACATCTTTCATAATTTATTCATTTTAGGTAGGAAATATTCAATTTGATGTTATAATGTTACTGAGATTTCTAGAAACATGTAAGAATCTAGGAATGTAGAAGACAAAGAGTACTAAAAGGAGGTTGTAAGGTTAGTAAATTCAATCCAAGATTCTGGTAATGAATTCAGGTATAAGAAAAATATGTTTTGGAAAGATGAGAAGCTTTCGCAGGCTTTGTGGGGAGCCAACAGAAGGCGGCTATCATCCTTGCAGCCATCGTGAGCCATATACCCTGACAAGAGACTTGATTACAATAGCCTACAACAGCTGAGCACATTCTGATAACATCTTGTTTTTGATACCCAGGATTTTCCCTTGAGTGTGTGAGACTTAAAGGTGTGTGACTTAAGGGTGTGACTTAGAGATCAGATTTAGAGACAAGACCTAAGGGCATGACTTAAAGGTGTGACTTAAAGGTGTGGCTTAGAGATCAGATTTAGAGAAAAGACCTAAGGGCATGACTTAAAGGTGTGACTTAAAGGTGTGGCTTAGAAGTGAGACATATAAAAAACAAAAGGCAGACAGAAGAAATTACTATTAAGTATTAGGCACTTAGAGTAGGCACTTGAGACTCAAGACAGGCAATTAGGTAGTAGGCACTTAGCACTTGGAGAAAGAACTTGGAACTTGGAGGCACTATGGACTAGGAACTAGAAACTAGGGACAAGGAACTCAAGGCTTGGGACATGGACTAGGAAGAGAGACTGAAGAATAAACAGGATTGAATCACACTCTGTCTGGTCTCCATTCCTTGAGTCTGTCCTCTCTTTCTTGCTGAACCCAGACCCGATTACCAGAGCAGCTTGGGGCAGTGTGGGCTCTAACAATTTAGCCCCCAAGGCTTTTGGCAGTGCGGGTTCTAACATTGACAGAGTGGTGTGGTGGATAGCCCTAGCCTCTTGTTGTCACGGTAATTCCACTCCTGGGAGGGGCTGCGAAGAAGGAATGAATCTTGTAAACCTTCTGTCCAATCAAATTTGTTAAATAAAGGCTACAGCCAGTGATTGGGCAGTGGAAGAGGAGTGGGAGGAGCCAGAGGCAGGGAAAGAGGAGAAGACCAGGAGAGCCGTTGGAGGGAGGAGTAGAGTTGGTGGAAGCAGAGGGTAGTTGGTGGAGAGAGAGAAGACGAAGAAGACCTTGACCTAGGAAACTGAAAGTTGTTAAGAGCTCTTTTAGCTGGGGAATAGTGTAGTTTAATGGTAAATCTGCCCAATCTAGGCATGCAGCATTCATTTGATATTTATTGACTTGTATCTTTATTCTATGGACTCCCTATGGGCAGGAGATTTACCTCAACAAATTTGTAGCCTTTATTTAACAAATTTGATTGGACAGAAGGTTTACAAGATTCACTCCTCCTTCGCAGCCCCTCCCAGGAGTGGAATTACCATGACAAGAGGCTAGGGCTATCCACCACAGAGCGGTTGGCAACATTTTGGCACCCAACGTGGGGGCAGCTGGGGCCACAACAAGGCTTCATGGTCAATTTTCCTGATTGTTGTTATTATTACTTTGTAACGTCATTAAGGGAACTCTTTGAATATTTAGCCACAAAGTCTCAGATGACAGATAATTTGAGAAATAGACATGTTGGTATATGTTCTTGGTAATGCAAGAGAACAAACAGGCCTACCACTTGATGTAAGAGGTTTGGGCTGTTCAGGGTTAAATATCCAAATCTCAGTGAAATAGAACAGATTTCCTGTAGCCATCAAGATTGGGCTTCAGATTAATAGTATTTGAATTTAAATGTAGATTGAAGGCAACCTAGAAGGCTGATGATCTGGAAAGCACATTGTCAGTATTAGCACTGTATTTCCTTTTAATTCTCTTCTTTTGCTGTTTTACTTCACAAAGGGGCATATTTAGTTCCTTTATTTTTCATGCATCCACGACAAGCTTATATTTTTGTAATGGCCCCAGAACTTAAGACATATGTCATCACAACTGTTAGTGTTAGGTTTAAAAATAAATAATTTCAATCCTATACAACATTCTGTGTCTTCACCTCTCCATCATCAACAATTGATGGTACTGATGCCACCCTTTTATATTTTCATGCTATGTATCCATTAACACATTATTGTATCTGTAGTTATATTTAATAGTTTTAGCTTTAATATTAGAGTTAAAAGAATTATTTAACATCATTACAGTGTTAAAGTTCTCCATATCTGATTATAAGCTTTATCACACCCCTAGATATTTTCATGTTGGTCAATATCCTTTCAGTTCAACATGCAGATATTTCTTTAGCTTTTACTGTAAGGCAGGTAGTGAGCTTGTTTGTCTAAGGCATTTTTAATTTTTTTTTTTTCTATAGGGCCATATTTGAGGTTGCTGTTGTGGTTAGAGTTTCTTTGTTGTATCATTTTATGTGTAACCAGCTTTGTTCTACCAGCCTTCATCCTCAGCAGCAAAAATTCCTATGTAGTTTCAGTCTTTAGGGGGAGCACACTAGGAATTGCTATACAACTTTATGTGGGAAGGTCAGTTGTATTGTCTTCATACTGGGCTGGAGGCATGCCATCCAAGGGGTGATTGGGCCTTACCCACTTCCCTTCTCTCTATCCTTGCTAGTTTGAGAAGTATTATATGTGTTGTGCTGCCCTTTCCAAAAGCCCCAAATCAAAAGGGATACAAGAATTTTATCCAAAATTGTGGACTTTCTGATCCATGAGCCAAATGTACTTCTCCTCCTTTCCTAAGTAGCCAGAAGTCTGTATTTTGTTATAATAGGAAGCTGACTAATATGGAAATCAAGTTATAATCTTATAGGGACAAGTTGCTTTTCTCATTATGCTTTCAACACTTTCCCTCTGGGTACAGTTTGATTATAGTGTTTTTCAGTGAAGAAATCTCTATGCTCAACTTATTTGGAGCTATTTAAATTTGGGGCAATGTAATGTTTACTTTCCCTCCAGATTCAGAGTTGACTGTTATTGCATATGTAAATAAACATCAATTTCATTTTTCTTTTTGTCTCTGGGATTCTCATAATACACAGACTGCTTGATTGACAGTGTTCCATAAAGTTCATCACCTTCCCTTTCCTTCCATTCCCTTCCCTCCTCTTCTTTCCTCTCCCTTCTCCTTCCCCTACAATCTCCTCCTTTATACAGTCTCTTCCCCTTTCTATTCTTTTTCCTTTTTGTTTCTCTAACTAGATAATTTCAAATGTCTCTGAATCTATGTACCCATTTAAGAAAAATTAAAGCAGCTTTTGCAATTTTTTTTTGACAGTTCATTTCAGATGTTTTCTTCAGCTCCAGAGGTTCTTTCTTCTTCCTTCCCTGCCTTCCTCTTTCTTTCCTTTTCTTCACTGTCCTTGTCTTTGATTTCTATTTCATTGTTAAACTTTGAGTAGTTTTTTGCATTGTGTCCTTGAATTTACTCCTGATCTATTTGTCTGGCTTTGATTTCCAATATTTCACTGAGAGACATTATGATGATGATGTTAAGTTCTTGCCCAGGCACACATCTCTGTTCCTCTGGAATCAGCTGTAGAGCTTCCATTTTGTTCCTTTGGGGATGTCATGTTTTCTTGATCAATTAGCCAACTGAAGCTGCTTGCTTTTGTTTCCCCTTTTGAAGAAGCAAGTGCTGCCTTCAGTCTCACTCCCTGGTGTAGACAGATAAAAACTGTCACTTGTGACTCTATGTAGAAACTGTGGTTTTCACTCTGGTAAGCCTTCTTGTGCTCTTACAAAATCTATGACTGACTGAAGAGCCCCTATCCATTTTCTCTAGGACAGTTTTTCCAAAGCTGTCAAGCTTGTGTGTCTTCTCTCACACTATCAGAGTTAAAGGGTAAGACTCACAGAGATGACTCATATCTTTGCAGAGTATCGCAAGGGTTATACATGAGGATCTATAGGATGCTACTCACAGATATACAAGTAGGGTAATATATACATGTACTAGCGGGTAGCAGTGATCTAGGCTAACTATACCCTGGGGTTTGTGGGTAGAATTCTCGATTTTGTCCATAAGACACATAGCAGAACTCTCTTCAAGTTATTACTCCAACTAAATGTCTGTTGCGGCCTGAGCTGCCCTATGCTTGGGGGCCAAAGTGTCACGGACCACTATGTCAGTATTGAAACCCGCACTGCCAAAAGCCTTGGAGACTAAACTGTTAGAGCCTGCACTGCCCCAAGTTGCTCTGGTCTGCAGGTTGGGGTTCATCAAGACAGAGAATGAGAACGGACATGAAGAATGGAGACAAGAGTGTGATTCAATCCCGTTTATTCTTTAGTCTCTCTTCTTCTCTCTAAGTCCCAAGTCTTCAGTTCCTAGTCCCTAGTGCCTCCAAGTTCCAAGTTCTTTCTCCAAATGCCAAGTGCCTAATAACTAATAATTCTTCTTCTGAGTTCTCTAGTCCAAGTGTCTTCTTCCTCAATGCCTAATTCTTACTCCAAGTTGTACTCTAAATTTTACTCTCTAACCTAATTCCTAGCAGTTGTACCTCTGAGTGCCTAATAATCTGTTGCTTTCTTCTGTCTGCCTCTCACCTTTTCTATGTCTCAATTCTAAGCCACACCTTTAGGTCATGCCTTTAAGTTACACCCTTAGGTCTTGTCTCTAAATCTGATCTCTAAGTCAAGCCCTTAAGTCTCTGCTCTAAATCACAGCTTTAAGTCTCACATACCCAAGGGAAGATCCTGGGTATCTAAAGCAAGATGTTATAAGAGTGTGCTCAGCTGTTGTAAGCTATTGTAATCAAATCTCTTATCAGGGTATATGGCTCAAGATGGCTGCAAGGATGATAGCCACCTTCTGTCGGCTCCCCACAAATGTCTTTCTGTATCTAGCTATCTGAGGATAATTCATTCGTTTACCTTCTCATATTTGAATAGGTGGGGCAGAAATTTGTCTCTTGCACAGCAGCACCATGGTTGAGAAATCTTGATATTTATTTCACTCACATTTTTCCTTGTGGAAGAAATCAGAGCCCAGGATTTCTATCACTGATCAACAGATTCTCCTGCCCTTAGGGAAGGGTTATAAAAAAAAAAGATATTAAAATTTCTGACTTTATACTCACTAATTAAACTAATTTTGGAGTATTTTCCTACATACTGTGCTAGAACATCAGGCAGATTTTAGAGAGTGCACAAAAACTATTCTTTGAGTTTACATGTCAATAGAAGTGTTTTGTGGGAGATTGGGATGTGAGAGTCCCATTCCATCATGTTTCCCTTGTCCTAATTTTCATCTTCTTTTCATCAGGATCTCAATATGTAGCTACGGTTGGCCTGGAACTTTGTATCATTTAAGCCGACCTTAAGCTTTCAGTGTTCTCCTGCCTCTGCATCTGCAGTGATAGAATTATAGGGATGAATTACTGTGTAATGTAACTTTGCTGGAAAATGGCTGAAAAGGAAGCTTTCCAAGTCCCAATATTTAAGCCTTATGATGACACTATGTGATAGTAATGCAATCTTTCAAGACCCTTCAAACTACTTCATCTAACGTCTTTCTAGCTTCCCTCTCTATATGACATCTTACATTATACCTGTGAGCTTTCCTACTTTCAATTTTTCTTAATATTTCCCCAAGTCACTGCTAATTACAGTCTAAAATCCCAATTTAAAACACACTTGTGACATGAAGTCTTTTTTGTTTATACTTTAAAAATATTTTTATTATTGGAATTCATTATATATATTATTTTTATGATTATAGGGCTTTTTTGACTTTTTATTGGTTCTTTGTAAGAATCACATCATGTATTCCAGTCCTTCTCATCTCTTAATTCCCTCATATCCACCCTTGCCCTTTAACTTCCTACTCCAAGTAAAAACCACACAAACACCCCACTACCACCACCACCAAATAAACAAAATGAAAATCTAAAGCATAAGAAACATCTCTTTGTAGAAGCTGTAGTATGGCACAGTTTTTCCCACAGTCTATCTCTCCATCCATACATCTTCACTTGTAAATTTTCATTGCAATGAGTCAATAGTCAATAGTCTGGTTGGAGATCTCTGGCTTCTGCAACACCACCAATATTGGATCTTCACCAGTCTTCTCCCAGTTATTGTTCTGTGTCATGGAGAATCTGAAGCTTTGGATATGTAAGACCAGCTCTTTCATGCTCCTGCGGTTCATAGACATTGTAAATTTTGGGGTAGACTAACTCAAATTCCAGGATCTGGAACCTGGGTGATAGCTGAGTTGGTCAGCCTACTAGCTCTCCTGAACCCATACTATCAGGATGAGCTATGCAGCTCTGCTGCAGCTAGGCCACATAGTGCCACCATTGACAGAAGGCAGAGTCTCACGCCCTCAGGGGCACCCACAGCTCTACTCTGCTGTCTCCCTCTCCCAAGCACTGCAGCCTGCAAGGGGTGGGCCAACTCTCTCACTCTCAGAGCCTTGATGCTGGCTCACAGATGCCTTAGCCACCAGGGTCAGTTTCGTCATGTTGCCCAGTCAAGGTGCAGGGCCCACTCTCCCAAGTGCTACAGTCAATGAGGGGTCAGTGTAAAATAGCTAGTATTTTTAGAACAGTAACCAGATCTCTTGACTCCCTGCCAGTCCTTCCAGTTTTCAGCCTAGGTTCCTTCAAAGGTTTCTCCCAACTGTTCTTCCTTTGCTTCCCTAACAGTCTGTTTAAGCATTCCCTTCTTCCAGCTCCAAACTATAACAACTGTTCTAGCCTCTCTGCTTTGCTCAGCTTCTCCTGGCTCAACTGTATCCTAAGAATATCTTCTGCACCAAATGCCTTCTCTTCTCACTCTGCTTTATTTCTCCTGCTTCCACCCCACCCCACACACACTTCTCTCAGCCTCAGCTGTTTTTTTTTTTTTTTTTTTTTCTTTTTTCTGTATCCTGTTCTCAGAAATCCAAGAAGTAACCAACACTGGAGGTCACAGGTTCAAGCAATTCAACAGCTAAGAATTCTTAAAGGGCCATTAACTGGCAACTGGGGATCCTTTAAAGGGCCAGGCACACATGATAAATCACACTGCAGTCCAGGATTAGCTATCCCTGCTCTCAAGTCCTCAGGGTCCCATTCTCCAGACTAACACAGGTCATGGAGTGGAGGTGGAGCATCGCTCCAGCTCCCAGGTCACATCATGGTAAACAAGTGGCTGAGCCACCTCTCCTGCAGTCTCACCATCCTGGTGGATAACATGTGCCCTCTGCACCAGGACCAGCTTTACTGTGCTGTCCAGGATGCTTGCAGGACATGGGGCCAGTGAGGGACTTGGCCCACTCAACTGCTTTCATGATCCTAGAATCAGCTCTTCATCATCTGCCTCAGATGATGAGGGGTAAAGGAACAGAGGATGTATTTCCCAAGTCCAGGCCACCTCAGAACAGAGGAGTGGCAGCTCTCCCTTGCTCACTATTTCTGCTGGATAGCTCACTCATGTCCCTGTCACCAGGGCCAGTTCTACTGTATAGCTCAGGTGAGGTACAAAGCCTGCTCTCCTGATGCCTGCAGCTGGTGAGGGAAAGGGATAGATCTCATGCTCTCAAGACCTTAGGGACAGCTCTCCCAACTGCCACAGATAGTGAGGGGCAGGGGTTGGGGATCTGCCCACATCCATACCATTGCAGATGATCAGCAGAGCCAATCATTTCACTTACCTCCTCCACCAAGGTCAGCTCTGCTGTGCTGTTCAGGTGAGGTACAGGGTCTGCTCTCCCAAGTGCTGAAGCTGGTGAGGAACAAGGTTAGCTCTCCCATGCCTGTGACCCTGTGGGCAATCTTACCAACTACCAGAGGTTTCAGCAGGGATGGATATTACTCCTGTACTCTTCCCACCCCACAGCAGACAAGTGGTGGGGTCAGCTCAACCGCACTCATGCCTTTGGGGCTGACTCACTCACATCTCAGCCACTAGAACCAGCTCCACTGAGCTTCCTGGGCAAGGTGCAGGGCCTGCTCTTCCAAGTATTGTTGCTGCTAAGAGACGGGGCCTCCTCTCCAGAATGCCACAGCCAGTGAAAGGCAGGGTTAGTTTTGCACAACCCCTGGAAATTCACGTGGTTCCATCCTAGTGGTCTCCATGTTCTCTAGTGGTGAGATGAGTCACACACATGGATACTGACCCTGCTGCTATGAAACCATGAATTCCAACATGGCCTTCAGTGGCAGCTTAGGCTAAGACCTCACCGTGACCCCAGGTTGTGGGGCTGGCCATTCACAACAGCCTATTCTTCTCCACCCTTGAATCTCCAGTCCCATCTCTCTCCATAATGTTCAAGTCGGTCCACTTCTTTTTCTCTCCCATTTGTTCACCACATACTAGGACATTGTGGTGCCTCCTGCTGCAGGCTGATCATAAGGCTGACAGTCTGGATGTGACATGCTGGCCTTGTAAGCAGGTTTCTATGGCCTGTCTGTGCTAAGCACTGGAGGGTAGGCCTGTGGCTAGCATGATGATCCACATGTCTCTCTTTGTCTTCTTTCCCCCCAGTACTGCACTGCATGATGTCAGGCAGTAAGGACTCTGTGTGTCTATGGCTCTCCTGTGCCATGTGGCAGAGGACAGATTTGTAGACATCATTCCATGCCAGCATGGCTCAATACTGGTCCCTATCTATCTCTCTTCTCCTGACCTGTTCTGCCTGGATTTGATTTGATTTTTATGTGTCCTAGGCATAAAACAGCTTTGGCCACCAAGCCAGATATCAAGCTAGAATGAACAAAGGACTGCCATCTGCTCTGCCCCTGACAGATATAAGAATAATACCACCAGCCAAGTCTCACTTGGCCCATTGCCAGGGGGAGATTTTTTTAAAATATTATAATACAATTATATATATAATTTTGCCTTCCTTTTCTTCACTTCAAACTCTTCCATTGTCATGGTTTGAATATGCTTGGCCCAGGGAGTGGCAATATTAAAAGGTGTGGTCTTGTTGGAGTAGGTGTGTCACTGTGGGTGTGGGCTTTAAGATCCTAGAGAACTAGAAATCAGGATTCTGCTAGCAGCCTTCAGATAAAAATGTAGAGCTCTCAGCTCCTCTTGCGCCATGCCTGCCTGGATGCCTCCATGTTCGCACTTTGATGATACAGGACTGAACCTCTGAACCTGTCAGTCAGCCCCAATTAAATGTTGTCCTTTATAAGACTTGCCATAGTCATGGTGTCCACAGCAGTAAAACCCTAAGTAAGACAGAAGTTGGTACCAGGGATTGGGGTATTGCTGTGATAGACCTGACCACATTTGAAAGAATATGGATTTTGGGACTTTGGATGTGGAAAGCAGTGCAATGCTTTAAATGGGTATAATGGTCTATCTTAGTAGGAATATGGAAGATGTTGTTACTGAGAGTGAATTAAATCATGAGGATCTGGCCCAAAAGTGTTTCAGTGGAGAATATCACTATGTGGCCTAGCGACTGTTTTCATGGTATTTTGGTGAAGAATGTGACTATTTTTGCCCTTGTTTAAAGAGTCTGCATGAGGCTAAGGTGAAGAGACTCAGATTAATTGTATTGAAGAAGGAAGTCTCAGAAATGCCCATCATAGGCTTTGTTTTCTGGTTAAGTCTCATGAAGAACATTTTAAACAAGCATAGCAAACTGAGAAAAGAGAAAAATATAAAATATGTGGTTCAAGTATTAAAGGGGCACCAAGAAGTGAAATGGACATGAATCTTGTGTTTTAGTGATGTTAAATTGAATTAAGGGGGTAGTAAACTTGGGGCAAGATCCTATACAGCTAAATTTAGGTCAAGGCATGGTAGTACTAGCCTTTAATCCCAGGAGGCAAAGACAAGCAGATCTCTGAGTTCAAGGCCAGCCTAAAACAGGGCAAGTTCTAGGTGAAGAAAACCATAAATCCAGGTTTGGTGGACCGCACCTTTAATCCTAGTGTTTAGGAAATAGGAATGCAGACTTCTGTGTTCAAAGTCAGTCTATGGAGCAAGTTCCAGAACAGCCAAGCTTAGACAGTGAAGGGGTTGGAAAACAGAAAGCTGGTGATAATGTAATAGGACAAGGGGGCCATGTTTCAGTCTCACCAAGCAGCTGAACTCAGCAGCTTCAGCCATGTGGCTCTGGCTTTAGAGTCCAGAATAGAAGGGACCACTGGGACATATTATTGAATAACTAATTGTTTTGCTTTCCCCGCCTCCATCTGGGATCTGGTCTTTCTTGAGTTTCTGGATGTCCTGTACATGCTGACAGAGACTGTCTGAGTTCATATGTTCATGCAACGTTCTTCTTAATTTCATAAGCAAAATAAATATAGCTCCCCTCTCTAGTAGAAGTCTTTACAGAGCTAGAGAGCACATTTGTAGAAATTTACATGTTTACTTCCAATTATCTTACGATTCTCTCACCTTTGCACCCAAACACAAGGTATACTGCCTTTCTATGGATGACATTCAGAAAAGGATGTTGAATCACTCTGTATGCATCCTTCTGCAGTATTTACTAATCCTTTCTGATACAAATTCTCTATAACGGAGGAGGAATTCCCACTTATTCAAGAGTAGTTCGCTTTAATGTATTTCCTTTATTTAAAATATTTTTTTTCTCTCATACAATACATTTCATCTGTTTCCCCTCAATCTGTTCCTTCTAGCTTGCCCCGACTCCCCTGCTCCAGATCCTTACCCCCATCCAAAGCCCTCTTTGAAAAGACTAGGCCTCCAGAACATGAAAACAAAGCAGTATACAAAACAGGACAAAAAGCTCCCCCCTTCTCTCTACACTTATGCTGAACTTACTCTTTGGTGGCAGGATGTTTCTAAACAGAATTATTAGTGCAGTATTTTCCAGATTTTAAGTGTTGCTTACACTGGGAATAAATTATTCCCTTGCTTGTAGAAAGTCTAATTGGAGACAATTTTGTTAGGTTGCTGCATTAATGTATTATAATTTAACCCAATAGGGCTGGAGAAATTGCTCAGCAATTAAGAGCACTGGCTGCTCTTCCAGGGGACCCAGATTTGGTTCCCAGCATCCACATAGCAGCTCAGAGCCATCTGTAACTCAGTCTCAGGAGTTCCAACATCCTCTTCTAGCTTCTGGAGGTACTACATACACATGGTACACTGACATACATGCAAGCAAAGCATTCATACACATAAAATAAATTTAAAATTTTGCCCCAAATATATCAGCCCTTTGAACTTCAAAGACTTTGTGTTTATATTTTCTGTATAATTTTGAGACTATGTTTTAAATTTTATTTAAGTAGCACTAATGGATTTCTTTGGTAATTCTTTAGCATTATGAATGCATTTTACTATGAATTTATTTCATTTATATTTTTGGAATGTAAGAGGCAGATATCCTGCCATTATGTTTTCTAGGACCAAGGCAGTAGAGAGGCTATAATCTTTCAAGAAGTGTGAGCCTTCATTATGCTTTCCCTGAATTAGAAAACTATTTGGTCATGTGCTAACTAATTAGAAGGAAAGATGTGGGAAACTTGTTAGTAATAGTGTAGAAAGCAAACTGATGTGTCATAGGCGTGTAAAAACAGGGCAACCAAAGTCTTCAAGGTGTGTAGTCAAGTATGTGCACAGTCACTTTGCTTGTGAATCTGATTCCCACTGTCAAGTGAGGAACTATTCTAAGGGAAGAGTGTGACACAGCCCATTTGGTGTGTGCTAGTCATGGTAAAAGTATGTTGTTTATAAGCCAAAACTCTATTGAGGTGCCATATTTTAGACAATTTTAAATACGAGCAAATACTTAAACTAGGATACTTACAATTTATTAATGCCATAATTTTCATTTTTTCTCTTCTTTCTTCTTGCAATCCTGTTCATGTATAATTCTTTTGAGACGATCTCTAATGCCTCAGATGATATTTGACTTGAGTACTGTGTGACTTTTCAGGAAGATGTGAATAAACACCTATTTACCCTAGGTAGGACATCCAAGACAAATGGACTAGAAGCACCCTAGCTCAAGTGAACAAGTAACTTTATTACTGTCACTCACAAGATACCAGGCGAGGAATTGTTTACAACATAGGTGACTCAGGCAAACTCACTCCATCATTAGTGATAACTTATAGAAACTGTGTCTTTGCTAGCCTTATTCCCCCAGCATCTGGCTACAACTGACTTAACCTTGTGGAGGGGTCTAGTGCATCTTGTCACCTTCAAAATCTTTCTGAATTTCCTATGTTTTGGTTAGTTTCTGAGTCTTGCCTTGATCTTAACATGCATCCTTCTTTTTTTCAGTAGGAACACTTCAATAGCTGCCCATCGAAAAAATAAACTAGTAAATGTGTGTCTTCACTGTCACCCATTCCTCCTTGCTTTTATTTTCTAATTCTTCTGCTTTTAAAATAAAAGGAATCTCAGTATTTTATATAAAGCATGCTCCTATTCTTTCTGTTCATTTGTTCACTTCTGTTTGCCAGTTCTATAATTATGCAGTATGGAATTATAACAAAGACTTTCTTGAAACTGTGAGTGTGGGGGTGAAACTGAATATGAAAAAGATATTCTGTTTAGTGGGATGAAAGTTCTTCAAAACATCATGAGTTAAATTTTTAAAGAACATTTTGCTGTCTGGTTGTCATAGATCTCTTGTGAGGTAAACCCAATACTTAATAGGACTTGCAGGTGATCCTTTTTATTGATAATCCATCAGACAGTGATCCTTTTATTTGTGTTCTTTTACTGGGGGCAAGAGGGGAGAGAAAGCTTGGCAAGCACTGAGCCATATATCTAGAGGAGCTCAGAAGCACTGCCACGCTGATGGAGGTAGGATTCATGTCAGCTCTGCCTCACTGAGTAGAGTGTGGAAGAGGGGGTAACCCTTCCCCCAGCCTTTACTTTACACCTGTCTGGGTACTGTAGCCTGAGAGAAGAGTTGTGTTTATTTATTTTACAACAATCCCAAGCACTGTTCACCATGAGAAGAAATTCTTCTTTGCCAAAAGCAAATCAGACATGCAACCAATTTCAAGTCCTTGGTAGCCATCCTGCCCAACATTTTGGTTTTGAATACAGAGAGGTAGGAAGAAGCCATATGTGATCACACACAGTGGGCTCAGAACTCCAGTTCATTAAGTAACTGGGAGTGAGCATGTGAGGATATGTCAGCGGGAGAGACTATTTTAGTTTAACGCTTGTTAAGTATATTTAACTCCTCTTCATGTTGCAGACTAAACAGGGGTGAAATTGTTTGGGTTATCATCTGTATTATTCCCACGATGGTTCTTTTAGTTTCTAATTTACAGATGCATTTTTGGCCTTTGCTTTCTCTTTTTATGTTTTCTAACTTTAGATGCCTTCTGAGTTTTAAAATTAACTTTCACATTTGTGTTTGTGTGTGTGTGTGTGTGTGTGTGTATGTGTGTGTGTGTGTATGTGTGTGTACATATACACACATGTTTGGTTCACAGTATGCTTGTGGAGGCCAAAATACTTGCAAAATTGTTTCTCTCCATTGCTTCTTTCCTTGTAGGAGAGAATGTACCATTGTTCCATCCATTTTGTAGATGTAGGGTATAGATCTCAGGTAATCAGGCTCCTCAACAAGTACCTTTACCCACTGAATCATCTCAATTCTGATTGTGTAAAAGCAAGATTGTTTTTAAAATCTCAACGAAACCCTTGAAATGTATCTTTTGATTTCTAGAGACATGTAGCTATGAAACTTAATGTTTGGGTGTTTTAAAAGTTCTCTAATAAATTCTACACATATTTAAGTTATCCCCACTACCCAAGTATTAGGAATATCTTCTCTCCCTCTATCATAATGATACAATTTTATGAAAATCTGTCTGAACACCTCAACAGACTGACCTTCTGGTAGAACTCCCAGTGAAATGATAATATCCACTGAGATGATTTAAGCTTATGGATGTAGTTAGACAGCTATCTTACTGTGTATTTACCCTGTTTAAATTTAACCCAACCTTACAATACCAATGTGACCAACATCTCTTGGATTTCCCATAAAATCAGCTTTCACAACCTAAGCTAATATATGCATTTCACAATAAGTTAGATACCCTTCCATTTCCTGACCTAGAACAAGTATGTTTGTGTGTTACAGAAATCATTTACTAAAAGCATCTAAGAAATTGAAAGCAGAAATGAAACCAATATCTCCCATAATTGTGTAGATACAATGGATCAAGATTATTTATGGTTCTGCTTTTTGTGTGTGTGTTTTTTTTTTCAATATTGAATGCTATTTGAGCCCAGGTGGGATCAATATAATAACTTCTGTTGGTTTGGAATCTATGATAAAGAGCTCTGTAAAAAATACCTCGTGGCATCTCCTGTGTTGCTTAATAAATACAGAGCAACACATTTGTTAAGCCATGACATGGAAATAAACAAATTCAGAGACATACAATGTGAATATGTCAGACAGACAAACACCATAGACAGACTCTAGATATGCCAGTAACCATGAACTATAGAAGATGGAAGACACACACAGAGAAGTGTAGAATTCAAATTTGAACTCAGTCTTGATCAAATTACTCCCAAGAAACAATGCTTTGTTTTCATTCCATAATGTAACTATGATACATTTTGGTGTTCCCTGAAGTTATTTATAACTAGACCAACACTGTAATGCACAATACACTATGATCCTCTTGCCTACCTAGCCTTTTCTCTTTTGTTTCTCTTTCCTGCTGTGTAAATTAAGAGTAATCATTAGGGTTTGGGGGGGCAAATCCTCCCATATTCTTACATTATTCAATTTCCAAAATAGTGTCTGATTTTCAGACTCTTCCCCTAAGAGTGAAATAGTTTAGTGAATAGAAGCTGAAGGAGCACATTAGATTTATTTGTAAGAGCTGAAACTTTGATATGTACATCAAGATTTGAGCATTTATACGTATTAGTAACAGAGTTTATTAAAACATAAATCAAAAATTTAAGTAGCAATGCTAATAATAACAATTCACTTATTACACTTTTTTCAAAATGTTTTTGGCTTAGGAATTATCTACAGAAACAAATTCTTACTTCTTATTTACAAGGTATATTTGCTTCTGTAAGTAAATGCAAATAAGTCATCTGATTACAGCATTTCCCTCTTATGTCTAAGACCCCCCAAAAGATACCTGAAACCACACAGCATACTGAATCCCATACACAAACAGTGCCATAGCACTAACATTCTTATCACCAACATGATTACAAAGGGACTAAAAAGCACATACTGTATGTAGTATAGACATGAAGAAATTTGGATGGTTCAAATCCTAGGTAGTATAGATCAAGGTGGCATTAGATTTGACTTCATTAGTTTGAATGGTGAAATTTGTCACTAAATTAATCAATTAATGTTGGCTATAAGTGTCTAAACTCTTGGACAGCACATCTAGAGAGCTACAGGGAACTGATGTAGTTTCTATCAAAACACAAATCCAAAGTTATCAATGTTACTAGCTCTGGATCTAAACTGCATCCCTCTCAAAAGCCCTTAGTGGGGGGTTTAATAATTGCTGGGAATGAAATCAGTTTTATTTAAGGTCCAGTCCTCAAAATTGACAGGACCATCATTCTCAATGCCATGTCCTAGGGTAATAACGGACACGAATGATCATTGAAGGTAAGCAAATGAGGAGCATGCTAGGAAGGTGTCTTAGTTTGTGTTTCTATTGCTGTGATAACACTCCAACCAAAAGCAATGTAAGGACCAAAGGGATTATTTTAATTTATAGTTTCCCATATCGAGCTACTAGAGAAAAGTCATACGATTAACTCAAATATGGTGGGAACCTTCAGGAAGGAATTGATGTAGAAGCCCTGGAGAAGTACTGCTTAGTGGATTGCTCAATCTCCTTTTATATAGAACCCAAGACCAGAAGTCCAGGGATGGCAAAACTTCAGTGATCTCGGCTCTCATGCATCTGTCAATAATCAAGAAAACATACCACAGGCCCGTCTTTGGGCCACTCTGCTGGGGTGGGGAGAGTCTTCTCATCTGAGGTTCTGTTTACCTAAATGATTCTAGCTGTGTCAAACTGACAGAAAACTATACAGCACTGCAGGCAGTAGGCTTCTGCATTATCTTCATCACATAAAGGATGCTTCCTTTTGTGTGTGGGGGGGAAGAATAGCATAACCTCAACATGTAAGACTAACTATGGTAGTTTTAGAAAGAGAAACATTGCTTTTACAGAAATCAAACCCAACAGCCTTTGAATACTTTATGAATTTGGTACACAGAACAGAACAAGGAGCAGCATTGCTCATTCTGATTTTATCTGAAGGTCACCGGATGTTCTGGGCTGAGTAAGTCTAGATAAAGAAGATGATTTGGTATTTAACATTTATTCGTTTAGATACATCTTCTTTTTAGAATTTAGAATCATGGACAAAGGTAATGATGTAAGAAAAACATGCAAAAGACTGTGCAGTGTAAATACCTATCTATTTCCTTGACTATTAAATGAAATAGAATGTTGTATCACTCATGGCTGTGGGAAGAGTCTGTGAAATTCTGACTTACTTTTTGGCCTCAGTTGTATACTCTGTGTTCTCACCACTTCTCCAGACATGTAATTTGGTTGTCTTCAACTAGCTTCTGGTTTCAAACATTAAGGAAGTGTGATTGATTATCAGGCAACTTATACATGATGAGTACAACCACTAGCATCTTCAGAATTGCATACTGTAATATTAGTGACATGCTCCTGAAATAACAAAAAGCTCACATTCTAGTAATGCTTCAGAACAGGGATATGGCATAAGCAGAAACTACATTTAAAGCAACTCTCCTATTTAACATCATAGCGCAGGCACACAGAGTACTGTTTAGACTGTATCTGGTTTATCTTCATGATGTCCCAACTGACTGGAAGCTCACTGGTCATGAGCAAACATGACAAGATAGAATAGTATACTATATTATATTATCAGTAGTTCAAAAAAATCAAGATTTGAAGTTCTAAGTATAGTTTCTAATAAGTGTGAAACAACTTCATATTATTTTAAATACCCTAAGTTAAAATTGGTTAAATCACAAAAGCTCTGTATTTTTTTTTTAATAGTGCTTGTTCTAAAATCTAGCATTTAAACATAAGCAAGGAGACTCCATAGGCAATGGTATGAGACTTTAACAATTACCATTAAGACCATTTTAAGACCAGCTTAGTTTTCAAAAAGGTCTTTGCATTGACCATTATAGGTCCAGGGTAGTTTTCAATTATCTATCAGTGTCATTCATTTTCTTTCTCTTTGTCCTACCCAGTGACACTTTCGTCTCCTTGACACAGTGGTCCTTTCTTTCAAGGTGACAAGTACATCTTTAACCAGTAACAATTCTTGCTGGGTACACAATGAATCATCAAAGATTTTTTTTCTGTAGCATCTTAGCCTTTATCTCTCAGTAAGCTAGAACATATGATTACATTAAATTATATTCTGCATTTAACAGGTGGTTTCATAAACGTGGCAGGTTGGTATGGGGAAGTCAGAAAGAGAGAGATCCCAGAGTGTCTGTGCAGCAGCCACTTTCTGTTGAGTATCGCCTTCCCTGTGTCCAACCTTTTCCCTCAGTATGACTTTATGTGACAGTGACTTATTTCAGAAAGAAGAGGCATACTGAAGTAATGTGTCTGATCTAATGCTGCATATAAACAAGGAAGAGAGGTGGAAAAACTCACTATAATTGCAACCATGCTTTCTATCCTGGTCTGGACTCACATACTCATTTGATTTATGAGCTTGAATGAGCTCCTAACCTTATTAATTTTTCAGCTCTGATTTAAATATTTTTGCTCCATTTTACTTATGTATGTATGTATGTATGTATGTATGTATGTATATATGTATTTACTTATTTATTTGTGTGTGTGTGTGTGTGTGTGTGGTCACACTCTGGCTCTGGCATGAGTGTGGAGGTCAGAGAACACTTTAAAAAAGTCAGAAGATAGCACTCAGGTTGTCAGACTTGGCAGCAAGTACTCCTACCCACAGAGCCATCCGAACAACCCCCAATTCTGATTTTATAAGCAAAATAGCTACAACCACAATCCCGACCCCATGTCTTTCCTTTTCATTTTGCACAGGATCACAGTATCTCTCAAATATAACTTGTAAACAGCTATCAAGTGTGACGTGATTGCATATGTGAACATTTAAATATTTGCTTCTTTTCCATACTCCTTTATTTGTATTTTTTATTCAGAATATACATTTCCATTTTGTCTTAATGGAGAGAAAAATAGTTTCACATAAGACAAAGAAAAGGAATCTCAACACTTTAAATTTGAATCCATCATAGCAGATAATGTCTTGAGCTCTTTAAAATGTCAAGAAACCTCTCTGCGAAGCCCCAGGATGGCTTCTTAGTCTCTCAAAAGTGAAAATGATTTCATACCAACTATCCCTTACAGGCATTTACAACTTAAAATTTTGAAATAAATTGTATTATTTTACTGTAATAGTATCATCCACTGGAGCTATTACTGGAGATATAATTATCAACAAACCCATATTCTCTGTGCTTAATATCTAGACACACATTCATATTTATCAATTCATGAATATTAAAGTCAATTGCTGTGGTAACCAAGCAGACTTTGTCAGTCACTAGGGAATGAGAAAGGGCAGTGCAAATGTTAGAAATTTAACTTTATATATAAAAAATACAGTTTTGATTGGATTGGGATTTTAGGTAACTTAAAAACTGATAAAATCCAGGGAATCAGAAATCTCCAGTAAGACAGTGTAAGATGCCCCTTTGTTTCTCAAAGGCTGTTTGAAGAAAGGCATTGAGTTCACTTTCCAGAGAACTTGGTACTGAAGATGAATCTGGCCCCTTCCCCAGGACTAAGCTGTCTCTTTTGGCTTTTCTGGCCCCAAGCCTATTCCAGTGGAACTGGACAGATGGTTATATCAACCTCCAATTGATTGCACCTCTTTCAGGAGTTGACAAATGGTCAATTTGACCTTGAAGCTCCTGATTGTGGGCATCACCCCTGCCATTAAAAAGTGTCCATGCTTAAATACCCATTTTGCATTCACTAACATTTTCCTTACTCTTGTGTTGAATGGATCAAGCCCTCTTAGAGAAGAGCAATGGGGCTTATTTTTAGCTATTGTTCATGCCACTACATGTCTTCATTAAAGAGGAAACTTTCACATTAAGGCCAAGCAGCGTTCAATAGGCAGTACAGAGTACAGTGACTCTCACTTCCTTTCTCTTGATGTTTGTGTTTTCTTATTAAAATAATCCATTATTAATTGATGTGTATATCTGCTCTTCTTTTAAATACCTCAGATGAGTCATACAGCCTTGCACCGACCCATGAAAATAAATCATTCTCATAACCTCACTGATTCCTAAGAAGACAAGTGACAAATGCAACCCCACCAGCTGAGAATAATCAGGAGATATATATATATATATAGATAGATAGATAGATAGATAGATAGATAATCTAGATTTAACCATGATTCCTATCTTACTTTCATAATATTTTATTAAATCACAGTTTAATTTAAATTATATTTTCTTGCAAGTTTCTTTAGTAAATGTCACTTCTAACACTTACTTTAATAAAGAAATTAATGGATCTCTTTTTTCTTTTCTTGGTATTATAAATGGCAATATTATATATATATTTAGATTATTAGAAAAGAAACAAAGGTAATGCATTTTAAGATCTTCAGTTCATGACTGCATTTTGACCAAAATGAAGGATTTTCCTATATTTTTGATTTTTCTTAACTTTTTATCAGTCATTATGTTTAGTATTAGAATTGGAAATTAAAAAGCCAAAAAGTCAAATATGCAGAAGAATAGCTGTGCTTTAAAAGTAAACATAATTATGTCAGAATTGAGTAAAATATCACTTTACAAGCTTTCTTGGGAATAATGAAAACCAGGGAAAGCCTGAGAATCAAGAATTTACACTGCTTTAGTTCTATATTAACTATGCTCATTTTTAATGGAAAAATGATGCAAATAAAAAATAACAGAAGAAGCTGAAATTCAACAAAGCCTAGCAAATAATTCAAAAATCAAGTGTTGTGAACAGGAAGCCTGCCACCAGGATTTCTGGGAAAGCCATCTTTCCTCAGTTGATTTGCCAAAAGAATGGCTGAATTTGGGTGTTATCAAACTACAGGCCAAAATAGAAGTCTTAAAGCAACTAGCATCCACACAAAGAAAAACCTAATATACAGTACTAGAAAAATATTAAACTTGGTAATGGGATAAAGTCCTGTCTGAGTGGAATTTTCTGTTAAATATTTTCTATGATATAGATAGTGTACAATCTATCAATTTAAAAAGGTGCTGCTGTTCAGATTTGCTAAAATTAGTGGATAATTTTAAGGATCTAAGTTACATACCCACATAGGAGGAGCCACACACATGGCTGAGGGAAGACATATGACTCTCGCATATGGAAAAGAGATAGAGGCCTTCTTAATTTGGTAATTGTAAATAATGATGCAAAAAATAACCATCTTTCAGTAGTGTTATTACCTGTGCTGAAAATGCGCTCATCATGTTTCAACATAGACTTAAGATCCTCTAAAGGGAATAGCTGTACATAATATGATGTGTTCAGTATGACTGTGTTCTAAAAACTCATTTGTATAAAATCTAAAGTGTAGTTTTCGGACATATAAAATATAGCAGTTGAAGTACTTATTAGTCATTGTCCAGATTAAAAATGTAAGTGTTCTAATGTGTAACATGTTTTCTTTCAGTAGTGTGGTTACCAGCGTTATGGCCAATCATAAAGTACCAATGGTTTAACAACATGCTGGTCCACTTCCTGAAGATAGAACAACCCACATGGATGAGCACACACACGATGCTTGTGAGAACCCCATAGGAAATGTCCCATCTTAATGTGGCTGCTGAGTTGGATTTTGTTTTATAATTCGACAGCCACACATGTTTCATTCCTTCAAGATTTTATATAGTTGGCTTTTAAATTGGCTTCTTGAATCAGATTTCTAAAAATTACCTGCATTCAACCCTTTGGTATAGGCATAACTCTACATTTAAACTTTACATATTTAGTTTAATGGCTTACTTACAGTTTCCCTAATATATATGCATATATATTATCCCCATATAAATGTATGTAAAGAGTATCATCATCTTATGGGGTTGCAATCTTTCTCAGCTTCTCAGGAGTGTACAGGGAGGGATCCATGTCTCCATAGACATAGGTAGCATGCTTATCTGACAGTGGGAAGGGAGACACTTGGTCCTGTAGAGGTTTGATGCACCAATGTAGGGGAGAGCTGGAGAGGTAGGGCTGGAGATGGTGAGTGGGGGAACTCACTCATAGAAGAAAAGGGGAGGGAGCAGAGGGAGGTTGTGGAATGGGGGCTTGTGGAGGGGTAACTGGGAACTGAGATATCATTTGAGATGTAAACGAATGGGATGATTAATAATAGTAGAGTCTCATCAAACACATTTGTTATCTGAGGGTTACTAAAGAAAATTAGAAATCAGTTGACATGTGTACTGCAAATCTATTATATAAACTACTTTGTGTAATTAGGTATTTAAAATCAAGGAAAATTAAGTACAAGGGAGATTATGTGCAGGAAGGGAGCACAGAATGGGCTGAAAAAAGAACATAATTATAAAACAAATAAATGATGAGAAGCGAGCCTGGACTCATTTGGGGATGAATCTAAAGTCTAGGTCCAACTACTCATTATTAGACCATTTTCATAATGAACCTATTCCAAAGAAAGTCAGTGTGGGTATGCACTCAGTGCTAAATGAGTTTAGAAATAAAACAAAGCTGCAGAAGCCTTCTTTTATCCTCCGTCAAATTAGAAAAACCAAGTAGGTCTTTGTTCTTATAATAGTCTATTTGCTTAAATACATAGACAAGTGGCAAGGGGATCATTTAAATGGCTGTAGGCAGTCAGTGGATTCAAGAATCACAAGAGGACAGGGTGAAATCTGTGGTCCAATGGCCAAGTTTATTATAATTAATAACCCTGAGTTGTGTAGCTGTTTGTGGATTGCTCGAAGCTGGAAATGATGAGTGTTGATGTAGGGTTCTGAAATTAGAAAATAAAATGTACCCATTATCATGTTGATGTTTGGTCATCTACCCAGAAGGAGCAAGAAACTGAACACCACAGTCTTAAAACATTCCGTCCCGTGAACAGCTCATGAAAAACAAAGTACACTTGTTTCAGTCTCAACTTCCCTTCAATTTATCCTTCACTAACCTGTCATAGAACAACTGTACTTGAACTTCTAAAGTGAATTTTCGTCTGAACATAGAGCTTGTAGATGTGAGAGACCTGTATGGTGGAGGAAGGGAGCCGGTGAGATGTGGGAGGGGTGGGGAAGGGCATTGAGTAGGGGGGGAGTAGGCGGAGAAATAACAATATACTCTGATACCTAAATGAAAATACCACAGGAAATCCATTATTTGGGTGAATTTAAAATTTTAATTTAAAGTTTCAGAATCTACGAAAGATCTGTCTTTAATCTTTTCAAAATATGTCAAATCCTGACTAGGCAAAATGATTGAAATTTCTTCTTCTAGTAATTTATGGTTTCTCCCTCTCTCCTTACTTCCCCTTCTGTTTTCCTCTCCTCTCTTGCCACTTCTCCCCTTCTTTGTCTTCCTTTTTGTCTCCACAACCTTTATGTTTTGAGACAGTTTCCCCTGTAGTATGCCAGGTTGGACAAGGATGACCTTTATGTTCTGATAGTCTATCTCAAATACTCACACTAGAGGAATGCACTACTATGTCTAGTTTTCTGTGATCCTCTGGATTAAATGCAGGGCTTCATGAACACTAAAAAAATATTCTAGCAGCTGAGCAATAACATAAGCCGTCTGTTCCATCTTCAGAGGAGGAGCACATTGCTAAGTTTGATAAGCATGGGCTCTTATGAATCACATGAGAATATTAGATAACAAATAATAATAACTTCCAAACCGTATTATCAGAATTCTGCCTGTACATTTGAATGCTTTGGTTTAGAGAGCTTAGCACACAAGAACAAATTAATAAGGTTATTTATGAATGATTTGGAATTCAGGTCTACTTTTTTGCTACTTGAATCGTTTAGCTGTGTGTTTATGATCTTTTGTGAAGTTCTAATAATCTAGGAATTTTGTTCTTTATATTCTTGGGAAGCCAGGTTTGATGCTGTAGGCTGAGAAGCCCAACATCTTGGAAGGCCATGGCAAATGAATTCAAGGTATATTGGAGCTATAGAGTGATTTCAAGAATAAATTGGGTAACTTAGCTTTGTCTTTTCATTTGATTATTGTGATAGTTTATTTTCAATTACATGTACACGTGACTATCTGTGGATAGGTATGTGCACCTGAGTGCAGTGCTTGTACAGGCCAGAAGATGGCACTGGATTCCCTGGAGCTTGGAGCAGGTCTGGGTTCTTGCTGAGGGCAGTATATGTTCTTGAGTGCAGACCCCTGTCACAAGGCTTGTGACTTTTCAACTATTTTTTTTTCTTAGAAAAATTTAAAAAGAGCTGAGGGTTTATCTCAGATAGTAGAGTTGATTCCTAGCACTAGTGGAGCTGAAGATTCAGTGTTTAGTGGCGGTAATGAAGGTGGGTTCACATTATACATTTATTCATTCATAGGAGTGTCTTCTACATTGTGATTTTGGAGTGAAATAAAAATTCATGTTTAAATACCCAGTTATGTTTGCAAAAATAAATAGCAGATTGAAATTTCTTTAGGTAACTCTTTTGGCAGAAATTCATATGTTGTGATGAAAATATTGTGGCTAATTTTGCAAAAATGATGACCAATGCTAAAACTGTAGTTTCATACAACTATATAACTTCCCAATCAGCCTTAGTGGGGTTCCTTTCCTTTATTCTGTGAATTTACTATCAAGAGGATGCTACTTTCAGCTTAATCCTATCACTATTTTGGAATGAGTTACAATTTTCATTGCAAGGCTAGTTCAAATTTTATTATTCATTTTTATCCTTGACCCTAGTGGTTGAAACTATTAACTAAAGTAATGTTAATTGTGGTGGTATTTTTTTCCTTTTTTTGATTTAGATACTTGTCCACCCGGAATTGGATGAAGACCAATTCATTCCATTCTGGCCACTGAACAGACATCAAAGTGTAATGATTTTTGGTCACTGTTCAAGAGTTTACATTAATATAAAGGGCACCCAGCGTAAAAATTCCACCATAAATACCACCCTATACATTTGGGTAGACTTTTATGTACTAAACTGTATGAACTAATAGGGAAAATTATGAATTTTGATTCAGAATTTTGCAATGGGATGTGAAGTATTAACTATGAGTTTGCTTTGATAGACGATTTTCTCATTGTATAAGACAATGCATATACACATATGTATATGAAAGTGGGTAAGTACTGATCTAGCAATTCTTTGATTATCTAACACTAGCAAGGTGTCATAGAAGGAACCTATGGGCCCTTTAAATGAATAAGTAGTGCTTGTGTTCTCAGGATTTTGGTTTACGGAATGGGCTAAGTAGATGTATAATTAATTACAGATGCAGGGTAATAGAGACCATTTATGGAGATTTCATCTTTTCAACCACTCTCCTAACAGCTTTATACATATTATGGCTGTTAAAACTTTTAAGTGTTTTGAGGTAAGCACTGCTATAGGAAAAGGAAATTAAAAGGCAAGAGAGGGGAAGCAGCTTTCCAAGGTCATGAAGTTAATAAGTAAGTGTGTTTGGCAGTTGTTTTTTATGATGCTGCTTCCTTTATTAACCCTTTAGTTTACTCCCTACAGTAAGTACACCCTTTCTTTATGTTATCTTTATGGTGAATCTCTAAATAAAAATGTAAAATCTAAATTAAATGAAACCTTTACAACTGTTGACTACCTCACACTGTATTAGAGAGTGCAGAAAGTTTCTTGGGAACATTGCATTTGTATTGTATGGGGCCCTTGAGAGACAAAAATATGCAGAAATCTAGACTGAAGTATTAATCCATTTACATATCTCATTCTTGGACATGGAAATTGTCATACTGACTAGCTTGTTAACAGACATAGTGAATGGAGTGGGAATACTCCTCCTCAATCTCCCATGTAGGTAAGGGACATCACATGACTAAGTTCTGCCTTGAAAAAAAAAGTGTGATGATTTGACTTAAGATTTTCCCCTGTCCAGAGGCACAAAAATGAAATACTTTGAGTACAAACCAAAGTTTGATGTTTGATTTTTCCCACAACAAACAATATGTGATTTCATTCTGTATATCCATCACAGCTGTCAATCAGCCACATAAACAGAAGGATGACTGATAGATAATCTATATAGTGTGCTAGACTGAATAGCTGTGTTGCTTGGTAGGGGTATTTAATGCATGTCTAAGAGACTATCAAGATTATGATGTATTTCATATCTGTTTTTCCATCTTAAGTTGAGGAGCAATATATTGTTCAGACATTATACTGTATATAATGTTCAATGTATGTAGATAAAAGGCTATGGTATACATTGGCCCAAGGTCATACTTACAAAGCCTCCTGGGGTGATTGTATTTCTGCTATTTTCTTTTGTTGCAAATGTTTCATGAACCTTGGATGAAGATTATAGCTTGCGTTCACTGCATGCAAGAATCACTTCTCAAAGGAGAGCAGTTACAGAGTAGAAAAACTCATTTCAGATATTATTGAATGAGAAATAAATGCTCACTGTGGGTTGAGCTATCAAAAATCTGACATTTGCTGATTTTGACCTTTAGCCTATCTTCAGGCACATCGGAAATGTGAGACCTAGAGTGTCATATAGGATGAATACATTAAATTTGATTCTCACTCGTGCATGTAAAGTGCAAGTAAATCTAGTATATAAGGTTAAAATTCCACATAGTAATCTGCCCTTAAAATTCTTTATAAGATTCAACTAAATAATAAAGCAAAATATAAAACACAAGTAATTGTTATATCTAGACCTAAGATACCATTTTCCTATTTTTAGGTTTTAAATTTTTCTGTCTAGGATTCATTAATTACTAAGCTTCTGTCTTTCAGATACTGGTGGAATCCTTAACAGTTACTTCTCTGGCTAATTTGATTTTATGTCCCACTTTCTTAATGGAAAGGAATCCTAATTTTCTAAAATGTTTGGCAAGGTGTGTTGGCTGTGTCAGTCTATACATCTGCTCTTGCCTCAGACACATTTGCATGACGTGAATTCATGAGAGTGAAAGGCAGTTAATTACCTCACCACAGAGATTCTCAACCTGTGCGTTGCAACCCTCTGGAGGCTTGAATGACCAGATATTTACATTATGATTTATAACAGGAGAAAATTATAGTTATGAAGAAGAAAAACATTTTATGGTTGAAGGTCATCAGAACTTGAACTGTATTAGAGGGTCACAGCATTAGGAAGGTTGAAAACTACTGTCTTAGAAAGCAAGTGTTTACCTACCTGGTGTGAAAACTTTTTCTTCTCTTTTGAAAGAAAACGCTCTCTATTTTCATGTTGTAATCCTAACACTATTTCTTTAATGTCACTTTTCGAGTTTCTATAAATGTGAAGCAAAACGTTATGTAAACCCTCTAGGTTCATACAAAGCAGGGGGCCCTAGAGAGATTCATTCACACCCAGAGAGAATTAGACCATTCATTGGGTAATGATAATGTTGTATTTTATTTTTATTTTCTAAAAATTTTTCTTCTTTTATGTGTATTATGCAGAATTTGCATGCATGCCATTGTGTACACGACATGTGTGCCTGGTATCCATGGAAGCCAGAAGAAGACTTCAGATTTTCTAGGGCTGGAGTTACATATATTTATTAACTTCCATGTGGGTTCTAAGAATTGAATCTTGGTCCTTTTTTGAGAGCATTTGGTGTTCTTGACCCCTGTGCTGTTTCTCCAGCCCAAGGTAAAATGTTGTAAAAAAAATAGTGGTGCTATTCCACACTGTGGTTCTTTGCCCACTTATACTTTATATATACTGCTGTGCTTAGTCTGTGCATTTCAGGTCTCCTTTATCAGTGTGAACAGAATTCCCAGATTAAGAATAGATACAATATATTAAATTTCATTTCTTCTTTTTATTTTTTTTTCTGTCCATTTTCTATTTAACTTTTAAAATACTTTTAAACATGCACACATTTTGAGGTGTGATCTCATCACTATGTTGACTTGGCTGGTCTAGAACTTACTAGTTAGACCAAGTTAGTCTCAAAGTCATAGAACTCTGTTTGCTTCTGTACCCTAAGTCCTGAGGTTTGGCAGGAACCTAAGAATGGCTGGCACCACTACATCCAGAAATCATTATGTCTTTAACTCCATTTGGTCTGCCTCTTTTATTATCAAAACCTATAAGGAAATGATTACTTAAAATAGGCAATATATACATTCCCAAATGTTATCTTGGAATTGAAATATCTGCCAGAGCTTGTAGTTTGAAAAGTTGTGCTGAGTTTATGAAGAGTTCATGGAATTTATAGGAGATGATGCTTGCCTGGTAACAGTGAGCTACTAGGAGTAGAAACTTCAAGGTGATAACGGCCTGACTTATTCCAGCTTTCAACTCTACTTCTCGGTATACCATGATGTGAACCTCTGCCACATGCTCTGTCTCTGCCATATGCAGCCAGCATCATGAACTCTGCTTTATTACCATAAATACACTGGGACCACTCGAACAATGATCTCAAGTAAATATTTCATTCTTTAAATTGTTCATTTCAAGTATTGTGGTCACAGTAATGCAAAGGCAACTGATGTGCATCAGTTTCCCAGCCTGTTCACTGACATCAGTAAAGGGTAAGGGAGTTATTAACAATCTTTATTTGGCTAAATACTTAACAAATGATTTTTCTCACTGTACTCCATTTTATTTAGTGATAAAACAGCGACCAAAGCAATAACAAAAAGTTACTGACACCTAAATTTTATCTAGTAGTTTCTTTTACCTAATTTCTTTTCTCAGTACCTCTATACTCATATGATCAAATTTTACACGAGGAGATGGAGACATGAAAAGACAGGAGGAATATGGCAGAATTACATATACCAAAGAACTAGTTTGCATTTGAACTAGTTTGTATTTGCACTTCTAAACCATCTTCCTGTGCTGATTTTCATTACATTATGTGTGTTGATAGGTGCCATGAATAATATGTGATAACAGTAGGGTAAAAGCACAAACTATTCAGGAGGCTGAGAAGACACATATAACCGAATCATTTTCTTACTTTTCAACCATGGATTTCCTCAGGAAAGTCTGAAAGGCACATGCCTTGACAGTGCCGTGTTATGCATGTGTACACGTTTAACATTGTTATTGTACCAATGCTGAGACAACATGAATTCAAAAAAGAACTAAGGTATAGAATCCAGTGGTATTATTTTAGACAGTGTTAAGCTTTATCTCTTGGTGAGTAGAAATATATTTTTCTGTAATCCTATAGTCAACTTTCTGAGATTTGGTTGAGGCCTGAAATGCATCATTCATTTTATATTTATACGTTCTAAGGGGTTTTCACACAAAACTTACTCATTTAACTGTGGCCTCACCATAGGCTGTTCCTCATTTTTTATGGCCATAGGAAACTGAAAGTCAGCAGTTGGAATTCAGCTGACAAATTAAATTGTGGTCTAGCACTTATATTTATGTAAGAGAAAATATAATGGATATCATCACAGAGCTATGTTGAATGTAAATATGCCACTTAAACAAGTGACCTCTGTAATTCCTTTGTATATGATTTATGATCCATTTACTCATTAATAATAGTTGAGATTTTTTTGTAGTTTTATAAAGCATGAAATTTTAAAAAGGATATTTTATATAATGTGTCTGAACTGATTCTGCTTTTATATTGGTGTACAATCTCATGTTAATGTTCTTTATTTGATAACCTTGATTTCATCAGCTTGTCACCTATCTAGGGACATGATTTACTGTGGGTTAATGGGTATGTCTGAAGAAGAACAAAATGGGATGTCTCTTTGATACATAAGGAATCACATCACATTTTTACTCTATATTATTAATATTATTTATCAGCATTAGAGGTGACTCAAAATTGTTATGTTACATTGAACTTACCCATTGCAAATCTGATGGTATGAAATGACGAGTTCCTTTTGTTGCTGTTTTGTTTTGAGACAGAGCTTAGTTCCATAGCCCAGATTTGCCTAGAATTTTTGATCCTCCTCAGTAATTTTACATAGCACTGTCTCTTCCTACGTATCAAGCTAAGATACGTATAACATTCTCTGTATGTAGCAGTCATGCTTTTCTGCATAGATTTCAAATGAAGGTTTAGAATGGGATGAGTTAAACAATGAAGGAAATAGTTGTGCCAAGCTACTCACGGCTCAACCCCAGTTAGGGAATGTGAAACAATGACGTCACTGCACTTCCCATTGGAAAGAATGTGTTGTCTACTGGGATGGATGGAGATATAGGTAACTGATTCTATGAGCATGATGTCATAATAAAAGCATAAACTAAATGTCTAAATTTGTACAAAAGGAAAAAAATAAATTTGGGTGGTACATTGTGTTTGTGTCCCTGAAAATGTGTTATTTGACCTGAAACTTGAAGTGTAAGTTAGCCTTTAGAAAGTAGAGATCCCTGGAAAAAGAAAGATCCCAATAACACGGAGAGAAAGGCATATGAGCACAGGAATTGGCAAGAGTAAAAATCTTTACAATGCAAGATTGATATTGAGTTAACTGGGAAGCAAATAATTATGGGAGGAACTCACACTAGGGGTAGGTTTGATTGGGAAAGGCCTGTTGTTTTAGTATGCATTATTTGTTTTATTTTCTGTGTGTCATGTACTTTTAGGAAAAACAACAACAACAACAACAACAACAAGCACTCTGTATGGGGAGGCTCACACAGTGTAACAGGAGTTGGTCCAAGGTCTGTCCTGAATATAGATATTACTTTGGAAGTTGGAGTGTTTGAGTAACTTGGGCTTGCTTAACTAACTCACTGTTTTCCCTGGATAAATGGAAAAATAGTGGATGGCCACCATGCCAATTGTTAGAGTCCAGTAACAAAACTGAGAGACAGAGGGATGAAAATCAAAGGATGGTTGAAAGTGACATAGAATCTAGAAATTTGACCATACAGAGCCTGATAGCAAAGAGGTTAGCATTGGGAGACATGCAAAGGCCAAGTCATTGCTTAGCTGTCAGGTATGATTTGATTTTAATAACTTGCAGTGATTAGGCACAAGGTTAAAGGAAGAGTGGCTCCCCAAACTCCCAAACAAGATAGTGATAGTCTTCAAAAGACTAGAGGGGAAGTATTGCAATGGCAGAAATTCAGTACATTCTGTTTTCAGTAGACTGCATTGATTTTGCTTATTTAACTTATCTATAATTTCCAGTCATCCAAAGGAGAATAATATATTTAATTAGACACTCTTATTTTTATGAAGCAAAAAAGTATTTTATTTTCTCATGATCATATCAAGTAATGAATAATCATTACATTTGCTAGTTCATGCCTCTTCCTTAATCCAAACAGCGAGGACCCACCTCTTTGTAAATGGGCACTTGAAGTTGCTCTGCTTATGGTAAACCTCCAGGCAAATCCAAGCAGTGGTTCCCTGTTTGTCAGGTGATATCTTTCCCACTTCTTGCCTTTGTAAAAAAGAACTTCCTTGAAATATAATTCATACACCATAGAGTTCACCCAAAGTTCTAGAGTCAGCTCTTTAGCACATTCCCAGGTGTGTTGTTTAAATGGCATCATTATTAACTTGATACCTTACCAATATCTGTAAAAAAAAAAAAATCATATTACCATTTGCAGAAACAGCTCACTTTCTGTGAACCATCCTGAGCTCAGGTAGTGACAGATCTGCTTTGTTTGATAGATTTGCCTGTTCTGGACATGTTCTCTTAAGTAAATGAGCAACAATATTTTGTCTTCTACACTTGATCTTAGCCAAAAGGCCAAGAAGCGATTATTTTGTCTTCTAAACTGGGCATTTTTACTTAACTGTGTTTAAAAATTCATCTGTGTCATAGTGTGTACCAGTGCATCTTTCTTGCTTATGCCCAAATAATATTTATAATAAGATAATAGTTTATTTATTTATTTATTTATTTACTCTTTAGTTGATAGATATACAGTTTCCTTGTATTTTTGACTATTAAACATAATACTGCAATGGACATCTATGTACGGGTTTTTGTGTGTATACCATGTCTTTATGGCTACTATATGCATGCCTAGCAGAAGAATTGAGTTTTATGACCATTATGTGTAAGCAGCTGAGGATTTCTCTGGCTGTTTACAAAGCAGGTGGATAGGAAAGCCACAGGGGGTAGCAGTTTTACACTGATCCTTATCACACAATTGGCCTTTTTGCAAGTGCTGCACAAATGAGGCAGGCATTGAAGATACATACTTAGCTATAGTGAATAAAACTGTTTCTCCTTTCAGGAAGGAATTTTCCTCGTGGGTGGATAAAGAAACATTAGTTACCTGAGGTAAATGAAAAGGAACTTCTGTTTCCATGGAGCCAAAGAGCATGCAAAGCGAAGAAGCAGGCACTGAAGACACACCATTTCCATGCTTTTGCATAGGATCTGTCTTTCTCTTTACCAGAGTAAATCAGAGCTTTCCCGAACTGCCAGCCTATTGAGGGCATTGCATAAAGATCCTTGTGCCCACAGATCTCCAGAGAAACCAGGAAATTTTTTTTTTTCAGGATTTTCTTTCCAATGGGAAGAATGAAAACAAACAAACAAACAAACAGTTCCTCCATCCAGAAAGCTGAGAATTGAAAGCCTGGTAATCTGTGTTATTTGTTGGGCCAGGTCATATCAAGTTTCTATAATCAGGACCAGAGATGGCAAGTAATCTAAATGACAATTACAGCCAGGTGCCCCCAAAGCTTCCACAACTAACACCAGATGTAGCTAATATCCAAAATGACATCTGTATTCTTTGTATGACTGAGACCATGCCATATACCTAGGCCCTTAAGCTAGTACAGATAGACTGTCTCTAGAACACATCTTCTTAGAGGAAATGACCGTGAGTCCAGTTTGGATATAATTGTGCTTCTATGTGCATCAGAGATTGTATTATGTCAGAAAATTTTTTTCTCCAAATTGTAGTGTGTATAAATTTGTTGGGGACAAGCCACCTGATAGCAGATCTTTATAAATTTTTATTCAGGTTGATGAAATCAATCTGAACTGAGTTTTCATTCTCATCCATTCACGGTTCGTTTCTCTGCCTGCCACCTGGGAAGACCTCCCTCACCTGACAAGTTTCTCACCCTCAGCTGCTCCCCAGTTCCTTCTGTAGCCTAATTCTTGAGCCACAAAGAGTCATTAACTCCATTGGTACAAGCTGCTTTATATGAAACTGTTCCAAGTGGTTCTTGGGAATTTAAAGTGAAGAATCTATGTGGGTGGGTTTGTTTTGGAGTGTCACTGTTTTCTGAAAAAAGTCACTATTGGAATGTCTGACACATCAATAAAAATTAGCAGGTGTTTATTGTTGTTCACCCCAGCCAATGACTTCTTAAGTGGTTTACAGAATAAACGACTGAATTGTAGCTTGAATCTGATATATGAGGACAAAAATATTATTGTAAGGCTCATTTGGGAAACAGCTGTTTCCCAAATCCTTGTATATTGTAGGCCAGATTTTAGCCATGGGTATTTGTGTTGGAAAGCTCTGTGGTCTGTGCTGGCTGAGACACAGTATTCCAGAACATACATTTTCTATTTTATTAGTCAGGAGAGCAATGGTCATGGTTATTATTTGAGACTTTTTAGGAACATCAGTATATTCTTGGTTGTCATACCACAACGATGAAGTGATGGATATCCAAATTCTGTGCTGTTGTGTTTACAGAGACAAGCTGACAGATGATAGGGAATTGAAATTGAAATAATATTTATTCTCCTCTAGCCCCTCAAATTTTCAAAACTCTAACCTCTGACGAATGAGGATTCTTCTCTCTCTCAGACAGTTCCATAATCTCTTAAACCTTTCTTGCAGTGCGTGCTAAAAAGGGATAATTTAAACCATGGAACAGCCAATAAAACAACACACATTCAAATGAGAATATAAGACCTCCTTTATCACTTTCTAGACAATGACAGCCCCAGGAAGTTGCAATAATTTTGGGTGGTCCACTCCATCCATTTATTACTTGAAAGGCCTATATAGCAAGACAATTTCTTAATTGGTATACAGTTATGCATTCACCATCATAAAATAATATTTATGGGGTTGTTCTTTATTGTGAGTTATTACAATGATCTTCAATTATTTCACAAGGATGAATCAAAATCTATTTGAAAAACACATCCTCTTCCCGTAAAATTTTCTTTTCTACAAAAACCGGAGGGGAGAATATAAATTTACAAGTGAGAAGTTAAGGGAAAAAGCTAACCTGTTATTGTTATGAAAATTCCACGTTAAGAAACACTAATTTGATATCCTGGCTCCATAATGATTTTGGGTTGTCTCAATATTCTAAGCAAAAAAAAAAAAAAAAATGAATTTACAATTAACATGCAGGGTTCTCTGATACTTAGGTACATGGAAACTAGGTTTGCTCAAAGCAGTTAGAGCTATTTCACAAATTAATTGACCTTGCTGGATGGCTGCAGCATAGCTAGCTCCATGTTCTAAAGTAAGAAAGAGGATGGATAGCCAGCTTAAAATAAATTCAAAAGTTGTGGAATGTAACTGAGAATGAACAAGAAAAGTACAGTTTTGAAAGGTGTATTTAGGGACCACTTTGCTGTACATGCTTCTGCTCTTAACTGGAGACAGAGGCACCATTTCCATCCTTTCATTCTGACTTCATATATGATAGAAATAGTTTGTCTTCTGTTTCAAGTCTCTATGGGCAGATGTCAAAGCCATATTTCCACAAAGTTGCTGTAATGAGCTCTACAGCGTTATATGAAGACTTTTTTTTTTTTTTTTTTTTTGATGACTCTTGTTTGTACTTACATATAACATTCAGAGGAAAGGTTACCCTGTATAATTTCACTTATGTGGCATTCTGGAAGAGACAAAAGTACATATCGAGACTCAGTGATTTCCAGGGGTAGGACGTGCTGTGAGGATGGAGGCTAACTCCAGGAGATTTTAGAAGGGATGGGATTAATTTGGAATCTCAGATTCTTCTGGTGATTATATGATTCTATAGATGTGTGACCGGCAATTCCTTGCACTAACATTACTAGAGAGGTCAACTTAACTAAAGTAAATTTATAGTTCAACAAAAATGAAACAATGGTTTGATTTTTAAAACTAAAGTATGAACATTGTACTTGGATGGTCGAATGGTGGCTACATGCTTTGTAGGCATGGTTTTCAGGATAAAATGAATAAAATTCTTGAGCCATTAATTATGTGTTCATTTTATTGTTGATAATGGGGTTCAGTGATGTCTTCCTATAATATAGCCTGGGAAAGATCTGAGCAAGAAATCAAGGCAAATTTGGAATCCTTTTAATGCATTTACTTTCTGAACTTCTCCAATAAAATGAAGTGAGTTTCCTGATTCTTCCCAGTATTAAAGAAAATGTTAAAAGAAAATGTTAAAAGAAAAATTCCAGTGCAGTTTGTTATCAATTTTCATGAATTTGATAGGGTAGAAAGTAGGATTATCTTAACATCATTACACTTGTTTAACTTGCTTGAAAATTATACATTTAGTCCATCACAGTGGTACAAAAATAATCTCTGATTTGTATTTTTCTATTTTCCAATCTGAATCACACATTCCATAATATAAAAACAATGTAAAAACAAACCTATACTCTCTATGTTAGGAAAGCAGAGACAGGAGTATCAAGAGTTTTTCTAGGTCATCTTATGTTCCTGGGCAGCAGAGGATAATTTTCACTATACACACACACACACACACACACACACACACACAAAATTGGGTGTAAATGAAATTTACAAACAATGGAATATATCACCAAAAATTATTAAGCAAATATCTATAAATTCATATTAGCTAGGAAACTCAAAGTCTGTAGTCTTTGGATTCTAACTAAATTGGATAATTCAGCATGTTCTTAATGCCTGCCTTCAGAAAGTACCTAAAACTTCCTCTCTGCCTTGAATAGTTTTGATAAATAATTAAATATTTATACTGTATTTTAGACCACGACGAAATGAGAAGATTTTCAGAAACAAATTGCCTCACTAATGGTGTCTGTTTTTAATACCCTATTAGCCTTGGAACTTTTCTATTTATACTAAAAGGTAATGATTTCCTTCATCATTTAACATTTATCAGTTTTCACCCTCAGATATGAAGGTTAGTACAAAATCACAATAAAAGCAAAAAGCTGGTCCAGCACAGAGACTACACAAGTGAGACTACCCAAGTATAGAAAGAAAGAGCTTGGTGACAATCCAGGTTAATATACGTATCATACGCTGTCTACTATGGATAGATCGTGGTAAGATAACAGTTGATAGCTAATCTTTAGATTTTTCTCTCTCAAAGTGATTCACTTGCTTGTTTGTAGACAGTCATGTCCAAAAAAATCTGCACACAAACATTATTGGGATACTAGCATATCTTGCTATAACATGTTTTGTTAATACCACGGTTCTTTAGTTTATGGACAAATGATGCTTATGGCCAAGTTCACGAAAGAAGCCACAAGCAGAATGGGAATAAAAGGAACGCCTTGTATTCCTTTTCACTGGAAAATATTGAAATTTCACTGAAGAATATTGAAGCTTTACTCTGGTTAGGGGATCTAGCCATTTGAGAATGCCCTTGTCTGCTCCCTCTTTGTAGTGAATTATTTTAAATTTAGATATATGTTTTTAATAACTGACTTTTTTTTAACTATAGGTGACTCAACATGGTATTGCTAAGTGCCCTTTTTTACTAAAGCATCTTCTGTACATAAAAAGTTGCCTCTATAAAAATTGAGCATATTTAGTCAGCATAAACAGTTTGGGGAAACAAGTAATTTCATAATATGTTTATATTATAGGTGTGCTTAGTTTAGAGTTACCTGGAAAGAGGTTATAGAATGATCAAAAGAGTATAGGAAGGTGTTCCTTACCTGACTTATCCATAAAACAACCTAAGATCTTATCGCCTCCTAACTGTGCTTAGGACCAATGACTATGAAAGAATACTATTGTTGGGGTATTTTATCAGGTTTCTATGGTTTGACCTAGGTCCTATGCATACGTGCTATGGTTGTGTAGCTTGGTGTTTTATTCTTTAATATTTATTTATATATTTACATCCCAAACTTTGTCCCCCTCCTGGTCACACTGTCACAGGGGAGCATTCAGAGACTGACCCACTGGCCAAAGAGTTTGGTATTTTTGTAGGACTTCTAACAGTGTGAGCAGAATCTGCCTCTGACTCTAACCTGCTTTTGGGACCCTTTTCTTCCTACTGAGTTGCCTCATCCTTGATGTAAGGTACATGCCTGATCTTATTGTAGTTTGTAATGCTGAGTCTGTTTATTGTTCCTGGTTCTCTTGGTTGGAGTCAAAGGGGTCTTGGATGGAGGAGACGGGAGGTGAAAGGAGAGACTTTAGGGGGCGGAGGAAGGGAAAACTGCAGTTGAGATGTAACATATGAGACAAGGATAAGTTTTTTAAAAAAAAATAATAAAAACATTACTATAAATCTAGAAAGAAGAAAGAGTTTATGTAGTTTGCTAGTCCCTTGTTCTTGAGTTAATGAAAAGGGAGAGATTTTCTCGTTGTTCAGAAGAATCTAATTTCTATGTCTTTGACTGACTAGCATGTATGTAGCACATCTGATTAGGTGCTGAAAACAGAATACAATTCATTTTAAAATGGCAATGATCATATTAACTAATGATAATGGGATTATAGTTATGAGAATTTCTATTTATTAATGAAATCAAGATATTTTGTGTGCATGTGGTATATATGTGTGTGTTTGCACATTTATGTGTGGGTTTATTTGCTCATGAATACAGGCATCGAAACAAGAGGTTGACATCCACTTTCTTCCTTTATCACTGTGTACCTCTACCCTCTTTTATTCGACTCCTGTCTCCGTCTTCATTCTACTTACTTCCACCAACTGCACATCCCACATTCAGGCACTTTTTTGTTTCGTTTTGGCTTTGTAGCCCACTGAGTTTATCCCACTGAGTTTAAGCCACTTGCATAAGCATTTTATTATGCTATCTAGTGGAGTATGAGAAACTCACCATCCAACTTATTTGATACGTGATGAAATCAGACCCCCCTGATTTAGATAAAGTGGCTATTCAGAAGTTAGTAACCTTCAGTGATCTGCTTGTCTTCTTTCTCACAGTGCAGAGGTTACAGATGCTTTTTATTCTATGAACTTTCTTATGTGAGCCTGAAGATCTGAACTCATGTTCTCATGTTTTTGTGGCATCATTTGCCCACCAAGTACACTCTACAGCTCTGCTAATCAAGATCCTTTCCAAGGAACACTGAAATTCTTGTCTTGATTAAACTGGTCAGACAAGGAATATGCATACTTCCATATAAAATGAAGAAATTCCCAGGAATCAGAACATGGGAAAGATGCTTTTTCAGAAGTGAGGGATAATTAATTGTTCATGGGCTTAGAAATTGACACTTCAGTTAACATTACAAATGAAGACTATGGCTATCTAACTCTGATGAATCTAAACAATCAATTTAAAAATTGAACATGACTCATTTTAAATGTGTGGTTATTATACTCTTTTATGTCCATGAACTAATTATAGGTATGTTATAAGGAAGTGGTGGGTTAAATTTTAATACTTATTTATACAACACAAGGCAGTGTATATTTCTGATATAGATAGGCACAAATAGCCAGTGTTAAACCTTAACAATCCAATCATGAAATCTTCCAAATGAAATTATTTGACGAGAGAGGGTACAATAAAACAATAAATACATATGAATCCCAAATAGAGGCTTTGACATTTACCAGCTGAGATGGTTATTAATTTGCTTTCTATTTTTATTGGAGAGTGCATATTTTATGAAGTTGTAATATGCCTTTAAATTATTACTTGAAGTAGTCATCCTTGAATCCCTCCTCTACATGCTTTATTCATGATGATAGTACTGTCTTCTGAGACAGTAAAAAACAGAGTATTTTATCAAAGTAAAAAACAGGCAATCTTAAGAATTATATGATCATGGTACATAATGACATATATATATATACACAGACATGCATACACACATTTATATACATACATATATATATACACATACATACATATATACATACACATATATCTTAGTTACAAAAACAAATTTAAGGGAGGGCAAGTTAGCTATTTCTGTGATAAATGCAACCACCCTTGAATGTCTTTTCCTTGTAAGATAATGATGCCCAGTGTTTTAAGGGAATGAGAGGTAGAGAGGCAGGAGTGGGTGAGTTGGTGGGGGAACACCCTTATAGAAGCAAGGGGAGGGGATGGGTAGGGACTTTCCGGGTGGGAGGAAACCAGGAAAGTGAATAAAATTTGAAATGTAAGTTAAGAAAATGTCCAATAATAATAATAAAAAAAAGATAATGCCGAGTCCCTCCCACTCACTCCCATGTCATTCCATGTCACTTACTGTCGATCTCATTACTTGAACACATAACTTGTCTATTTGATCAGTTTTGACCCTGGAATTTTTTTAGGAGTCCTGATCTTGATTCAAACCTGGAAGTCTTCAACACTGAGTTTCTGGATACTTTTGCTTCTTTAAAAAGACTTTAAATGGTGTTCAGTGCTCAAACTATTCCTTCAGCCTGGTAAGAGAACAAGATTGTTTCAAGAGTAGGAATGTAGCTGGGCAGACAGAACTGAGCTGGACCAGTCAGTGATCATTGACTGACATAAAAGCCTTTGTTTCAAGATCTTCTGATAACCATTCCCAAAATATAGTTAAGGTAGAAAAATCACAAATTAAATTTTCTTTGAAATGAAAATATTACACTTTTCTTACTAGTATTTTAACAATAATGTTATAAGACAAATCTTAATTTTTTTCTGTAAGATTTTGTATGCTTAGGTCGCAATTATTTATAATGTTAATTTATTTTTACAATTTCTAGAATTCATCACATGTTCTTTACATGTCAATAGTTGTTTCCCATGTTCATACCTCTACTTTGCTTCTGACACTAAGCATAATGTATTCAAATAGCTTTTGAACATTTCTATGTATAATTACCATTTTAGTTCCCTCTTTTCTCTTTTTCTGCATGTAAGAGTAATTGTACTTCTTCTATATTAGTTTATCCATAGTGTCTATCAGCAGTTATGGCTCATTCCAGAATAAAAGGGCACATTGAGGCAAATAAAATGAAATCAATGGAATGAAGTAAAATATGCCATATTCATCTTGAGACAATATATGTAATCTTTAGAGTTTTGATGTATTATAGTTACTGTTTTCAAATTTTGGGGGGGTTTATTTTCTAACACATAGAACATAATTTAATATTAGAAATATGCTTTTTAAATATTACTTGGCTATTTATTAAGTCACAGTCTTACAAATTAGCAGTATATCCTTTTGCAATATTTCCCACGGAGCAGGACTTCATTTCCACTCTTTTAGTGCCTAAGACTAGTTGAAGGGTTTTCTGTTGCCATAGTAACACTACTTAGCTTTTACAGTGGTTTTCTCCATATTTTAAACATTACATTATTTCATTACTGAAACTTAAGAGCTTTGTGGCAAATAATATTGTCTGTTCCTGATGGCTAAAAGAAACACGATTTCATGTGCTTTCTGCTTGCATTTAAATTTGACTTTTAAATTATACTTATTTTAATGTAACTCCGTTCTCTTTTGTGTTTTGAGCTTTATTATGTTCCAATTACCACAGTCTATCTTTACTCTTTTTTTTAGTTTATTTTTCTCACTGTGTATTTTAATAAAAAATTGCTTTTATCCACCAAATTTAGGTTTTAGCTATTAAGTCCTTGAAAGGCGGCATAGTAAATGGTGGGTTTATAGTAGACCTGAAGCGAATTCTGTAAAACAAAGCTGTGGCTCCATCAGACCATCAAAGACTGTTATGCATGGGTGTGAGGACTGTGTCTGAAAAAAGACACAGGAAGGTGTTATCTATGGCTAACCAGGGAGAACAGCTAGTATTCTCTGTATTTGGGGCAACATAGATATAACTGAACAAGAGAACATTGGACAGTGGAGGCAAGAAGTATGGGTCATTACAACGTTCGTTAACATTCTATTTATATCTGTTATTTGTAGCAAATACTTTTATTTGATAAAACATTTGGGATAAACTCACAAATGTGTGCTTTGCAAGTTTAATTCACATGCATTTGATGCCCTATTTTGATTCTGACAAGTTATATTACATATACGATTTAAAGTGTTTTTAAATTATTTTTTTCCTGTAATTGTTGGGTGATTGAATGTTTATGGACTTCATAAGGATATGAAAGAGATCACCAGTTTTCTTAGAGCTAACTGAACTTTGTTGGTCTCTTCTCTGAAATTCTATAACTGGAAGAAGCATTGGTTAGATGATTTGGGATATTTTTTAAAAAATTAAATGCAAAATAACACTTCTCCCTTTTACCACGAATCATGTTATAATTTTAGTCTCATCTTCACATCTTTGTATTCTCAGGCAAATGAGCTTTGAAACTGAAAACAGTAAAGTGGTTGAAATAAAATGAGTGGAGTAAAGATGAGAGCCAAAGGCCATGTTGGGGTAAAAGTCAGTATACTGTTATATTTCTTACTTTTTCAATGTTTAGTGAGTTTTAAAGGTTTGGAAATGAGGAAGAAAGTAGAGGGGTCAAAGAGATTGCACAGCAAGTGAAATCATTTGCCACCATGCTTGATGACCTGAGGTCAATCTGTGTTACTTACATGATAGCTGGAGAGAAACGACTTCCACAAATGGTCTCTCTGATCTTCACACACATACCACAAAATCTGTAGCACCTGCACTCATGCACAAATGCATAGATGTTAATAAAACACACATAATAAAAGTTTTTTAAAAAATGAAGCAAGAAGAAAGAGAAAAGCTGCTTCGTTGTTCGTCTAAGCTTCCAGAGGCACGTGTTCACTACACAAAATTAGCTTCTGCAGGCAACCACGGAGAGCTGTACTGACTGAGCTCATATTCCGTGATAGATGTTATCTCAGCCACTTGCTATTTCGTGAGGCATGTGTGTTAGTGAGTCTTCAGTTCTCTGCAATTAGTGCTTTGTGTTCCCTAATTAACTTAATGCCCATCAATTAGCAGGTATTGTTCTCATCCTAAAAAGCAGATTTCACTAAAATTGTGCATACAAATGTGAGGTTATAAGGCAGCTCTTGCTAGCTACATTGTACTGACTAGACTACTGTTAATAGTTACAACAATTAAATGTTGAAAGTTTATTTTATTCAAAATATATAACAGGTATAATATCCTTTCAATTTAGCCCTGTTTTGTTGTGGTAGAGCAAAGTTCAAAATGACGTATTGTTCGTTTGTTTGAGGTCTTCATTTGTATTATAGGTTAACCTTGAACTCATTATGTAGCCTATGTTGGATTTGATTATAAATGTGTTTTACTCAGTCCAGCTCACAAAAAGTTATTCAAACTTTCACCAAGATTGTAAATATAGTAAGAAATAATTTGTAGCACTTAGGATCAGTTTACTTTGATATTTTTATCTGCTCAGTCATTTTTTGAAGAATAAAAATTAGCTAATGTAATTGGGGGAGTTGGAAAAGACAATGGTGTGAAGGCTAGAAAAAGCTTGGATTTAAAGGCTTATTTTCAAATTTCACTACTGTTTATGTGTGTGCCTATGTGCACCTGAATGCTGGCACCTTCAGAGACAAGATGCATCAGATCTTCATCCCTGAAAAGCACATTTAAAAAAATAGAAGTTATTCATTTGTCTAGTCAAAACACACAGACTGGCTGAACTGAACAAGAAACAAAACCCATCTATCTGTTATCTCCAGGAAACACATTTTAGCATTAAAGATTGATACTTCTTTAGAATAAAAAGTGTGGGCACACATGTAGTCCTACCAAATAAGAAAGGGAAATAAGTAGGTATTAATATCTTTAAAAATGTGTTCAAACTAAAGCTAATCAAACTTATGAAGAGGAATACTTCTTGGCAAGTAGATGCTACAATCCTAAGCATATGTGTATCAAACTTGTGAAACCTAAATGTATAAAGATTACTACTGGATTTTAGGAAACAGATTAACATCAGCCCACTACTGTCAAGTAATTTCAGTACTTCACTATCTCTAATATACAGGTCATCTGAACAAAACTAGAAAGAAAAAAAAAAAGCAAAACAAAAGAAAATTATATCATTCATTAAGTGAAAATAACAGAGAAACAAAATATTCTGCTCAAACACCAAATAATACACATTCTGCTCAGAAGCTCATGGAATCTTCTCTAAAATAGAACACATCCTGGGACACAATCTTTACAAATTCAAAAGACTGTTATAACTCTGTGTATCATATCTAAACTTAATGCAATAAAATTCAAAATTGACAATACTGAAGTCTCCAGTAAATACACAAACTCACAGAGACTAAACTACTCATTACTGAATGGTGAATGAATCAAAGAGGAATTCAAGAAATAGAAATCTTCCTGGAACTAAATGAAAATTAAATTTACACAATAAATCCTCTGGGACAAACTTAGAACAGTTCCCCAAGGTAGTCTTCTACCTTGTCTAGTTCTTGTCTACCTATAACTCTAAGTGCTCATATTACCAAACCAGGAAGTGCATAAAGAAACGACTTAATGATGTAACTCAAAGGATTTTGAAAAACAAGAGCAAACTAAATCCAAACCCAGTCTATATTAAAAAAAATTAATAATAAAACTCAAAGCAGTAACTTAAATTTACAAAAAACAGTGAAAACAATACAAAGAATTAACAAATCTAAGAGCTGATTATTTGAGAAGATGAAATTGACTGAGGAGAGGGAAGGAGGATATGATATAGTTATATTGTAGTCTCAATAAACAATTATTTGAAAATATTTATTATGTGCCTGTCTGCGTATGCCATGGTAGCCTTGTAGAAGTCAGAAATGACTTAAGTATATTTTCTTCTCTACCTTTATACGGCTTCCAGAGAGCCAAGGTTGATCATCAGGCCAGCACTTTTACCCACTGACCTATGGGGTCACTTGCTCCTCATACTTCTCTCTCTCTCTCTCTCTCTCTCTCTCTCTCTCTCTCTCTCTCTCTCTCTCTGTGTGTGTGTGTGTGTGTGTGTGTGTGAGAGAGAGAGAGAGAGAGAGAGAGAGAGAGAGAGAGAGACAGGATTTTTCTCTGTAGCCTGGCTATCCGCTGTCCTAGAACACCTCTGTAGACCAGGCTAGCCTCCAGCTCACAGAGATTCACCTTCCTCTGCCTCTTGAGCTCTGGGATGGAAGGCAATATTACCACCTGGCAATATTGGTTCTTTTAATGGTACCAGGAAAATAGGTAGTGGATTCTAGAATTCTATGCTTTATTATTTCAGACAGAATTAATAGGCCCTATGAAAACTGGAGTTTGAACAGTGTTTTTTGAACAAGAATAAAAATCATGTTTTTTTAACATATATCTGGAGTTTAAGAATATCATCATGTAATTATAATATGTCATAGTCTTAATGCATCACTCTAGTATTGCTTCATATCTTTAGAAACATGGAACCATTTGACTATCCTTGACAATCTTCTAAAAATGAGATGTTTCATAGTGCATATGTCTTATGGTTTGTAATATTCACATTTGTGGCATTTATAGCAGAACAGGTTTCCTAATTTGTTGACTCTAGTGACAAACATAACAGACAAGGAAATTTGCCCCAGTGATAATTTTTACTAATGATTTTACCTGGTTTAGCTGAGGGATTTCTGTAGTCGTGGCATGTGGTATCTTGAAACATACTACTTCCATGTGGCACCTCATGAAAATTATTAAATATCTCTAGACTTCAGTCTTCTTGAATTATACACAGTGTGTTTCAGCATTACTTAATATTTAAACCCCAGTGATACAGGTAATTTCCAATTATACGTTTTGGTCTTTTCAGAAGATTTGATTTGTCTGTATTGTTTATAGGCTCAATGTCAGTCAGAATCTTTTTTTTTCACTCCACTATATAACTTTGGGTCCTAAAATGTGAGTTTCAGTTTTCTGTAAGTATTTCAGGCGTATGATATATATATATATACATATATATATATATATGTATATATATATATATGTGTGTATACATACACACACACATATATAATGTGTGTATATACTTATATATGTATATATATATATCCAATTATACTGTAGTAATCCAATATATATTGGATTACTATGAAAACTACAATATTATCTTAATACTCACTAAGTACATTTAGTTAGGGTCTTAAATGACTCTTAACAAATTTAATAGAATCTTCTGGTTCGATATTGTTGGATGGGAAGGAAAAATGAGAACGTTTGTTCTATTTTTTTTTTTTTTTTTTTTTTTAGAGAAGAAAGCAAAAGAGAAAAAGTAGGGAGAAAAGACAAAGAGAGGAGAGACAGAATGAGAATCTTCTGGGATTTAACATTAGTTGAAAAAGAAGCAGATAAACAAGTATAGAAAACTCAGAAAATATCAGTGCACTTAAACACAGTAATTAATTGCTTAAAGAAAACCCAATACTCTCATCTGTAAAGAAACAGAAGAGTTGTCATGTGGTTGAATATAGACCAGTAGGACAGAGCCTATTTCATAATGTTTCTGAACATCAGACCTGATGTTGATCAAAGTCCTCGTATCTCCTAGACATGTTGCCAAAGATATTTAAGTGAAAAGCAAAAAAAAAAAAAATTGTCCAGGTTTTCAACATAAAATTTAATATAACACTTGGATATTTGAAATAAATTATATTTATATTTTACTTAATTAGATTCCCATTAAATCCCATCATTGTGCAACTTATACAAAAATTCAAGTATCACAAAGTTTCAAGCAGTTATTCTAAGCTATCAGAAATACCAACAAGAAATCTGCAATCATAAGCCTTTGAATTCAGCAATTACAAAGATTCCCCAAGATCAAAAGCATTTATTGATAGCCAATATCAAGAAACATATCGATGCAGAAAATCCAAGTGTTATTGTGCAAGTGGCTTAACTTTATTGAGCCCCAGATTTCTGATGTGGTAGCTGTTATGGACTATGTTGCTTATTTGATAAGTTAATTACTTTGAAACAAGTCTCTTAAAATCCATTCAGTGAAGGGACACAGACACAAAGAAATGACCATAAGTGACTTTTGAAGAGGGAAGAAACCTGGCAAAGGGTTGACGTGTTCTTTGAGTTTCTTGCTACTTTAAATTCTTTGTTTAAATTCTCCTTCCAGATTTCAGGAGTACTTTTGTATTTAGCTAGGAATAGATCAACTGCCATTCCCCGTTCTGGAAATCTGTTACACCAGGTGTATTTTCTTGATGCATGTATGTGACTTTCATTAGTGTTAATGAGGGTTGCATTCATGCATAGAGTGGAGAGCACATCCATTATCTCTAAAGACAGTTTCCATTTTAATATATTGCTTACTCAAGTTTTATTACATGTTTCCCTAGTGCTTGTATTACCGCCTTGCTTCTTTATTTAAGGAAACATTGAAGAGCGATTCTGAGATTCAGGGCAGTTTTTGTGCCATGAATATATCCATGAAGCTAGTATCATTCGATGTTCCTGGTTTTTTTTTTTTTTATAAAATTATTAATATCTGCATTTACTTGGAACCCATAAATCAATTGAAATTAAGTATAATCATCACAACGCTTCTGTGTCAACTGTAGATGTTTTATTTAAATTTCAAATATATATTAAAAAAATCCCTCGTTTTTTTTTATCAAGATGGGAAAGAGAACTTAATGGTTAAGCATTTCTGTGATGTAGAGACAACTTCTAAGTTCTCAACTAAAAGTTTGAGATTTTTCTCTGTAGGATGAGCCTTAAAAAGAAGAAAGGAGGAGAAACACTAGAAAATATGGTAATGAATTGCATAGTTCTCTTATGTTTCCATTCTTTCAAATGGGTTTTCTTTTAGACAATATCTTACTATTAGTGTGGTCGATAAAATGAACAGCGCAACTTTCAATAAGAGAACATGATCTTTGTGACTCATGTGGTAAACACAGCCACAGTGAACTAGTTGATTATTGCTTACACATGTAACATCCTTCCCATAGAACTTCATATCCTCTATTAATAAATTAGGACTTGTTAATGATTGTTATTGCTCTATAATAATGTATGAATGATAATTTTATGCAGACAATTAGAATGTAAAAAAATTGTTTTTATTCCTTTTTAAGTTGAAAGCTGAGAACAAAACAAAATCAAACAGCAGAATTGCCTAAGAAAGTGATTTCACTGCGTTTTCTTTTGGGAAAATAGTGACAAAAGTATTAATAATTATCAATCAGAGACATGCTGTCTCATCAATATTATACCTTATGCATAATAACTTTGATATAATCTAAATTAGATTTGTGGTAGCATATCATTAGGGATGGACAAATAACAAAGTCCTATCACTCTCTTGCTTTCACCCCTGCCTGCTTTAGGTTCCTCTGTGGGAAGATTTTACTTTTATCAGATTGAAGGAATTCCTTCAATTCTGCCTCTCCCTAATTCTTTGAATTCTGTTTTGCCTGATTTCCCTTTTTCCCTTTCCCTTTCCCTTTTCTTCTCCCTTCCCTTCTCCTCCCCTCTCTTTCCCTTCTTTTCTTTTCCTTCCCCTCCCTCCCTCCCTCCCTCCCTCCCTCCCTCCCTCCCTCTCTCCTTCCTTCCTTCCTTCCATCCCTCTTTTTTATTAAATTCTTTTTCTTCTTTAATCTTTTTTTAAAGTCCAGTTGGTATACCCTTCCTGGTCTGCCCTCTGACTGTTCCTCATCCCATACCTCCTCCCCTCCTCCCCTTCCTTCCCCTCCCCTTCTCCAAAAGGATGTGTCCACAAGGCCCAGAAGCCTCAAGTCTCTCCAGTGTTAGGTGCATCTTCTCTCACTGAAGCCAGATCCAACAGTCATAAGTGTCTACGAACTTATATCAGCTGGTGTATGCTGCCTGGTTGGTGACTCAGTGTCTGAGAAATCTCCAGGGGTCCGGGTTAGTTGAAACTGCTGGTCTTCCTATGGGGATGCCCTCCTCTTCAGCTTCTTCCAGTTTTTCCCTTATTCAACCACAGGGTTCCCCTCTTCTGTCCATTGGTTGGGTGTAAATATCTGCATCTGCCTCTTTCAGCTGCTTGTAGGGTCTCTCTGAGGGCAGTAATGCAAAGCTCCTGCCTGTAAGAACACCGTAGCATCAGCAATACTGTCAAGCCTTGGAGCCTCCCTTTGAGCTGGATCCCAAGTTGGACCTGTCGCTGGACCTCCTTTCTCTCAGGCTTTTCTCCATTTTTGTCTCAGCAGTTCTTTTAGACAGGAACAATTCTGGGTCAGAGCTTTTGACTATAGGATAGCAACGCCATCCCTCCACTTGATGCCCTGTCTTTCTACTGGAGACAGACTCTACAAGTTCCCTCTCCCCACTGTAGGACATTTCATCTAAGTTCCCTCTTCAATCTTTCTCTCTCTCTCTCTCTCTCTCTCTCTCTCTCTCTCTCTCTCTCTCTCTCTCTCTCTCTCTTTCTTTCTGCCTGCCTTTCTTTCTTTTCTAGTTTATTTTTTTAAATATATAACAAAATAAACCATAGCAAGATAAAACGAAAACTATCACATCAAAGTTGGACAAGGCAAACCAACAGAAAGAAAAGCTCCCCAAGAGAAGGTACCGAAGGAAGATCAGAGACCAAATGATGATTGCCAAATAAGGCAACAATCTGACTATCCCAGAATATAATTAGAGGTAATTTTATTGTCACATTTTTTAGACTAGTACTATTAGGTCCCTGGGCCATTTAGTCTCTGACTAAATCAAACAAGCAACATTAGGCATGGATTTTATTTTGTGGAGTAGGCTTTAAGTCAAATCAAACATTAACTATTTACTCTCACAATGTTTGTACCACCATTGCCTTAGCATATTTTGTAGGCAGGACAAATTGTAGATCTGACACTTTCTGGGTCAGTTTATATGTACTATTTTGAGGGAAGGCATAGCTTTCAGAGTAACTTCCCATACTAAAGAAACTAGAACATGAGGGTGAAGGTTCTAGGAAGGCATTAGCCTGATCTCTCCATGGTCAGTGAGTTGTGTGAGTATTGTTTTCAGTAACAAGACATTGCTGTAATTTTGTTGATAGCAATTTATGATGTTGGCAGCAAATGGTTTGTTTGGGGATGTCCATGGGATCCCTTTGCCCAATAACTCAACTGAATGTATTTAAGTCCTGGACTAGAAGCTTCTTTTAGTGACAAGTGATATCCAGTTGGGACTACATCTTTCACATTGTTCGAAGACTTCATTAGGATCACTTTCATGTAGGATTTTTTCCTGCAATAGATTTCCATATTACCCCTCAAATGCTCCTCAATTATAGCTCTTTCTCGATGCATTTCATCTCTTAACCCCTTCTCCTCTTCCTCTCCCTACTGGATACTCCTGTTCTAGTCCTCTTTATCTCCAGTAAACTGATAATTAATGCCTAATATCCACATATAAATTACTCCACAATATGTTTATCTTTCAGAGTTTGGGATACCACACTCAGCATTGTTTTTTCTAGTTCCATTCATTTGTCAGTCAATTTTATGATGTCTATCTCTCCCCGTTTTTTTAAACACTTAAGTAATACTCATTGTGTAAATTTATTCATCTGTTGTGGGACATCTAAGTTGTTTTTAATTTCTGACTATTGTGAATAGAGAATCAATGAATGTGGTTGAGCAAGTGTCCTTGTGGTAGAATGACATGTCCTTTGGGTATGTGCCTAAGAGTAGTATTGTTGGATCTTAAGGCAGATTGATCCACATTTTTCTGAGGAACCGTTTTGCCCTGATTTTTCAATAGCATGTTGATTTTTTTCTTTCTGGACAACTTTTTGGATAGGCTAAAATGGTGTCTATAACATTGTTTCAGCTATTTTGTGAAGATTTTGTTACAGTGCACCCATCATTTCATTTAGTTCAAAATACACTTTTATGTCCTGTGAGGTACTCGGTTTGCTGAGAATGTTCTATTTTACATCTAAACATTTAGAGATTTCCTTCATCTCTTTGTATCTTTGATGCTGAATTTATTTTTATGATGTTCCAAGTTCAAGGTAGATGGAGAACAAACTCATCACCTTAAGTGTCTGTCACGATAAATACGCTATGGCATTTGGATGGAATGTGTAAAGTAGTAACTTAATGACTTTAAAAAGTAAACAGAAAAAGATAAAAGAAGAAAACAGAAAAGGAAAAAGGAAGGGAGGAAAAGAGAAAAAGAGTAGAGATTGACATTTGTATTTTAAGTAGACAGGAAATATTTACATATGTATATGCATGCGATGTATATGCATAATGTATAACACACACACACACACACACACACACACACACACACACACACATTCTGTCAGTTCTTTTTCTCTAGAGAATCATGAACTTGGCCTTATTGGTTCAAAACATTTTGAAGCCAATTTTCTTACAAGATAATTTGGTATCTGGTGTCATCTGCTTTTGTTAGCAAATTGCATATTGTATATTCTAATAATTTGGACTAGTTGTTTGTCATGTAACACTGTTTACAACATTAACCCATGAAAACCTTATACTTTTCCTCCATTCTTGTTAGTATCAGAGTGATTTTGTTTTTATATCTCAACGTCTCTAAACTTCAATTGGAATTATTTTATTTCTAAGACATAATTAATATATAATTATTTTAAAGTTATATGTAACAAAGTATGATATATAAATGATAGTTTCTTCTATCAGTATGACATTAACATTATTTTTCTTAGCCTTAATGAAATTCTACGTCTGTTATGATAACTAGACTCTACTTTCCACCCCTATCTACTTTTTGCTAAACAGTTCTCTATTTTGTATAAATTTATTTATTCTGGATAATTAATAGAAATTAAATAAGATACTATTTGGAATTTACCCTTGTGTTTTTTACTTAGTGTGTTTTAATGCTTTTGTGTGGTATAACCATACCACATATATGAATACATCATTTCTTTATGGTTGGATGCATTTTGTAACATATAATAGAAACAGCCTGCTTTGTTTCTTGATTCATTAACTGATGGACTGCAGATTGTTTCCATTTTGAGTTTTTTTTTTTAATTGGTATTACTATGACTGCTCGTGTTATTTTTATGTGCTCTTACATACATACAATATTTTGGAAATATGTCTAGGAACAGTTTCTGAGATTTATACTAAGTTAACATTTACTGTTTTGCTAAACTAGCAATTAGTTTTCCAATGTGAGTTTTAAACTATATTATGAGTGTAACAGAATTTATTACAAATCTTTATCAGTACTTGTTTTATCTACTAGTTTTTATAATCATTCTAGTATGCAGAAAGCATATATTATTTATAAATAGATAAAGGTAGAAATGCATTCTTATTTTTGTATGTATTTATTTAATATTCATATCATAATTTACTGGAAAATATTTTCCCATTTTGTTAAATAGTTGACCAGAAATGATTAAATATATTCCTACAATACCAATTTTATTTCATTGGTCTACATTTATCTACTTATACTAGCATCATATTGTATTACTTACTGTAGATTTCACATAAGGTTTTAAAGCCAGCAGAGACATTATTGTCATCAGTTGCTCTAGATCAATGCTTCTGAAATGGTTGTGTGTCATGGATTTCACTGTGAAAATTACCTAGTTGTTTTGCCATGAACCTACATGTGGCAAATCTAAAATAACTTTTTATTCCTTTGTATTCTATTCTTGATATTTCCTTGTCTTGCAGTACCATTTATAAACATTATATGAAAAGTATAATTTAATTTTAGGATGTGTTTACTATCTTCATACAAATTTAATAAGTTTTGTTCCTCTGTTAAATGACTTAAAAGCATCAATCTCTGATTCTGCTTTTTTTTTTTTTCCTTTTAGATCCTCTGTAACCAGCATGATTCTGTGTGGGAAGAAACAAAAAGTAATTCTAGACAATTATTAAGAGAAAAAATTCATCAATAGGATACTAGGTAGTCCATTAATCCTCTGGGTTATGAATTGAAAATTGTGAAAGGGAACTTGTATTATCACTCCTTGGTCACACACAGTAATTATAGCTTTCATCACATAATGTTCTCAGAACGATTCTGGTAGTGGTTTTCGAAGAGTGTGACTCTACTACCATGCCTTAGTGTGTAAAGCTGGCATTTATAATGGAAAAATGTTAAATTTCCAGTTGGATTTAGAGCTCTCTGTGATCATTCAATTAAAATAGACAAATGTGCATTGACCACCCACTAGGAACACTTGGCTGGGCTCCGATCCCCAGTTCTGCTATGTTTGAGTTGGCTTGAAAACAACTTATCCAGGTTAAGTGTGTTTCCTAGCCTACCAGAGAATGAGGAAGAAGAACTCTCCAACTCTGTTGGGTCTTGATATTAAACAGCACATCCTTGAGAGTCCTGCTGCACCTGATATATACAGAAAGAGCAGGAAAAAAAAAGAATAATTACAATCAGGCTTCTGCTAGCTGCGCTCAAGCTCAACAAGTCAGCAGAGTGCCAATCAGTGCCTTTCTGCAGAAGCTTGAGATGTGAGCTTCCCTTTGCTCACAGCAAGATGGCTTGGCCATGAGAAACAAATAACACCTGCATTGCTTTTCAAGCCACAGTGCCCCTACTTAAAACAACAACAAAACACCAAGAGCACACACACACACTAACTTGGCAGAACAAAAGCGTCTCTCTGTGTTATTAACAATAAAAAATGTTTCAAGACATCACACTTCAGAATATTTGTGGTAAACAGAGAAGCCGGCTGAAGTTATGCAACAATCCACCTTTATGTGTTTGTTTATGTGTTATGGCAAGGCCTCAGGCCAAATCATTGTCATTGTGCATTGATGGCAAACTTTCTAGCTCCCAAGACTACCTTTGTATGTGTTACAACAGGAATGTTTCTGTTGATAGCATAAACTTTTAGTCATGGGAACACCAAATGTTTGAGAAAGTGTCTTAGTTTTTAAGGATATACTGCACAATAAAATTCAAAGTTATTGTCCCAAGTAACAGCTTATATCTATGAGAGTTAGTATATTTTATTCTATTTGAACAGTAAAAAATTTTTATATTATTATACTATAATTGTTTTTATAATTCTTTTATAAAATAAAGTTGACTCCTAAGTTTTTGATGTAATAATTTTAAGATGTGCTGAAATTATTAATGTCAATGCATGTAACTACACTAGGTTATTGCTCATAGTGAAATGCTTGAGGCTGAGCATTATAGAAAGAAACAAAAGTTTTTATCTCAACATTGTGGAGGTTTGATGGCCTGGTGCCAACATCAGTTTTATTTAAACGAAGTCTCCTTGGGGATTATGTCACAATGTGGCACCTACAAAAAGAGAGCCCAGAGTACAGGGATCAGAGTAGGGGAGGCCTGGAGTTACAGTTTTTATGACAGTCTTCCCAACAGAATGAATTCAGGGACCCACAAAAGTGGTTTGTGAAGCTTGGTGTTAATGATCTAACTAATTCTGAGTAGCTCAACCATTTTCAAATATTGTTACAATGATATCAAACTTCCAAGCATATGACTCTTGGTATATCTATCCTTATATGTAATCACAGCACTAATAAGAAAAATTAATTAGATATATTAAATATTATCTTAAGGAGAACATTTGAGCTAGAAAAATTTAGTTTTTTTTTTTTTTTACATGCTATGCTGTTGTTTCTTTTTTCATTGGATATTTTATTTACATTTCAGATGTCATACCCCTTCTCCATTTCTCCTTCCTAGAACTCCCATCCCATCCCCATCCTTCTTTTTGCTTTTATACCATTTTAATTACACGCATGTATTAAAGGTCAGTTCTAGGTTGAGGGACTAGCAATACAATAGATGCAAATAGTCAAGGAACAAGCTATACAATAAACACAAATAGTCAAAGAAAAAGCAAGGCATTAAACCCAGTTACATGAACACTCCCATGATCATTGTTTCTAAGGGCTTATCAGGATGACCAAAATATCTGAGCCAACTTCCCTGTCATAGCCCAAAGTCATTTTCATGTCTGAAGCCTATATTTCATGACGGGTAAGGAAGGCATTCTTGTCAGAATGATCTAAGACAGGCTGAGTCTTGTTAATGAAATTTAAAAAAGGAGAGAGGCGGAGAGTTTTGGGGCTGCTTGGCAAGAATCTGACATGGGTCAAGGACAAGGAAATGGGCTGCTTGGAAGGAATATGACATTAACCAAGGACAAGAAAGTAGGCTTCAGGCAGGAATCTGACATTAGGCTAGAACAGGAAAGTAGGCTTCAGACATAAAAAAAATAGTTTTGAGAATACATTTTCCACTTATCCACTTATAAATCCATGCGAATGTGCATCTGTATTGTGTATACATGCATGTTTGGTGGGGGTGATGGTAGCATGATCCCTTTTAGAAAATAAAAATGACAATTTCTGGTTATGTGTATTGGTTATCTTTTATGATCTAGACAATTACTTTAGGTAGACAATTAAAGCAATATAGGCTTATTATATTGCCAGAATATTACAATCAATGTATCAAATGAAAATGTAGTTTCTGAGGGTTTAGAAATCATTTCTAAATCATTTGGAGAGTGCCTAGGCTGGCCTTATAGTCCCAGTCTTCCTTCCATAGCTTCTCAAGTGCTAGGATTACAAGTATAGAAGCACAACCCTTACCACATATTCTCGGAGGTTCCGTTCAGTATCTTCAGTATCTATATGGTATGGAAGGTGTAAGCAAAGCTATGAAAACTAGAGAGGGGCGATGCCAAGGAGTCTGTGTGCAGGCTATTAGAAAAGAAAAATGCTCATTTTTAGCTTTGTATTTAATTTCTATTAGACAAATGATACATTTGTCATATATTTATGTGATGCTCAAAAACATGTATACATTACAGAATTGACAAATATTGATGATTAAAAAGGTTTTATTTAAAAGTACTAGAATAAACTGTTTTTTGACCTAATATCCTTTGTTAGGGTATTCTATGCCTCTTCTCTTCCATGTAAACAAATCCTCCAGTTGACTTCCATACAATAAAGTTTAGGATATTTATGGTAACAAAGACTGAAGAGAGTCTACCTTCAGTTAATAAAGTCATTATGTATGACACTTATATTGTTAAGTCTTAATAGATCTTTCCCTTTATTTCTTGTTTAAATCTTATCTATAGTATTTAGAAACGTGTGGTCTTTTCCTTCCATTGAACAATGAACACCAACAAACATACACAAACATATTACTTTACGTTTTGTGAGGATACCAATTATTCTATCCACCAGCCCATATCTTCTCCATCTAATTCGATATTGCTGAAAGAATCACTCACACATCATGCTTTCAGATTAAAAAGCAGAGAGGCTTTCTTGCCAGAGTTCTCTATTGTTAAAGGAATCCACAGAACAGGTGTAATAATGTGTTTTTTGGGGGAAGGGGAATTATAGAACAATATGACTTTTTCTCCCACTCTGTTCTTTTCCCACTTGAGGAATGATACATTGGGAATAAAATACCCGTATTTCTTTGTGAGAGATTCACAATAAACACCTCTTTAGAGGGTACACAAAAAATGACCTAGCAGCCTTGAAAGTGTTATTTTAAAGTCTATTACATTCTGTAGTATCATTTCTAAATGGAAGTTTTTTTTTTTTTTCTAGCTTGATAACTTTGATTTTCCAATATTGGATATGATCATATACCTTAATGTGCAAATCCAAATTTGAAAAGACATTTTATTTTTCTCCAGGATGATTCAGTTTCCGTTTTACTCTCTGTTTTGTTTCCAGTAAGTCTATTAGCAGTTTCAGGCCATGACATTCAAGAGGACTGGATGACTCTAGTTTTGTATAATTGATAAATATTTATTGGTAATAAAATGTAGAAACATTTCTTCTTAATTCAAGAAAATGGCTGCTTAAAGATGTTTAGAATGTGTTGTACACAACACCACTTTTTTCTGATTATTATTTTTCGTTTTGAAATTTGTTGCAAGTTATTATATTGAATTATTTACTATGCATAAAACCTTAATTGAAAAGGGTATATTTTTACAATGTTAGTAAAGTCTATTTTAGTTAAATGTTTGAGCCTAGTTAATTCCGGAATTATCATCCAATACTGAACTCTTACATTTGGAACATTTTCTGTATGAGATATTAGAAATTCTGTATGAAATATGAGAAATTCATATTGAAAAGACATAATTAAGAATGAGCACTAGACCCAAAGAAACTAACTTGGAGGACCCAAGGGAGGATATATGAATCTCACATGGAAGAGGAAATAAAAAAGACATTAGAGGTTGATAGAGGGAGGGAACTGGGTGGGAGAGGGGCATGAGGAGGGGAACGTGGAGGTGGATCAGCTGTGGTGGCTGGGAGGGGGCTAAGAGAGAGACTGGAAATGGATGGGAGGCCTGGGATATGGCAAGCTCCCTGGTGTCTATGGGCTGACTCTAGCTGAGTCTCCTAGCAGCTGGGAAGAAGGACACTGAAGTCAAATGGCCGCCACCTGTATCTAGGCTGGACTTCCAGTGGAGGGAGGGCGATATCAGCCCACCCACAAAAACTTCAATCAAAAATTTGTCCTGCCAACAAGATGCATAGGAATAAAGATGGGGTAGAGATCGAGGAAATGGCCAACCAGTGACTTCATAACTGGAGACCTATCCCATGGGGAGTGCCAACCCCGGACACTATTAATGATACTGTGCTATGTTTGCAGACAGAAGCCTAGCATCATTGTTTCCTGAGATACTTCATCCAGTATTGGATGAAAACAGATTCAGAGAGCCACAGCCAAACATCAGGGAGAACTTGGGAATCTTGTGGAAGAATAAGGGATAGTATTGAGTGAGTTGGAAACGCCAAGGACACCACAAGAAAGACTAAAGAGTCAACTAACCCGGGCCCACTGAGGCTTGTGGAGACTGAGCCACCAAATGAAGAACATACAGGGCAGGACCCCCGTGAAGCTTGATTTTCATGTGGGTCCCCTAACACTTAGAGCAGGGCTGTCTCTGACTGTGCGGCTGCCATTGGATTCTCTTCTCCTAGCTGGACTGTCTGCTGGGGCCTCAGTGGCAGAGAATGTATTTAGTCCTGTGTAGGTAATTGGCTGGGAACACTGAGGGTTCCTCCAGGCTGGAAGTTAGGTACAGAAGCTGTGGCTCACTAAAGGCCTCTCCACAGCTCCTCACCGGAGGCTCCATGACACGAGAAAGTCGATGGTTTTTACAGGCTATAATGTCATGGCAGATGAATCTGGATGCAACCCCCCCCCCCCCCCCCCCAAATTTTGAGCAGACCTGAGTTAAATAGGGAGGGAGATAGGGGAGGGACTGAGGAAGAATGTTTAGTTGGCTCCACCCTCTGGCCTTCAGGTACCTCATTAGTATGTAAATCTCTCCAGGGCCTGAGGCACTGTTCCCTGATTGTTAGCCCTTGACCTCTCTGTGGGAGTGTTTGTTGGAGGGCTGAAGCTAAATGAAAAGAACCAGGGCCTGGGAGCAGAGCTGAACTCCTGCCATCTAATAAGGTTCCAGGGTTCCAAGCTCCTGCTGACCAAACACCCAGCTGCTTCTCACAGCCCACCTCCCCACAGTGCTTCTGAGACTTGATTTACTAGGGCAAGGTGGTACCCAAGGGAGGCCTTTTCCTTCTTAGAGGAGGAGAGGAATTAATTGGAATTTGTGAGGGTGGAACTGGGTGAAGGGGAGGGAGGGGTCTGAGATAAGGATGTAAATGAATACATTAATTAATTGATGAGGATAAAAGAAAATGCCATCATTTGATGGGGATCTTAAACTCATACCTTAATCCTATGTCACAGATGACATTTCAGTGATAGAGACAAAGCTAATATGAGCTTCTTTTTCTTTTTCATATAAAGTCCATTTCCAAGAACTGTCTGTTTTATTTTCTAATGTACCCATTTATCTTTCTCCACATCAATTGCTGCCATGTGATCCACATTTTCTACTAGAAAGATTTGTGAAAGGGGTTAAGGAAAGCTTAAGCAGAGAGAGCCAACATCAACAGAAAGCTTATGCAAAGGTAACTCAAGGTTCCAGTTTCAATCTCCCTTGCATCCTTCGACCACATACCTTCACATTAAAAGGTTCGAGAAAAGAGTAACGCAGAACAACTAAGTAGAGTCTACAAAGCTTTTCAAGGTCGACCAGCCAGCTATGACTCTGCACACTGAGAAGTACATTATCTCTTGACACTTAGCTTCAACTTCACTAAAGGTAAAAATAAGATTTAAAAATGTACCAGGTAAACTCTAAGTATTTACTTAGACTTTAAAAGGTCCCCCCCCCCAGAAAAAAATTGAAATAGAATTTAAATTGTATTCTTAAGAGCAGTTGCCTTTTTCACTAAGAACCTGAGTTTGATTCCCAGCATCTACTGGGAAGATCACCATTATTTGCCACTCCAAGTCTCGGAGTTCTGATGGGTTCTTCCAGTATCCGTGGGTACCAGGCATGCATGTGGTGCACATAAAATCACAGAGGCAAAAAACCTGTACACTATAAATGAAATAAATTAAAGTGTCTTCTGTTTGCCTATTTGAATCAAACTTGAGTTAGTGGGACAATGTCTTGAAAATCCATTGGCTATCTTGATGCAGTTTCCAATTCTATTGTTGACTATTGTTGATTTTATTGACTATATCCATCCACATAGACAATGACAGTAATTTTTTCCAAAGGAACTGGCTGTTTTTCTCAGTGAGATTTGGTTATCCTTATGGGAATGACAAATAAACGTTATATCTTCTTTGATGTTACGTTTTAAATGCCCATCATGTACTTCAGATCCTGAGACATAGTTAGATAATTATTGCTTGTCAAATAGTCATTAGGTGTTTTCAAAGCCAGGAAACAAATTTCACTTTAAATCATTTTTTTTTTTTTCTATTCATCTTGACACTGGTATGCTGTTTCTGTTTTTGAAAGCAGCTTTTGTATTTGCCTGTCCCCTCCTCCTTTAGCTGTGATTGACATGACCTCTGTACAGAGAGACCCTTCAGCCAGCCAGTATTTAACTACTTTTTTCTCCTTCCCAGAAGAAGAAAAGTAGGGCCTGGTAATGCAGGGGAAGTTGTGGGGTGAAGAATCATAGCTGCCTTCTGCCTTTTTTTTCCCTTATAGGAATTTGTTCCCTTTCAGTAATCTCTGCAATTTAACATTTCTAGCAAGCTATTGAAAATGAGAAAACTGCTATTTTTCACCCCAATAAGAGGAATCTCAAGGTCCAGTCACAATTGTTGAATAGAGAGGAATTGGTGAATTAAGCTTATACTGTCTGACTTCATTCAGTGAGTTCAGGCCAGCATTTTTCAGGTTTTTCTAAGTCCCCTTTTATTTTTCTCCATAGAAGCGCTAGTTTATCCAGTAATGTGAACCATGCAATAATTTTCTATGCTTCATTTCTATCTAGTAAAAAGCTGAGCTAATTTATTTTCTACTTTGTGGTCAACGTTCAAGTAAGATTTTTTTCCCCGTTTGAAGCTTAAGTCCTAATTCTACTTCTCATTTTCATTTAGAGACTGTTCCAAGAAAAACAGCATTGGAAATCTGAGTTGATAAGGTTTTCTAGTAGAAAACTATGTTTTCTAAAATTTAAGTCTTTGGTTCTTGTTTCAAGTTGTATATTAAATCACTTTTTCTCTCTGTTTTTATCTTGTTAATAAGATGAGAAAATGTTTGTTTAACAATGGATATACAAAGCCCTCTAAGGAAAAAAATATATTTATTGGTATAAAAATCCAAGTTAATGTTATTGGGGAAATAGGACAGAGTATCTAAATTACACATGAAATTATTATTGAAATTAAGGATGAAACATTTAATTATTGCCTTCCAATGTCACAGAGGAGATGGGGACAAGAAAAGATGATCAGTGTGCTACTGCAAAGTTACATAGTCTCTATTACTCTACTGGCTTTGCTATATCTCTGCCTCTTCAATGACTACAACAAAACGAAGAAGGAAATAGAGAAAATCTGTAAGCACGTGACCATGAGATATCATGGAGTTCCAGATGCTTAGAACACATTTCGGAACATTGCATTGTAGGACAAAGGCAGTGGAAGGCTTCTGAAGATTCCCTTTTGGTTTAGAGCTGCCTTTGCCTCTTTTGCACTCAACTGTTGTCTTTCTTGGTAATAGTCTAAGTCATAAGGCAAGATGCTATCTGCAGAGTCTATAGGGCCCTCAACCCTCTTGTCCTCTTCCTTTCCCAAATCTTGAACAGAGTCCACTGATAGCATGCTATGTGTAACCCTGGACGATAAGTAGAATTGTGTGAAGACGATTGTTTTCAGGAAGTCTCATAGAAAGAGATGAGCCTTCAGGCTGGTGACAGATGAACATAACAACATAAGAGATTCTTCAGAAGGTTATAAAACCTTATCAACTAAAGTAATGAGTTTGGTTCAGAATTTGGCCAGGTTTTTGAAAGTTATTAGAACTTACCCTGAATCAACAAATTTCATGTAATTAATATGAAAGTTCTCATTACTATAAAAATAATATAAATCTGTAAACCAAATTATTGAAAACTGATCTTAATAATATTGTTAGAGACATTTACTTATATAAAAATACTGAATTATAAAAAAATCAAAACTTGGAAATGAATGAAAGTCCAACACACCAAAGTAACCAGACCTAAAGAAGATAAAACTTAATGGATGTGTACAGGGAGAACTAGCACTCAAAAAGGAATCCGTATAACTCCATGTTGATTTTACATTTTCAGTATTAAATGTATTTTATTCACTTATCCAACCCCCAAAACGAAAAAACAGAAAGTGAGAGGAAATTTATGGCAGAATTAGAACTAGCAAAACATTTAGAATTATATATAAAAATTCACACATTCTCAGATAGCTATAAACTACAAGTTTTTTGTTACAGATGTAGTATAGCTGATGACATATATGTATGTTACATATGTGTATGTATACATGTAGATATGTAAAAAAATATACATGGGTACACAGCCTTATGTGAATTAAAGACAAGAAAAACTAAATATGAAAGAGACAAGGTAGGAGGGAATGCAGGGAATAGATACTAACTTTAGAGAGCTTTTCTCTTAAATCTGTGTCTGTCATCAACACAACTGGAAACTGTGAGTGTTGTCTGGTCCTAGACCTCTGCTCTCTCTGAGATGTCTGTCTTAAATGAAAAATTGCTCTAGTACATTACATTCAAAGAATCATGAGGCCATGAGTGTTTTCCCTATACCTCGTATCATTTCCTTCCTACCTCTGTCTCTCAATTTCACTGTTGTTCCTTTCACATAGTCACAATATATAGAACAATATCTGACCACGGTCATTTGCTGAATGAAAAGATATGTTTGTTACCTGTGGGTTATCAGACATTGAACCCTCAAATCTTTACATTTTCTTTACATATCTGCTACATGAATCTAAAGTTTAAGCAGACAATTTTTGCTTATTTTATGTGAAAAATGTTTAATGATTCTATGGTTCATTTGAGAAATAATAAAAGTGTGTTGACCAGGGAGGGGCAGTGTGTGTGCCAGATGACTATGTGTGCCTCTCTCTCTCTCTCTCTCTCTCTCTCTCTCTCTCTCTCTCTCTCTCTCTCTCTCTCTCTCTCTCTCTCTCTCTTTCTCTCTCTCTCTGCCTCTCTCTGTCTCTCTCTCTCTCTCTCACACACACACACACACACACAGAGAGAGAGAGAGAGAGAGAGAGAGAGAGAGATAATATAATACCCATTCTTTAGTTGTTATTGCTGAGGGAAACAGTCAGCATAACTGAAATCCAACACCTAAAGTGCTTTTCAATTCAAACTGATTTGGAAAGATATAAGATATACAATTTTTGGTGTGAAGTGGACTCACTATTATGCTTCTAGGGCTTCTTTGTGATGACTACATGACATCACTCTTACTCTGTTCTATGATATGTGTGCCAGATAGCTTTCATGGTGTCTTAATGGCCAGTGTTTTTCAGTCTGGAAATTTCCTCATACCTCTGGATTGTCTTACTGCCTCTCTTCTCTATGAAGCTTGCAATCTTTACATCACTTTTTAAAAAGAATCATATTTTGTTATACAGCTGTTTTATGTGCATTCATCTTTAGGATTGAATGTTATTTTGAGCTTCATAAAGATTGGAATCATTTCTTTATTTTCTTTTGCTCTTCTTGTGACACTGGGCTCATGGAGGTGTGTAACAGACTGTCAACACGAATTACTTTAATACCTCAATACAGAAAGACACATTTTTATCCCCAGACAAAAGGCACTTTTTTTTCACTTTAGGTTTTCGTAAGTGTTGGAGGCACTCCCATTTTCATTTATTCTCAAACATAAATGCTTTGTATCTCTCAACTCCTCTTAGATCTCCCCCTACTCACCCAACTTTATGTTCTGTCTCTTAACAAAAGGAAACAAAGAAAAAATGAAGTTTAAAACAAACAGAAATCCAATAAGATGAGGAAAAACAAAACAAAACACCCCCTGCACCCCACCAAATCCATACCTTACTAAAGCAAACCAACCAACCTAACAACATGGAGTCTATTCTGTGCTGACCAGTTACTCCTGGAAATGGTCTTGGCCTGAGTGTGTTTGATACACTCAGTGACACATGTCAAATGCAGGCAGCTCCTTGTTCAGGGGTGGGACATTGCACACTTCTCCTTTTCAGTGTTATGATTTTTGTCTGGCTTGAACCTGTGCAGGTCTTATGAATGCTGATATTGTTTGTTTGAGTTCATATGCACAATAGTATTGTTGCTTTAGGAAAACTCCAAGTGTTTCCTTGTTTTTGTTTTTTTATTTTCCACTCATGTCCCCTCTTTTGTACACATCATGACTCTTTGAAGGGAATGGTTTGATGAAGACACTCCATTTGTTTTAAAGAAAAATTTAAATATTTTTAGTGGATGTTTTCTTTCTCCCAAGGATTCATTTTCTTCATTACAAAAAATATAAAATAGATTCTGTTGGCTTGACCATCTCTTCATTGTACAGTGTTGCAATTTTCAATTATCAGATTTTATAATCAAATTCCACACTAAATTTTTCTACAATTTAACTTTCAGTTAGTGCCCTTTTTATTTTCCCTATCATTTGGTGTTTTACTACTGTCTTAGTATCTTAAACCAAGAAACCTTCCAAAGAGGCTTTTGGGTTTCTGTGTTGAACTATCTATCTATCTATCTATCTATCTATCTATCTATCTATCTATCTATCTATATCAGAGAGCACAACATCTCTGAGCGTTACTCATATAGAAAGAACACCTGGAACTGTGCAGTCACCCCAGGCTCCTCCACTCTTAATTTTGCATGAGAAATCGGATTGTAAACTAAGTCACTTGTGAGTTTGTTATGTGGCCAGAGAAGCCGTAACAACTTCCAGCTTTTTGGATGAACGCATATGAGTGAAGTCAATCATGATCCAGAGTTTGTGCTAAGTGTGGAACTGGAGAAGCAGCTTCAGATGACTCAAGTGTTCAGCTGGATAAGGCTAAGATTGCTTCTGGGTAACTGTACACCTGCAAGAATATCTAGCAGTGTGATCTTCAATTTTGGTAGGTAGAAGCCATAAACACTCTCATATAAAATCTACAGGCAGTTACTGCACATTTACAGGTAAAGACTTGAATATTCCTTTACTCTTGGGAAAAACTCCTGAATGGAGTATTCACTGAACAGCTGTCATGAAGGAGTCACCTATGAATTATGCATTGTTCTTAGAGCAGAAAATATAACTATTAAAGTGAATGAAGTATTTTGAACTGGGAAATTTAGTTTGTAGTTTGCCAATGTGAAAGATGGCTATGTAAGTTATTGAATTGTTTCCAGCTTCAAATTTCTCCACAGTAAGATGCAGATAATGTCTGTGAAGATGAAGCAAGTGAGACTCTATGGTAATGATTCATATCTATTGTGTAGTTTATTATTAGTAATAATAAAGTACTTTGTATCTACTATGTGACTTATTATTAGTAATAATGATGTTTCTGCTTTCTAAAATGAACAGTCTAGTTCTCTATCTGGATGAAACTGCCCAGTCCCTGTAACCTGGTTTTCACTCTTTGGGTATTGGTACTTTGGTTAGACAGAACTTGCAGAAGAACTCCACATAAAATCCTTGTGGAAGTGTGACATAAAATAGACTTCTGAGTCCCAGTATGAGTACCTCAGATGGCTACAGGAGTATGATGGCTTGTGTTTGGAAGGGACAATATTCTCACTCCATGCCTTAGAACAGAAGAAGATTCTGAGATAGAAAATGAGGAAGTGACAAGGGGAATTATTCAGCAGAGTTTCTGACCAAATAAATGGCTGCTCTGATATTATAGGTAGGTTGTATTCCCCTGGGTGATGGTGTGGTGAAATCAGACACTGTTTTGGAGCTTAAGCTGGAACTAAGGAATGACATGCTTTTGTTGATTTTACTAGTCATAACATTCATGTGCCCCTTTTGTCAGGTGTGGGTCAGAGGACATCTGAAGGAGTTAATTTTTTCCTTCTACCATGTAGGTCCCCAAGACTAAGCTCATTCGATCAGGTATCTTTTCCTGCCAAGGTTGACCATTCCTCAGATATTTTGTATCCTGAAATGGAAATACTTGGCACATTCTTATTTGGTCTCCCCTTGTCAGCATTCTGAGCAGGTAAGGACTGTCTTGTCACTGATGAAGTGTGAACAGAACTGACAACTCCACACAGCCTTCTGAGTGATTTCCCTTGTTATCTTTTGCCTAACTAGCATGACAATAGGTGAAACTCTTGAGTCGAAAATGGCAGAGAAGCCCTTAGACTAATCTTAGAATAGTGTATGGAGAAAAGTCGGACTTGGTCCAGAGCTTCTGCTCCTTCATTTTGTGTAAGAAAGGTGCACATTGAACCATGATATTTGTTTTAACTAAGTTACCATTAGTAACTAACACATAATTTAATGTTTGTGGTCTCAGGCTGAGAAGCTGAATAAATACGTTATATCATAGTAACACATCGACATTTATTAAAATTAACCATACCTTGGCATGGAGGCCACATGGTCACACCATTTAGTAATGGTGATCGGAAAGAGCTGAGTGTTTATATGTGTTGGCTGCTAATCCTTGTTTCAGGTAAAGTATTACAAAAATTGGCAGGTTTGTGCATCAGGATTGAAGCGGAGAGAGAGAGAGTTAACATATGAAGGACCCATAGGGTTGGAAAGGTTGAGTATTTCCAGAACTTGAACGAATGGAGTATATTAATGAACTTGTCATTTCTGCAACAAAATATCCAAGCAATGGTCAATGAGATGGTACCTAATGGGAAAGAGACCTAATAGCTTGAGTTTAGCCTTGGAAATTGACATGGTAGAATAAAAGAACTAACCCCTGCAATTGTTCTGATCCTACATGTGAACTAAAGCACACACCCTTAAAAAATAATAAAAATGTAAATAGAAAAAATAATTTTGTGGAAAGTAAAGTTTGAGGGGGAAGGTATATTTTGGCATGTCCATTTAGAGTTTTTAGCCCGAAGCCAAATGGCTTCGTTGCTTTTAGCTCTGTGCCAGGCAGACACATCATGGAAGAAAGGCACAAAAAAAGCTGCTCCCCCAAAGCAGCAAGGGAGGAGAGACTGAAGTTGCTCTGTCGGGTATTTTCAACCAGTGATGGGGAAGTGGGCATTATAAGTCATCATCTTCTCACCTCTTCCGCAGAGCCCACCACTGACAGCCAAGCTCTTTAGCACATGGGCTTTCCAGAGAAGTTTCAGATCAAACCGGATGAACTGTGAGAGCTCAGCAGTGTTTCCTGGCCCAATGTAGCTGTCTTTTACACCTTCCTTTTGGCACAAATCCTGCGTGCACACGTTCTGTCGTGAGGTTAAGATGAAAGGAGGAGACGGAGAAGGCCCTGTCCAAGGTATTGTTTTATGTACACTTGCTCAGAGTTAAGGGAGTCAAACTGCTAAGGAGAAGAGGCGTCTTTGGACCTTTCTTCCCTCTTTGTCCTGTTGTACATTTCTGTCATTGTCCAACCTACACAAGCCAGAAGTGGCTTGTGGAAGCTGGCAGCCCAGAAGAAGATCATAAAGACCGTTGCAAAGATAGGGCGAGGAATTCCAGAGCACATCCTTAACAGGATACAAATCCAGGCTCCTCTGAGGATCATAGACAAGGAAGTGGCTGGCAGGGAGCAAAGACACATTTTCAAGAAGGATCTTGTCATCTGTCAGGACAGGATCTTACTCAGAGTGTATTAATCTGTCTGATTTCAGTGGTTGTTTGTTTCTAGGTGGCCTTCCCTCCTATTGAAAAGTAGAAGACCTTAGGTTTTAAACAGGATATTTATGACAAAACTTGAACTTAAAATGTAGAAAGTCTACCCCATCGATAATCCTGCCTGTCTCTCTTTAGCTTTTCTTACTATAAATATCTTTCATTCCTCTGGTGTATTTCTTACCACTGACAAGTCGATAATAATATGTTGTTATTGACCGCATTACATAGTATCAATTCAAGTTTGTTTTTTAATTATATGTTTGACAGTCTACATTTTATTGGAAAAAATTTCATATAATATATTCTGATTATAGTTCCTTCTTCCTCATCTCCTCTCAGGTTCTCCCTGCCTTACCACCCATCCAACTCTGTACCTTCTTTCTCTCTTTGTCTAGAAAACAAAAAAAAATGTACAAGGAGATGTCACCAACATGACATACAAATCAGACAGAAGTGTACTACTCTCCTAAACACTCACTGTATTTAAATGTATCCGTTTGTTCTAATTCCTTCTTCTTCCCTGGCAACCACCGATTTATTTTTAGTTTTTATGTTTATTTATATTTTACCATGGCCATAATTTTCCCTTAAGACAATGGACTATCTCTCTTCTCTGGGGCCTGCCATGGGGAACCATGGAAAAGAACTTCAACTACTGAGCTGCCATCTAACCTCCCACTGAAAACCTCTCTTCATTCCAGCCACGGAGGCCACTAACTCAAGCAAACGAGCAGAACCAGCCATGACCCAGCAAAGTGAGTTGCTGTGACCAAGTCTCTCATCTCCACGGGGCTCGGCCAGAGATTCTCCCACTCCCCGCTTCGGCTGCTGGTCGATTCAGCCCATATGCACCCTTCTTGGCCCTTCCACGGCCTCTCAGCACCACCTGAGAACCCAAGGGTCTGAGAACCAGTCAGTTCCTGGCCCCTTTGCCCGGAGGCCTCCAACTCAAGAGCTCCAGCCCCCACGGGACCCCAGACTGTGTGCCCTACACCCCTGGAGCAGGGTCTTGTGGCTTCTCACAGCCCAATATCCACCTGGCCTCTGTGTCGAGTGAGCACAGTCAAATTCCCGAGCCTCTGCCTCTCTGAGCCGTGGCCCTTGCCCCTTGGGGTGGCAGACTTGGGACGCACAGTTCAACCCAACAGGACCCAGGCACATGCACACGCCATAGCCCAACAAAGGACAATACACTATGTGGTATAACACATTGTGCTGTCTAGTTTTAAGTCAATTTGATACAACTTTACTGTTGTTGGTGGTGCCACTTCTGTGCTGGTGGTTCAGGATTCTATAAGAAAGCCGACTTAGCTATCCATAAAGAGCAAGTCAATAAATAGAACCGCTCCAAGAGCTCTGCATCAGTTCCTGCCTTCGGGTTCCTGTTTTCCTTGCGATCCCATCCTGACTTCCTTCAATGATGAGCAGTGATGTAAACATGTAAACCTAATAAACCCTTTCTTCTCCAAAGGTTTCAATAATATAAAGAAGAGGAACCACTTCTGATGAAGAAATTTGTATGGTAATCGTCATGGGCTTTACATTGCATGCAACAAGAGATACGGCTGAGGTTAATTTTTCTAAGGGGTAAGAGGGAGTTTATTGTCTCTGAGTATGGATGTGTGTGAGGCCGAGTGCTAGACTGGAGTAGCGATGCTTATCTGTGTCACTCAGGACCTGTTTTCCCCTTTCCCTCAGTGTAATGGATGTGCTGGTGATATGGCTGGCCAGCCACATTATTTCCTGTCTATTATTACCACCATTGAGTTTAATTCCAAATCTTTGCACTTCCAATAGTGTGTAAGTAAAGAAACACATCCCACTTCTAAGGTTTGCTGTTGCAAAACACAATCCATGATTTTTTTTTTTAAAATTCTTAAACAGGATCCTTTGGGCTGGAATTGTAATTAGAGTAATGCTTGAAGCCACGTTATAAATGACCAGTCCCTGTTAATTTGGGTTCCCGATTAACAGCTGCAATGGTAAAACTATTTTTCCTCATGGGCTGTTAGGTGAGTAGTGGCTGTACACTAGACACACTTATGCTCCAGCTAGGGTAGATACCACTTGCAACAATAGCTGTGCTTACACTAACTGATATCTCTGTGTAATATAAAGTATGTTCTTTCCTACTTGTCTAAGCTCTCATGATGTTTTATGTCCTTCAACAACTGATAGTCTTGGACAGGCATTTTGATCTCGCATTAATTTGATTATTTTCCTCAATTGGTGGCCCAAGAAAGCAGTATAACAGAAACAAATTGCAAACTGCTAGTTTCTTTACTGCCTTCTCCCCAGGTGTTCCTATCCTGGAACCGATTTTGAATTTCAGTTCATTAATTAGACGAGGAACTATTAATATATGTCATAAGCTTGTTATTTGAAAATTAATTGAAACAAATCATGTACAATACTTAGTACATTATTCAGCATATGGGAGCATTTCAGCAAATTTAGCAATTCGCTCCCTTTTAAATTAGTGAGGCTGATTTTAAATTTACGTTGAGTAGAAAGACAGACTTAAGTTTAAGCCAAAATGGAAGTCTTCTTGATATTCTCATAGATTCTACATGGAATAATTTTTGACTGTAGTTGATGTAAGAAATTGAAGAAGCATAAAAACAAAACAAAACAAAACAACAACAATAACAAAAAAGCCCCAAACAACAATGGAAAAGAACAGGTTTTCTGTGATTTCTTGAGTGATTTGCCAATTTCTCCGAATAAACTAAAATAATAGCACCTCCCACTGGGTGGAATGCTTGCATAGAGAATTGCTGAACCTCCCAAGCCCCTAAACCAGCAGTCAAGGCAGATGCCAGGCAGAAGTCTAAGGGATAACACAAGGAATCTTGAGTGTGTGCAGAGTTCAGCAACTGGCATCCACAATTAAATCTGCAGTGAGCATGTGCTGTGGGGAAGTTATTGGCGGAATGAGTTCAGAGTCTCTCAGCAGCTGGAGCAGTGAAGGCAGTAAATAGTTTAAAGTGGCAGCAACGCTTTCTCCAAAGCACAGGTAGGAATGATGAGCAGAGCAGAGAGAAGGGGTGAGAGTAGGTGACAAAGGGGTGACTGAGAGGCTACAATATCCAAATGTTAGATAAACCAGGCTATGCATCACTGTCAAATGTCTCTGTAACACTACCTCTTCCATGGTTCCAAGAAAGACAATAGAAGAACAGAAGCAGAGTCCAGTTCAGAGTTCCCTTTTCAGATGGAGGACTGTGGGGGCAGGTGGGGGACTTGAGTAGAAAAATAAATTCTGCTTCTTAAGAAAGAAGGATTTGATGATCAAATTCATGTTTAAACTTAAAAGGTATTACACCATTTACATGGTAAATTCATGTAAGTTAAGATTAAAACTTTTTATTCTTCTTGACTTGAAATTCTTACAGGTAAGTATTCCACATTAAAACATAGCACAGATTCTGAGTCCTTCCATGTGTGTGAATGTTATAATCAAGGCCGCTCGGTGATTAATTATGCCGAGTTGAATCCATTTGTATCACTTGCTGCCCTATAAAGAGGAGAAGCATATCAGCTTTGAACAATCACCGGAAGAATTTAAAACGTTCTCTGTAGCCTCCAAAGAAGGAATCCTAGAAACATGAATCAAATTTAGGTGTAGAAAATGTCTGTACACGAACAACTTGAGAGACACAGATGTGGCATTGTTTTTAGAATGTTATCTTTTTCTAAGGAATGAAAATTTCAAAAGCCAGAGACAGTCTTTGATCTTTTGTTTGCTTTACAGCAGGGCAGGCTCATCAATGAATGCTATTCCTGCTTTATACAGCCTATGTCATTGCCTACTGTGTCCTGACATGCCGCTTCCAGCCCAGGCAGTCTGACCATTCACTCTGTTGTATTACACTGGATGTTCTTCTTGCTTCTCAGCATATATTCTGGGTCGTACCATTTTCCCTCCTTTTGAAATGGTCTCATTTTGCTATTTTCTACCCAAACACTGCTCAAATAAAGTAGCCTTCCCTTCCCTTTAGTGGATATTAATAAAGACCCCCCCCCATGGAAGCCTGAAATAAAACAAAGCACTAAAGCCCAGGGATGAACAAATAAGGCTCTTATATATGCATAACCATGATAGAAGTTTGTTTTGTAAACTAGACACACCAATAAATTAAAATAATTGTAAATCATAAAATTCTAAATTTTAACAATACACTGTAAGCAAACTTTCATGAAATGTGGTCTTTCTCTCAACTGTCATGAGAGGAATAGATAGAAGAACAGAGGAATGATTTGCACTTCAAATAGAGCAAAGCTGGATAAAAAGGCATAAGATTTGTTCATGTCAGTTAGAATGGCAATTTAAACCTTGTTAACAATTTGTCCTTGGGATTTTCCATCAATATATTAAGATTTTGACTGCAAATTATTGAAGCCACAGAGAGTCAACCCATGAATTGAGATAACTACCGTAATTGTTGGAAGCATAGAAGTTAGTATTTTATTCTTTGAATCTTTAACGTTATTTGATGTGTGTAAATCATGTTTTGGCAGTAAGATAAGTCCTTTGAGGAAAGTACATAGGTCTTGTAGGCATATGGTAACCATTCGAAAATATTTATTTATTGATAGCTTAATATGTTTCTAATGCATATGTTACTCTTAGGAGAGAATTATACAGTGGGGGAATTCTGTCTAGACAAAAATAAATGCAGAGGGAAGTTGAACAGAGAACTGGATAAAAACAAAGCTTACATTAATGGTAGCAAATGACATGATTAACACTTTTTCTGGCAGCCTTGCAGCTTGAATTTGATAAAGGAATGTAATTTCTCCAAAGATTCAAAAGCTAAATTGAATGATTGAACTTAACTCCATAGTGTGAGGCTATGCTAGTAGATTAAAAAAAAAAAAAGATGACATTTGAGTGTGTTCTAAGTGCAATGCATCAATCTGCCATTGAGCTAATGAACTTCAAGTTAAAAATCACTGAGTAACTTGGTACAGATAACTCCTTCAAGTATCCTTGGGGAGGCAGGATGTGTAGGTAATTGAATGAAAATCTATCTTGACTGACCCCAATGACACAATGTCCAACTCACATTACAAATCATTGGGAGCTTTTAATGGACTATTTTTTAATTGCTTTAAATGTGCTAATGGTGAATACAAGGGGGCAGGATGTTTTTATTTGTCTACGTCTCATCAATGCAATGAATTCATTCAGCGTCAGAGGGTTACCATGAGCTTGAACAGTATTACTTAAAATTTTAGTAGGTGAGGGAGAAAGTGCATTTGGTTGTCCTTTGCTTTGCTTAATCCTACTGTCTTTATGAATTCCTTGAGAATATAGGATCAAATTGGTTCAACCATAAAATGTGAGAATGAATTAGGAATCAGTGACTCTAAACTAATAAAAGGGGAAATAAAATATGGAAACATTGTTTCCTGTGAGTTCTAGTAGATTTGAATCCAAGTTTACAGCCTAATTAAAATATGATTTTCTGTTTTCCCAAAGAGTAACATGAATGTTTAAAGACAGTTAAACAAATAATATATTAGGAATGATCCATCATAAAATGAATATATTTCTGAGAAATTATGAGAAAGCATGTAGCTGGATAACTTTTAAATATGTAGAAATATCAATAAAAATCTAGACAAATAGAAGTTTCATCAAATGTGGTCCTGGAATATCATGGAATCACTGGTAATTTCTTAAATGTAGTTTCCTAGGGCCTAGCTAGAACTACTGAATTAGAATTAATTTATTGTGAGTTACAACAGCTCGAGAGATAAAAAGCATCTTAGATAGTTCTTATTGAGACAGAAAATTATAAAAACACACTTGACTTCATTCTTGACTATCAAAAATATGCCTTAAAAGAAAAACTTATTAATTTAATACAGTGTTATCTACAGACTACAGTATTGGAGGAAGACAAACCCTTGCCTTCTAGTGAGATATGTCATGCTATCCCTCTCTGTTATTTTCTAGTAATTGAGAAAACACATATAATTAGATGCTTTCTGGTACTGAGTTATTTTTTGACTGTGAATTCTTCCTTCCCCTGTCTTTTACTTGAGTAATGTTTATTTAAATATTTGAGTGTGACAAAATGTTAGTCTGGTCTGAGTTATAAAATCCATCATGATTTATAACATCTGAGAGTGCCAAGTAGAAAGGAATGGAGTAAGATTCTTAGTTAAAATTTTCAACAATCATCCAAGAATCAAATGCCAAAGCTACCTATGATGACTTGCTAGATATGAAACCAAGCAGGGCAAAAAAATTGGAAAGAATATTTAGAAATATAAGAATCTACTGTAGAGTGAAACTTGCTCAAACTTAACCTCCCTAAAATTTTACTGTTGAAATGCTTAAAAGCCTTTGGATAGTCTCAAATTCATTCATGTTTTATGATTTTTTTCAACTTAAAGTGAAAGTAGAAGGGGTATGATGTACCGTATTTGGCAGTCAGCTTGCCTACTAGCATGTATGAAGCTCTGAATTCAGTCCTCAGCATGGCATAAAAAGGGTATGGTGGGACATGCCTGTAATTCTAGCACTCAGGAAGTAGAGGCAAGAGGATCAGAAGTTTAAGGTCATCATTCCCTATAGTGACTTCCTGACCCAGCTGTAATAGAAGATCCAGTATCAAAGAAAAAGGAATAGACAAACAAAACCAAATCACTGTAATGTAACTTTTATTTGCCTGATATAATTGTTATATAAGAGGTTTACTGCAGCATAAGCTCACCTTTTATGGTTCTTTCGGAACTCTGTCTGGTTCAGTTCAGCAATTCTGGCCTAAACTCCTTTTCTGGCTGACCAATTAAAACTGGCTTCTCTTGACTTCTCACTAAATTGTTCTATTTTGCCTCAAATTATCTGTAGCAATTTGTTCTAATCTGGCTCCTTCTTATCTCCTGGCTCACTCTGTCTTCACCTATGTCCAGCTGGTTTGCTCTGCTACCTGTATCTGTAAAACTGTCCCAGTAAAAACTGCATCTGAACTGAACTCAGGCAAACTGCACTGCATTGCCTGATCACAAATGCAATGTGCTCACGGAACTGGCATTTATTCTGACTCACTCTGTGCTCCTCCTAAGTAGCTTCTCCATCCTGTCTGTTCTTGTGAGAGTTCAGTGTATCCTATCTCTGACTCATTCTGTTGAATCTATCTCTGATTTGTCACTTTGTCTCAATTAGAAATCAATTAGGTCACAATTGGATATCACTTTCAACCATGGCTGCTTTCTTCTACAAACTACCTTGACTTTCACTGTAGGGATTAAAAGTGAGCATGGAGGGTGTGACTGTATGCCAGCCAGCCCTCTGGGTATGTCATTCTATGCAGATCGCACAGACCTTAAAATTCTTTGGATGTGATTCCTTGCCACAGCAGCCATTTTGCTTGATTAAACTTTCTCTACATACTACAAAACATGAAAGTAATATCTATTTTAACTTATCTTCATTTAAAAAAGAATACCATGTTGCTATGAATTCTCTAGATATTTCATCAAAAGTCCAAATGGTTGACAATAAATATTTCTGGATATAATCTCAGGTGTTAACAAGTGAAATGAATATAAGAATCCCATATATTAATAATAAAAAATGTAGACAGACTTTGGCAAATGTTAAGACACAATCTGAATGGTAATACTTATTTGATGGAGGAGGAAACAAAACAAACCTCTAGGAAAAAATACAAAGAGAGGATGGGTAACTTGCCCTTTCTATTTCTCATTCTTTGCTTCTTTTTGGATCTCAAGTGTAGTTGAATAAATTAAGAACAATTTGTTGACCAGAGCAAGAATGGTTTTGTTGCATATGGATGCTTGGTGATATATACAATCTTTATACCTGTTCAGTTGTGGCCTCTCTCTGATCATCATGTGAAGAAGAGCTTTACTCAGCTCTTCTTCTCTGAGTAAGCTTACCTTGATGAATACCAGGAGCACAGTTTGAACTTGGATCTCACTATGTTTTAGAGAGTTAAGCAATTCTGATACTACTCACTGGATATTTAATAAATCTAAAATGCAGTGCTTGGGTGAACACATCAACTCCATTTGGATCTTCCAAAGAAGCCTCATAACTATCTCAGCTTTACTCTATGTTATTCTTGTCCTGGTATCTTCTAGGATTTAAGCTTCCTCCTGAATTACCTATGTAAAAAGAACTAAAAGACGTTCATTAACTTTAGCTACTTGTTCTATCCTGAGAAGCTATGTGCTGTTCTCTTGAAGTCATTTCAGTTTTAGTATCTTCCATATTTCCATCCAGTCTGACACTAAAATCTATCATAGATCTAATGTCAAGTCATGCCTATTTCTTGCAAGCCATGGTTATTTTCCACATGGCCTTTTGTGAGACACTGAACTTTGCAGCATGAGCTATGTATTTAAGGCATTGTCCACAAGTCTATTAAGACTCACTCAAGTTAGTAATTCTTGTTATTTCTACTTGCTGCATGAAGACTACAAAGTTTTTAATGTGGTTTTTTTTTCAAAGATAAACTCATTCAACATTAGCTGTCCTTGATGGGAAATTTGACCAATTTTCAAGATACACTGTTTCTAGGAAAGGGCATGCAATTTTTATAGGAGAACATGTTTCATTAAATAGGAGGTATCTAGTAGTATTGCCTCCAGACTTAGCAACCACCACTATTTGTAAAATGAGACTTATTTATATATAAATAAGTGGAATCTTACTTTTTTGGCAAATACATAAAGGGAAGAAATGTTTCCTGCTGTACCATATCTAATACACATGAGGGTGGTGGTGGTGATGGGCTGGCTGCTATCTATAGTTGTTCATAGTTTGAGAGACTGATGTTACCCTGCATTCACCCTATCCCTCAGCAGTTATAACCGTGTGGTATTATGAAAGACTTCCTGAAAATAAGTTACTCTGTGCTTTAGCTCATTCTCCATCCCATGTTTCCCAGCGGACACCCAAAAGCAATCTGTGAATAGCATTTTGTGCCACTCTTTTACAATATTTCCTTAGCTTTGTAATGGATACAGACATAGAAATAGTGTTTGTGTTTATGTCTACCTGCCCTTTGAATGAAAATTCTAGGCTATAACTAAGTGGGTTCTTATAAGGACACACAAGCTAATTCAGGTTTAAAATGCCATGGGTAAAATTAAAACAAACAAAGAAACAAACAAAGCATTGTGGAGAGTCCCATATTTGTGAAATCAACTACATTCTCATGAACATTACTTTGCACCTTAGCACACTGCTTCTCTTGATTCAGTGGAATGAATTTCATGAGTTCATTGTCATTCCTATATTGGCTTTCCTGTTCTGTGAGTGATCATCTTACCACCATCATCAGTAGTTTTCAGGGGACCTTTTCCATGCTGCACCTTCCTTTAGTGCCCTCTCTATTTGCAATGCAATTAACCTGCTCTTCTGTTGTTCTCATTTTCCTTACACATGCTTTACAGAGTATTTCAGCAAAAAAACCTGGAGGGATACAGTTATTCAACTGCTCTATAAGTTACTGTCATAAAGTGCATTAGTTTTGTTTCACAAACAGGAAATAAATGAGCCTCAAAAAGTTTCAATGATTTCCCTATGGCCACATTGGCAGTAAATGATAAAATGAGATTTGAAAAGGGGCTTTCTGATTTCAAGCTCAGTTCTCTTTGAATGGTCCTGGACCATGTACTAACAGGGAGCTGTTTTCTTTTCAACTGAATTTTTTGTGAGAAAGTAAGACTGTGAGACCTTAAGCATCTATTGACTTCTCAGGTCGTCATTTTATATCACTTCTGGAATCCATTGAGAGGTAGTAGCAGGAGATCAAACTGTAATCTTTAACTGTCTTCAATACTATCATTATTCTTCTTTGCTGATGTCTTGATCTAATTAAATTGTCATCACCCTGTTCAAGTATGGTTACAGGGCATTTTATGAAGTTTAGTTAAAGAGGAGAGAAAATGAGGAATTAATTATCTGGTATGGCAGCATCACAGATTTCTTTGTTGACATGCAGTTTAAAGTTAAAATCATTCCTAGAAAAGAGCAAAAGGCATTTTAATGTAAAATAAAGTATATCCCCTTGGGAGTAGACATCTCTACATGTAAGTATGATTTAAATACACAAACAGTAGTTTGAATATGTAATCTTTCTCTATTTTTACTCTGACTTTTACACAAACAAGATTTATCTGAAAAACTCTGAAACACTGACCTCTTTATTTATATAAGTTTTTATGATTCAAGTATAGATGTGACAAGTTAGCCAGAACTGGAATTTCAGAGGATTTAATTTTGCTGAATACATATTTTTTAAAATTAACTTTGTGCAAAGTTGAAACTATGTATAGATATATACTGCTCATTAAACCAAAGTTTTATATAGAACTAAGTTGTGGACTGGACTTACTCACAAATAGATGTCAGTCCATTAACTTCTCACATTCAGTACCCTGCTGGTAGCTCAAGTTGAAAATAAAGTAAGTATTCTGTTATTATTAATATTAGTATTATTATTAAAATATGTTTCACATGAGATTTTTTGAAACTATCAAATCCACCACTCATTACCTTTATCATAACATATATGCTCTGCTTCTTGATTTATTTTGGGGTTAAGTTTGAATAAATTTATTGCAAATAGAAAATATGACTAAGTCAAAAATGCACTCAATATTCCTATGAAACACCATACTTTACTTTTCTTGTTTTACCTTGAGTGAAATAATTAAAGTTGTGCAAAATGAGCTAACAGAAACATAATTTATAATAAGACATTTTGGATCTCATATATGTATATGCTTTCTTTTCTTGTGACATTGGGAAGTTTTGCTAGCTTTCTTGTCACTCTGACAAAAAGAATTTAGATGAAGAGACATTTATTTCATCCACAGATTGAGAGATTCCAATCCATTTTCACTTGATTTTGTCTTTCTGGGCCGGTGGCACAAAAGACCATCATGAAAATAACATTAAGACCACAAGGGCATATGAGGAAGATGGCTCTTTAGAGAAGAAACTTGAAATGTATGGTTTCTAATGAATGTACATTACTTTCACGGTATTACAAAATCAAAAATAACTCTTAAATAAGGTATGGGGAGATGGCTCAGCAGGTAAAGGTTCCATCCACTAACCTCATATGGTAAACATGGAAGGCAGAAATTGTGCCTGTGCATGTCTGTGTATCTACATGAGCAAATACACACACACACACACACACACACACACACACACACACACAAAGGTAATAAAAATTTAAAACAACTCCTACCTAATTATAGTAAGCTGGCAATTATATACATCTAAATTATTTTTATCCTTAAAATCAATACTAAACTTATTTAATATTCATCTTTGTTGTCTGCTTCTGACATTTACTTCTATGGTTACTTTAATTTGCATTATTGTAGACAGTTTCCTAGCACTGTGATATGTTCATTGTATCACTAAATACAAACAGTTATCACAATAAAAGTTTAGATATCTGTGAAATTCAATAGGGAAAAAACTCAAAAGATTATTGTAGAATTGAGGAGAGATCTGGTTGATAGAAAAGTGGCAAAGGAAAATATCATAGTCAAAACCCAAATAAGGAAAAGACCTAACTTTATTCGACTGGGAAGTTTAGTTACTATGGCTTTCAAAACGTTCACAATGGTTTGCCATACAAAATTTTCACACTTTATGTAAATTTATATATTTTGTATATTTTGGTCAGATGTGTATACAGATGCACAGTTACTCCCCCGCCCCACTCACACACACACACACACACACACACACACACACACACTCAACTATGTTATCAAACAATGCTGTTAACATTTGTCCTGGATGGGACATTTTGAAGCCTTTTCTGTTTTGAATCATTAAAATAACCAATCCCATTGGGGTTGTAGCTTGATGGTAGGAGGCTTCTCTTGTAATCACAAGGCCTTTGGTTGAATATGTAGCACAAACAACCACCACTATCATCACAACAAACAATTTTTTTTCTTTTATTTTTATTGGGTATTTTATTTATTTATATTTCAGATGTCATACCCTTTTCCAATTTCCCCTCCCTAGAAACCCCCTTCCTATCCTCCCTCTTCTGTTTTGCTTTTATACCATTTTAATTAAATGCAAGAGTTTTAGAAGCTATGCTTAGTGCTTCCCATAATTTCAGTTAACTCAGTCATTCTGAATTTCTGATGGGGTTGAAGACCTATAGTCTCATAGACAATCCTGGCTATTTACTTTGAGAGAAAAGATCTGAGTGGATGGTTTTCAGCTGACATTCACTCTAAAGCCAAGAAAAAAGCCAGGTTCAAAACTAAGTGTTTTAGTTAGGAGAGACAACAGATGTTCTGGTTTGTCAACAAAATGATGGACTGGGTATTAGGACTTTCTTGTACCTCACTGGTACAAATAGGCATAATTATGCTCTAATTGTACTTTAAGAGAAAAGTTTTATTTTAACAGGAAAGGTGATATGTAGGAGGAGCTAAGGGGGAAGGAGTACCGAGAGGACGAGATGGAGTAAGGAGAGGAGAAGATGAAGGAGAGGAGAAGCTAGGTAATGAGAGAGAAAGAGAGAGAAAGAGGGGTGGGGGCATGAAGGCAGATGTTCACATGTCTCCACCAGTCAAAGATAGTTTATATATCTAGGTTGGGTATTGTGTTACACTTCTGATTGAGCATTACGAACCTTATAAAGCCTTTGATTAACGTTTTTAAAAAGTATATAAAAGCAAAAAGAAAAAGGGGGCATGGGATGGGGGTTTTCTAGGGAGGGGAAATGTGGAAAGGGGATGGCATCTGAAATGTAAATAAAATATCCAATAAAAAATCAGTTCTAGGTTGAGGAACTAGCAATACAATAGATGCAAAGAGTCAAGGAACAAGTAAGACAATAAACACACATAGTCAAAGAACAAGCAAGCCAATAAACAAAGTTCTATGAACAGTCCCTTGATCATTGTTTCTAAGGGTTTATCAGAATGACCAAAAGATCTGAGCCTGTCCTAGCCCAAAGTCATTTTCATGTCTGAAGCCTACTTTCTAGTTCTAGCCTAAGATTTTGATTCCTGCCTGAAATTATTTCTGTGTTCTAGCATAATATTTAGATTTCTGCCTGAAATTACTTCTTTGTTCTATCCTAATGTCAGATTCCTGGCTGAAGCCTACTTCCTTGTCCATGAGCAATGTCATATTTCTGCCAAGCAGCCCATTTCCTTGTCCTTTGCCCTTGTCAGATTCAGCCAAGCAGCCCCCAAAAGTCTCTGCCTCTCCCCATTTTATTTCATAAACAAGACTGAACCTGTCTTAGTTTGTTTTGCCAAGAATGCCTTCCTTACCTATCATGGAATATGCATTATCAAAAGCAATGCACTTCTGTCTTAGGTGGGTAAGGCTCTGTGCAGAATCTTACCTGTCCTTGGCTTGCCAGCATGTTAATTTAATAACTCTGTCTGGGGGTCCATTTTCAGTTTCATGTCATGTACTTTGGCTGCCAACATGTTGATGTTGTTAAAGAAGAGATTTAACATGATGGGCAGTAATAAAAGTACTCCCAGAACAACAAGGGCTAGCATAATCAAGCTATGTATGCCATTCTTGAAGCCTGATCAAAATAGAAATACTGACCTCAGGCCTTGGGTAATTTTATAAGCAGTATCTGCCACATAAATGCTCAGCAAAGCAGCATTCTCTAAATTCATAAGTTCACTATGCAAAGTTAAATCATCCAGAGAGATGTTACAATTATGCCAAATACACTGCAAGTGTCTTTAAACTTTTTCTTAATTATAATGACTACCACTGTAAATTTTAGAACTAACATGAATCCAATGGTATTTTGCATGACATTTGAGATGGTTCCTTATTCTTAAACTCTGAACCTCCTTCCAATAATTAGAATAGGATAAAGAGTATCATCCATTGTTCCAAATGCCTATCTAAATCCTCTTGTATATTCAACACATTAGCAACATTTTTCGCTAAATCATTAACAAAAGTAGCTGTCCTTGTGTCAAAGCAATTGCAGAAGCAGTGGTGCTAGCAATTAATGTAATTAAAGCTATTAATACCAGTAAAAATTAAGCCTACTACCTTCTTGCTTCTGCTTAAATTCCGACTCACGTCTTTCAGTACTTGCAAGCATTAAATATCAAGGTTCTGTGATACCTAGGGCAATAAAACAAAAGCTGGTTGATAGACCTCCATAATAGACATGCCAGGTTTCAACACACTAACACAATTAGAAAGTATACAATCAACGCAATTTACATTAAATACTGTAGTTGAAATAAAAATAATTTTAACTGACAATTAAAAGAGCCTCAACACACATATAAACACTTGTTTGAAGTTCAGATTCTGTTCCAACTTTATCTCTGGCTAACATAACATCATAGAGAACTTCGAAATATGTTTCTGAAAATGTCCAGAACCAGCCTTCCAAATGAAGTCTGTTATTTCCAATATTGAATTGATTTTTTGACCAGTCCATAATTGAGTCTGAATAACTGGTCACATTTAAGAAAAATACGAGAGTCATTATAACTTCCCTTTTTGATCCTCTCTTCCACAAGGCATAAAAACTTGAGGCAAGCCAGCTTGTCACATCTGGGATATAGGTAAGCAAAGGTGGGTGGGGAACATATGTCCAATACTGCTTCCCAGTCACCATAGTCAGGGCACTCAGCAAGATCAGAGGTCAAAATCATTCTTTGTCTGGGTATCAGCATGTCTCACCCTTTGCTGTGGCAGCCACCATGCTCCTTTAGGATCCTGCAGAAAAAAACACAAACATGCCATCTTCCCCATATCAAATACCTGATTGAGATCATGCCACATGCAGTAAGTGGATCCTTTCCCTTTGCCTATGTATAAGTATGCCTAGTTGTAGAGTACCATAGACAATCAGCAGAAAGATCTTTGGCATCTACATTTTAAAAATCATTGAAAATAAAGAACATGATTTAAATAAAATTGTGTCATATGGGGGGTATACCTCTCCCCTTTTTTTAATTTTATGAAGATATTGTTTTAAAGTTCCATGGTTCCCTTCCACAGTTCCTTGTCCTTGACAATTATAAGGAATCCCAGTAATGTGGGTAATAAATTGCTGACAAAAAGTCTTAAACGCTCAACTGCAATAGCCAGTTCCATTATCTGATTTTATTGGATAATTTATTTATCTACATTTCAAATGTTATCCCCTTTCTCCATTCCCCCACCCTCAGAAACCCCTTATCCCATCCCCCCTCCACCTACTTCTATGAGGGTGTGCCCCACCCATCCACTCTCTCTCACCTCCCCACCCCTGAATTCTCCCATATTGGGGCATCCAGCTTTCATGGGACCAAGACTCCCCTCTCCCACTGATGCCAGATGAGGCCATCCTCCATTACATATACAGCTGGAGCCTTGGGTCACTCCATATGTGTTCCCAGACAAGGTGTTTAGATGCTGGAAGCTCTGGTTGGTTGATATTGTCACTCTTCCATGGGGCTGCAAGTCCCTTCAACTCCTTCAGTTTTCTCTCTAACTCCTCCATTGAGGACCCTGTGATTAGTTCAATGGTTGGCTACTAGTATCTGCCTCTGTATATGTCAGGCTGTGGCAGAACCTCTCAGGAGACAGCTATATCAGGCTCCTGTCAGGATGCACTTTCTGACATCCACAATAGTGTTTGCATTTGGTGAATGGACATGGGATGGATCCCCAGGTGGGGCAGTCTCTGGACAGTCCATCCTCCAGCTTCTGCTCCACACATTATCTCCTTATTTTTTCCCATGAATATTTTTGTTTACCTGTCTAAGACCAAAGCACCCACACTTTGGTCCTCCTTCTGGAGCTTCATGTTGTCTGTGAATTGTATCTTAGGTACTTCAAGCATTTAGGTTATCTCACTCAGGATGATATTTTCTAGGCTTGTGCTTTTGCTTAAGAATTTTATGAAGTCATTGTTTTCAATAGCTGAGTAGTACTCCATTGTGTAAATGTACCACATTTTCTGTATCCATTTCTCTCTTGAAGACATCTGGGTTCTTTCCAGCTTCGGGCTATTATAAATAAGGATGCTATGAACATAGTGGACCATGTGTCCTTGTTATGTGTTGGAGAATCTTTTGGGTATATGCCCAGGAAGAGTATAGCTGGATCCTCAATACTATGTCCAATTTTCTGAAGAACCGCCAGACTGATTTCCAGAGTGGTTGTACCAGCTTACGATCCCACCAACAATGGAGGAGTGTTCCTCTTTCTCCATATCATCACCAGCATCTCCAGTCATCTGAGTTTTTGATCTTAGCCATTCTGACTGGTCTGACTAAAAATGTTGAACATTTCTTTAGGTGCTTCTTGGCCATTCGATATTCCTTGGTTGAAAATTCTTTGTTGAGCTCTGTAATACATTTTTTAATAGGGTTATTTGTTTGTTTGGAGTCTAATTTCTTGAGTTCTTTGTATATTTTGGATATTAGCCCTCTATCAGATTGGTAAAAATCTTTTCCTCATCTGTTGGTTGCCATTTTGTCCTATTGACAGTGTCCTTTGCCCTACTTAAGCTTTGCAAATTTATGAGGCCCCATTTGTCAATTCTTGATCTTAAAGCATAAGCCATTGCTGTCCTGAATAGGAACTTTTCCCCTATGCCTATATGTTCAAGGCTCTTCCCCACTTTCTCTTCTATTAATTTCAGTGTATCTGGTTTTATGTGGAGGTCCTTGATCCACTTAGACTTGAGTTTTGTACAAGGAGATAAGAATGGGTCGATTTGCATTCTTTTACATGTTGTCCTCCAGTTGAAACAGCACCGTTTGTTGAAAATTCTGCCCTTTTCCCACTGGATGGTTTTAGCTCCTTTGTCAAAGATCAAGTGAACATAGGTATGTGGGCTCATTTCTAGGTCTTCAATTCTATTCCACTGATCTTCTTGCCTATCTCTGTACGAGTACTATCCAGTTTTTATTACTATTGCTCTGTTAGTACACCTTGAGATCAGGGATAGTGATTCCCTCAGAAGATCTTTTATTGTTGAGAATAATTTTTGCTATCCTCGGTTTTCTGTTATTCCCAATGAATTTGAGAATTGATCTTTCTAACTCTGTGAAGAGTTGAGTTGGAATTTTGATGGGGATTGTAATAACTCTCTAGATAGTTTTCAGCAAGATTGCCATTTTTTACTATATTAATCCTGCCAATCCATGAGCATGGGAGATTTTTGCATCTTCTGAGATCTTTGATTTCTTTCTTCAGGGACTTGCAGTTCTTCTCATACAGAGCTGTCACTTGCTTGGTTAGATTGACAAGAAGGTATATTATATTATTTGTGACTATTGGAAGGGTGTCATTTCCCTATTTTTTTTCTCAGCCTGTTTATCCTTTAAGTAGAGGAAGGCTACTGATTTGTTTCAGTTAATTTTATATCAAGCCACTTTTCTCAAGTTCTTTATCAGGACAAACCAAATTTCTAATAAAGAAATTTAGGCCATGAAATATTGAAAACTTGAAAAAACCCAGCTGAACTCCAGTTGCTTAAGAATTCTTTCATGGAAAAGAGTTGTGTGGAGGGAAATTCTGGAAGTCTTTGAAGCATTCTCTGGTTAAGTGCCTGCTGGTGCTGGTGCAATTGAATTTTAAAGTAACGAAAAGCTAGTTAGCCAAGAGTGGAAGGAAAACTGCCCATACCAGTGTAGCAACCAGCAGAGTAAGTGAAGCTGTAGACAAAGTAAGAGTTAATGACACTGATATCTTTGGATCAGAGGAGGAGCAAAGCAGAGAGGAAAGAATGGCTTTCTCAATAAAGTCAAAGAAAACCAAGAAGCCTGAGCTGATCTCCAAATCTTAGCAAATAGGAAATTCTTGCATGTTGATAGCAATGTGGTATCAGAATCACTCCGGCAGGGGCTGTGGTCTATTCCTCTGATAAACTATTGCCAATGAGACATAAAGTTCCAATATAGCAAATACAGTGTACAGTTGATGATGATAACATTGGACAAGATGTATTGGGTAGGGGGACTACACAGCATTTGAGAAAGAGCTCTGTAGTGTGTGAGCTCATCTGCTTTCTATAACAACTAAAACCCATCCTGGATTTTGCAGTTAAGTAAAGCACTGAAGGAAAAATGAAAAAAAAAATATTTTGAGGAAACAAAACACCACATACAGAATAGGTTTTGAAAAAAAAATTGATTTAAGGATTAACATGTCATATGGTTACAGAGAATTCTCAACAGAGGAACCTCAAATGGCTGAGAATTGCCAAAGAAAATATTCAACATCCTTAGCCATCATGGAAATACAAATAAAACTGTTTTTAGATTCCATCTTATATCTGTCATAATGGCTGAGATCAGTAACACAATTGCCACCTCTTGCTGGAGAGGATATTGAACAAAGGGAACACTCCACCATTGCTAATGGAAGAGAAAAACTTGTAGAGACAATATGGAAATCAATATGGCAGTTCCTTAGAAAACTGGAATTCCATCTACCTCAAGACTGTCTATTACACTCCTGGGCATATTCTCAAAAGATGCTTCATCCTACCAGAAGGATACGTGCTCATCTATGGTTGTTGCAGCTTTATTCATAATTACCAATAACTGGAAACATTATAGATGTCCACCAGGAGAAGAATGGATAAAAAACACATGTTAAGTTTATACAATGGATTATTACTCAGCTGTTAAAAAATGACATCATGAAATTTTCAGGCAAGTTAATGGAACTAGAAAAAAATATATCCTACATGAAACAAAGTAAAGCCAGTAAAAAACAAACAAGATTGGTGCCTTACCCAATCATCTTTAGAGATGTTTCCTCCAGCGGTAGATGGAATCAGATGTAGAGACCCACAACCAAACATTTTGTGAAGGAAGAGTCTAAATTGGTAGTTCCATAAAATCCCTCCCCTCAAAGCAGAAATGGAGGTGAAAAGTTAGTCATATCCAGAGAGAATGGAGGGCACTAGGAGAACATGGACCTCTAAATCAACTAAGCAAGGCACAGAGACTAAAGCTGTAAAGACAGCCTACATGGGTCTATACTAGGTCTCTGGATATATTAATAGTTAACAGCTTATCATTTTTATGGGTCTATTCACTATGAAAATGAGTGGGTCACTGACTCTTTTGCCTGCTTTTGGGATTCTTTTTCTCCTGTGTTGGGTCACTGTGTCCAACTTCAATATAATAGGTTTTACTTAATCCTATATATCTTATTTTGTCATGATTGCTCAGTATCTCTTAGAAGCCTGTTCTTTTCAAATGAAAGACAAAAACAGAGTGGGTCTGGATGGGAGGAGAGATTAGAGAGAAACTTGGAGGAATAGAGGAAAATAATACAATAATCACTATATATAATATGAGAAAAATTTACTTTCAATGAAAAACAACTTCAACAAAGTATAAGAGATGAAATTGGTAGGGGGTTAATCCTGGTGAGCTTAGAGGTAGGGTAGAGTGAAGTATAAATATAATCAAATAAAAAAGGAAATTTTATTGAATAAATTAAATAATTATGTTAAAAAAAAGAATAAGTGGCATCTGGGACTTTCTAGTGGCTACCCAGAGTTCCCCATTTCCCAATGCTACATATCCCCAAAGCTCCCAGGGACTAATCCACCAACCAAAGAGTACTCATGAAGGAGCCCATGGCTCCAACTGCATATGCAGCAGAGGTTTGCCTTATCTGGCATCAGTGGGAAGGGAGCCCCTTGGTCCTGAGGAAGCTGGATGCCCCAGCATAGGGAAATGCTAGGGCACCGAGGTGTGAGTGGGTGGGTGGGTGGGTGGGAGAGAACCCTCATATAAGTAAGGGGAGAGGGAGTTGGGGGGATTGTGGAGGGAAAATAGGAAGGGAGGTAGCATTTGAACTGTAAATAAATAAAATAGCCAATAAAAAGGAAAAAAAGAATCAGTGTGGATTGGTTATTCTACAGAGTGGTTGATACATGAGACTATAGCCAATAAGTAATGAACTCTTCACTATTCTCATGTTTTTAGGGGTCAATAAATTTGCTTAAAATAATTTGTAAAAGATTTACTTATATTTTGTATGTGAGTACACTGTCGCTTTCTTCGGATATACCAAATGAAGGCATTGGAACCCACTACAGATGACTGTGAGCTAACATGTGGTTGATGTGAATTGAACCCAACACCTCTGGAAGAGCAGTCAGTGCTCTTAACTACTGAGCCATAACTCCAGCCCAGAGTGAAATAATTAAGACATTTTAAAAATATTTATTTGTAACATCTCTCTCTCTCTCTCTCTCTCTCTCTCTCTCTCTCTCTCTCTCTCTCTCTGTCTCTGTGAGTGTTTGTCTGTGTGTGATGTATATGTGTTCAGGTCCCTGTGAAGGCCTAAAGAAGGCATTGAATTTATTAGAGTTGAAGATACAGGAATATGTGATCTGCCATATTTGGGTGCTGGGAAGTGAACTCCAGACCTGTAAAAAGCAGCAAGTCCTCTTAACTGCTAAGCCACCTTTCCCACCCATAATGTTTGTCATTCTTGCTTTCATTGGGAAAGTATTTCTAACACAAATTGTTTAATTAGAAAATTATATTTTTTTTTGTAATAAAGCAAAAGAAGCTATAGGGACAGCTCATTTTGGGGACATGTAGACAAGCAGATACATTCGGCTTGCTAGGCAGTTGCCTAGTTTACATTTGTAAATTCCAGGTTAATTGAGAGCCCTTTCTTTGAAAAATGGTAAACAGTACTGCCTAAAGAATAAAACTTGAGACTGTTCTCTGCTTAGATACACACAGACACACACACACAGACAGACAGACACATACAGACACACAGACACGTACAGACAAACACACACACAGACACATACACACACACACACACACACACACACACACACAGACACACACACACACAGACACATACAGACACACAGACACATACAGACAAACACACACACAGACACATACACACACACACCACACACACACACACACACACACACACACACACACACTCACACACACACACACACACACACCTCACAAAATAAATAAGGAAATGATACCCAGTGTTCCCTTGTACTTAAATTGTCTCTGCTACCTTTATTCTTATTTCCTTAGTACATTGAAACATTTCTCTTTTAAGACCCAAACAGCTATGTTTAGCATATAAATGTCCGTACAATTACAACTTTTTTATTTCTTCTGTGAAAAAAATATCTAGTGACCATTGGTGATATTCTACCTGTATATTTATTCGTATTTTAGAGTTCTGTTTCATTTTAGAGCTTTTATAGAAGTCACAAAACTTTATAGACTAAATATATATCTTAAAGCAAGAAATTTCTTTCTTAATTTATGTGTAATTAAACCTTTCTTGTTCTATGAATTTTGTAAGAAGGGTTCTATTAAGCCAAATCTGGTATGGGATGTATTTTAAATTAAAAACTCACTGCACATTTTCCACTCTTAGATTTACTCTCAAGAAATCTCTTTCCTAAAGGTAAAAAATAAAAATGTTTAGAGAGTATACTTTTGCTGAGCAACAGTATAGTCTGACCTCCACATGTGCACTGTGGCCTGTATGTATATGTGTGTGTGTGTGTGTGTGTGTGTGTGTGTGTGTGTATGAATGTAAATAAATGTAAAACAATGAACATAAACATGCAACTATTCATGAGGATCACGTACATGTTTTGAGTAAATGTTGGCTTCCACAGTTAATGGACTGGTTTCTGTATTGGTTATCTTGATGCTACTAGGCAGCAGAATCTCAGATGATGGTTGCAAATTTCTTCTCAATGAATACATTGTGAGTTTTCTTTGTATTTGATCTCTTAGAAACACACACACACCATCAATTTATATCAAGAATTGATAGGACTGTTTTCCTTTGTGAAGGCTCTGAGTGAAAGTTTCCTTTCCTTTGCCACATTATAGAAGTTGATACGATTCAGTGACCCACTTCTCACATCCAACATTTCAAAGACAACTATAGTCAACAGAGACAGTTTCAAATCTTAACTACTTAACCACCTTCTCATAGTTGCATCCTCCTCTTTGATTTTAGCTGAAAAACCTCCAGTTTTAGGTATTCATGATCTCCCTTCTCAAGGTCTTTCAAACCACTCTCTTCTGCAAAAGCTTCTCAAGCCCTGTAGTGTATTTATAGGTTTTTGGCATTAGGTTGTGAAGACACATTTACAAAATCTGGAAGAGCAGGGGCTGTGTATATTACCCACTCAAAATTATTTGCCAAAGTGGAAATTTGTCATTTATCTCATTAATTTTTTTCTCAAACATTTTAAGTATGGAAATGGTGTCTATTATTCTGAAAATGATGATACTTTGGTTGTAAACTAATTCCTTTCTTTCTTTCTTTCTTTCTTTCTTTCTTTCTTTCTCTCTTCTCTTTCTTTCTTTCTTTCTTTCTTTCTTTCTTTCTTTCTTTCTTTCTTTCTTTCTTTCTTATCCAGCAAAGATGCTACACTTTCTTCAGCTCTAGCATCTGTGCCATTCCTGTGATGGAATTCCACTGTATGAGAAACAGCAGGATGATGAGGAGTGTATCCATTAGTTAGTACTTACGGATTTAACACTGAGGGATACTTACTGTAAAGAATAAAGCTTCACATACTGGTTCCCACAGGGTTATTTTATAATTGGTGGCTAGGTGAAAAAATACTGCTCATAGCACACTTCAACGAAGCTCCAGAAATAACATACTTAAGGGGTCTTACTTGCCTAGAGGCATAGCATGGTGCTTTTCAGGAGTGGGTGTGCTATGCTTTCTTCACAAGTGTATTCCAAACCCACTCCGAACATCTTGCCATTTCAGAACAGCTGGCATTTATGTGCACATAAGTGAAGGCAGTGTATGATATTAATACTTGTTCTGGATCGTAATATATATCCTAAGTTCTGCCTCTCCTCCTGAATATCTGGATGCTGGGGTAGGAGGAATAGACTGGATGAATTTTAGGTTCTTCTGAGTGGGGTACTCTTTGGTTTTATTTAATTTCTTTAGTATAAATCACAGACATCTATGAGCTCCATTAATAATGACAGTCTCAAGTTTCTTCAGAGCTGCTGCCATAAACTGTCACTTGTCACTTGTTCATCTGGAGTTCCTTAACATATCACTTCTTACTGTTACCATCTTCATAATGTGGTATCTGGATGCTGAGAATTTCAATTGCACCTATGGCTTGACAAAAGACCCAAATTTTGTGTGAGTGTCTTAATTAGGCTTTTACTGCTGCGAAGAGACACCATGACAAAGGCAACTCTTATAAAAGAAATATTTAATTGGGGCTGATTTATAGGTTCATGGGTTCAGTCCATTATCACCATGGGAGTATGACAGCATCCAGGCAGGCATGGTTCAGGAGGAGTTGAGTGTTCTACATCTTCATCTGAAGGCTGCTAGGAGAAGACTGACTTCTAGGCAGCTAGGATGAGGGTCTTAAAGCCCATGCCCACAGTGACACACCTACTCCAACAAGACCACACCTACTCCAACAAGGGCACACCTCCAAATAGTACTACTTCCTGGGCCAAATATATTCAAACACAGTATGTAACATGCATCTAATATATATATATATTATATATTCGGTGTGCATTGGAAAATGGAGAATTTACAGATGTAATGAACGTTTATATAAACATGTAGAGAAAAGCTGATAAGGGTGAAGGAGTAGTGAGTGCAAGAACCTATGATAGTAGCATGCTGGTGTATTCAAAAATAACTGAGAAGCTGATAGGGAAATTCACATTATAAATGTCATCATGAGATAGAATGAAGGGCCTTATATGTCATTGGTATGTGCTCCAGATGAAATGGAGAGTCACTGAATTTTCTTGAGAAGAACACAGAGAGGATACTATGCCTTGTTATTATTCTTGCTCTGTGTACTTGAGACTATAAGGGGGTATGCAGGAACAAATAAGTGGAGGGAGCTATTGCAATAGTCCATATCAGAGATGATGAAGTCGTGGGCTGATGTCATGGTAGAGACAGTGAAAATGGGCTGATTCTTGACATATTTTGAAGCAGAGCCAGTAGGTTGGTTTTTAAGAGGAGAGTAATGAGACAACGGCTGACTTAGCATCATTTCTGGGGAACTGGCCATCAGTGAGAGAATCAAAGCAGAGCCAGTAGGTTGGTTTTTAAGAGGAGAGTAATGAGACAATGGCTGGTTTAGCATCATTTCTGGGGAACTGGCCATCAGTGAGAGAATCAAAGCAATGGCTAAAATTAGGAGAAAACAGACTTTTTTTCTGAACAGAAGAAATTATGCGATGCCTAAGTGCAAATGAGAAGATTCAACTGGTAGGAGAAATTTTTGGTTTGGGAAAAGACTAAAATATTGCTGCATTATTGAATGTCTGAGCAGATGTGTATAAGAGATATGAATTGATATACAAATGATTCATTTATATTGATATACAAACAAATTTATTATTTACAAAATAGTATATTTATATTTACATTATATTTATAGTTTCTTGAAATGTGAACATTAAATTTTGCAATGTTTAGATTTCAAAAACTGTGCGATTCAAAGGAACTATTTAAGTCAGATTAGGTGGTTTATGCCTACAATCTTAGCACTCTGGAGGCTGAAGTAGGAATATTTTGAATTCAAGACTTGCCTAGCACCGTAGTAGGATTCTATTTAAAATGGAAAAAAGCATAGATTTATATACTCCTATGTCCAGAATTTAAAATTTGTTATAACTACAGATATCTTTTTCTAGTTTTCTTTCATTAAGAATAGCTCTATATAATATAACATAATATAATCCAATATTTCTCTTATCATAAAATAAGAAAAAAACAAAAATAGACAAATCTGAATAGAAGAAAACAAACACAAGAAAAAAGTTGCCAAAGAAAAAGTCTGAGAAACATATCGATTCAGACATAGACACTGGAAGGGACTATGCATGCTACCAAAAAGAAAGTTAAATATCAACCTAGCCACAGAATCTCTGATCCACAGTGATGACCTTCCTGGGAGTTGCAGTCATGCAATAGTGGCACAAAGATCATCAACTAACCAATCAGTATCTGATGGGATTTACAGCCCGCTCCATGAAATCTCTGACACTTCACAGGTAGAATAAAGATCTTTAAATTTAAATATATATTAATTAAAATAAAATAAATATATAAATGTCAGTTTAGCGTATCCACATAATCTGTCTTCACTGTGGTGGCTGGCATAGCTCTAGAGCTTCAGAGAACATAACAGTATTTGGAAACTGATGTTACTAGAACTATTGGTAGAGCAGTGTTTAAGAATTTTCCCTGGAGAGCCCCGAATAGAAAACAATACATATAATCTTAATCTGAATGTTTTACTCTAGGCCATATCAGGAGGCAAAACCTGACTGTGGTAGTTTATGGGTATCGCTATTGTGCTGGAAGAGTTAAAGAGAACACCAAAAACATTTGGAAGCAATTTTACCTCTTGGCCTATGAAGAATTACAAGGGAGGATCTGCCTTTGAGGTTGCGGGTTTGAAAAGATCCTAGGACTAGTAGATAAAGTCCAAAATAGGATCTAGGAGGAGCTATTGTGACCTCTTTTTTTTCTGCCCTTTGATATGCTGGCAAAGACTTCCATTAGGTAAACCCTGATTGATTAGGCATCCTTGGTGATTTACTTAGAATCATGAATTCTGGGAAAGCAAAAGAGCAGAAACCTTGGATTGTTTAAAGCACCGGTCAAATAGGGACACTGTCACTTCTGTGGAGCAATACGCTTGAGGAGAAATAGTTGGTGACTATTATCTAGGCCAAAGGAGAGTGAGGGAGCTGTAGGGAAGTGTAAACAGTTCTCATATTATCAGTATTTTGCCCGCTCCCAATCTGCAAGTATGCGTTAAGTACGTGTTGCATGGTTTGTCTCTGGCTCTTTCATCTGCCTTTGGGACCAATTTTTCCCTACTGGGTTGGCTTGTTTAGTTTTGGTATGAGGATTTATGCCTCATTTATTTGTCGCTACCCACGTCCGACCAGCGAAATAAGGCAACAGCAATCATGTTCTTCTTCAAGCTGTTTATTTAGCTATCCCTGTACAGAGAGCTTCTTCTCTCTCTCTCTTCTCCTCCCTCCCCAGCTCCCGCAGCCCCTTATAAGCATTGCCTTAATCCTATCAGCAGCTGCCACGAAGTCACTGGAGATTGGCCATTCTCAATGATGCGAGGTGGGGTGATCTGGTAACCACACCTCTCAGCGCATACAACTCCATAGATGGAGTTGTCTTTTCTCTCAAGCAATGCCTATGCCAAGTGCCACCTTGTAATGGCGAGAGCGGAGCCGCTTCCCACATTTATTGTTGTTTGTTATGTTGTTTTTGGTTGCTATTCCTGGGAGGCCTGTTGTTTTCTGAGGGGAAACTGAGCAAGAGTGGCTTGAACAGAAAAAGCAGAGAAAGGGTAAGAGGAGTGGAGGGAGTAGAAACTGTGGCCGTGATGTAATATATGAGCAGAGAAAAACAATCAAACAAATAAACAACAACAACAACAAACAAAACCCAAAAGTCTTGGTTTGAAACAGGAAAAGAACAGAATTCCTCACTCTACAAATGGGATGTATGGGCAATGAACAAATTAAGAACTAAAAGACATCCTTAGAGAGTAATAATAAGTTCTAGGTAGAAGATTATATATCTGGGAAAAATTGAACTACATAAACCAGGGAAATAAGGAAATATGTCTCTTCCAAAATTGTATTTGAGGTTTTCCCTGAAGAATATGAAAAAAGTAGGCATGAGACATTTTGGGAAAGCTTTTTTCCCCCCCATATTTAGTACAAATTCCCTGGAGGAGGAATTCTTGATGTCAGTGGGAAGTATATATGAATTGTGTGGCTGTGTAGTATTGAGTACTGAGTTCAGTAGAAATACTTTGAATAGTAGGATTGGAGTAGCAGGCTAGCATGGAAAATAGAAATACAACATTGTGCATATACCACACATACATAACAAACACACACAGTTACCACACACACACACACACACACACACCACACACACATACATAGTCACCACACACATACCACACACATACACCACACACCCCACACACTTACACACACAAACACCTTCCCTACACTACACACACACATCACATACACCACACACACATCTCGAACAGCACATACACACACAACACACACATACACACACACTACACACACATCACATACACCACATACAACACACACACACACTACACACACATCACATACACCACACACACATCACACACACCACATACACACACACATACACACCCCACAGCACATAGCACACACCACACCCCTATACCCCTCCCCCTCACACACACACATGAATAAGTAAGAATATCAGACAGACTGTTGCAGAAGTGTAGATGGGGAGATAAGGGTGTCTTGGATGAAAGTAGTGACACCTCTGGTGCCTAGACACTGTGAATGAAATATGACAATATTTTAGTAGTACTGAGACTTTCTAAACTTGCTCCCTTCTTCTGTTCCTGTCTATAATTTTCCTCCATTCCACAAACACTAAATGGGAGGGCATTAGTACTGAGAATCATCAGGTAATTTTGTTTTATTACCTGTCCATTGCAAAAGTGGGATTGCTGTAGCAGTGTATATGTATACACAATAGGGTACAAGCATGAGAACGTGTGCCTTGTGCTAGATGTAACATGGTCTGAACACCTTGCAAAGTTGAGTATGATTCTATTGGAGGCAACCCTAGGAGGAGGAATTTGGAAGCCTTGCCTAGAAAAGGCAATACTTGAATCCAATTCTGTAAGTTAAGTGGGTGTTTGCTAGGCATACAGAGATGGAAAGAGCTGTCCTGGCACAAGTGATTCATGCAGAGACAAGGTGGCACGGAGTGTCCTGGCATTTCAGAGCAGCTGCCAATCATTCAGCTGTGTGTGGTTTGAGGTTGGGAGTGGTTGCTGAGTGGGAAGAAGAAAGTGGAAAGCCAGATGAAAAGTGAAGCTGCAGAGGTAGGCAAGGGCTGGGACGCAGTGTTCTAGTCTCTGATAAGTAGTTTGTGTTCATTTCAGACAAATGAGATCTTATAAAGGGCTGTATACATAATGAAGTTCATGATGAGCTCTCATTTTCTTTTGATGTCACAGTATAGTTGCTTAGGAAGCAGATTAGGAAGGAGTAAAGACTAGGAATTGCCAGAGAAGTCTCTTTAAATTATTAATTTCATTAGTTTCAAGAGCAATTATCATTCAAATAGGTAATTATTCATTACGACAACTTACAGATTCATTTATTATTGTTTCCTTTATTACACATTTATGCCGTTCTAATTAGAATCAAATAAACTTATTTTGTTCCCATGTATGATATTACTGTTTGAAAAATATTTAATTTACAAACATTTTTGAAGGTGCTAAGATTTCCGATATATTGAGACGGGTGGCTGGGGAGTCTGTTTAACATTGCTTGACCTTGTTGGCAACAACAGATAGATCTTTCCTCCTTCCAGGGTTGTTGAAGTGTGGTCTAGGTAAGATAACACCCATATTCTCATCAACTGCAACCTTGGTAAGTTACTTGAGTCTAATGTATTTAGAGATTGCAACAAAGGAACACTACTGGAAGAGCTTAGGCCTGAGTGATGTGAAGAACATGTGGAGATATGAGTTTTGTCTAATAATCCCATCATTAAGAAAGAAAGAGAAAAGTGCCTGAAGATAGTCGCAGCGACTACTGCCTTCTGAGTGTACAGAATTGTCTAGTTTGTATGTATTCTCTATGAGTACTCAGTCAATCTCATATTAAGTAAAACATGCCAAAGCAGCTATGTTCTCCCAGATTCTGTTTCTACATCTACTGATGATTACCACAAGACAGGACAATACCAGTACTTAATTCTAGAGAAGAACTAATATTTGACCTTTGGGAAATTACAACTGTTTTAGTCTTTACACATAAACAATGAAATAAAGTAGGGTAAAGTAGGGGTTTTAGCACCTTATTTAATCTGAGATCACTTGGGAAAATTTCAGGAAGGATTGTGGGGGAAACGCTGACAGGCTTCAGAGTGGCATAATCCGGAGCCACAAGGCTCTAAACAGCTCAAGCTACTGGCACTGACAGATTGGCAATGCGTTGTCAGAATTGGACCAGAGCTGATGCACAAAGGAGTAATTAAGGCTAGAAAACAGCTCTCAGGAATGGTCAAGAGTATCATCAAAACAGAATGGATTTGACTTGACCACAGTATGGAAAAGTCATTTTGCCCAATACATTATCTTCCATTTTTCTGTTACACAAATACTTTGGTAATAAGACCCAGGATGAATGCCACCCCTTTCCATAAAATCCATCCTGATCCTACAAGAAGGTAAAATGTGTTCTTTTCTTATAGATACTGAATATTATATCAATGAAACAGTGCCATACATAAAAGATGGGCAAAATACTGATATTCTTTATAGTTACACAAAATGTAATGTCTGAGCAAGCCTGGAGGCACATCCCTGTAATCACAGCATTCAGATGGCAGAGACAAGAAGGTATCTGTGAATTCAAGGCCAGCCTGGCCTGCATAGTGAGTTTCAGGTCAACTAGAGTACACAGCCTCAAAAAATAAAATAAAATAAAATAACATAACATAACATAAAATAAAATAAAAATTAAAGCAGCAGTGTGTACAGAAATGTATAAATGTAATAATAACTAGTTTGCATTGTGATATTATTTTATTTCTTTCTGTTTCTATTTCTCTTTGGTTTTAAAACCCTTCCATTTCCCCTCAGCACCATCACCAGATATCATATTCAGAGGCTCAAGTGAAGAATCTTATTTCCATTTGCATTCGCTGGTCAAATCTGCAGTGGGTGTCTGCTTGCTGCGATTAGCATGGGAAGGAAGCAGCTGCACAGAGGGATGCGCTGGCAATGAAGATTTTTTTTTTTTTTTTTTTACTTTTTTTTTTTTTTTCTGTTGGGAGAAATTGCCCAAATAACAGGTGTCTATCATCATAAGTGTGGGAATATGCTATTTTTATCATGATGAGGGCCAGATCTGGCCTGTAGGTACTCATTTGAACTCACAGAGAAGTCAGCTGTCCTCAGAATCCCAGGGAGTCAATGTCTTTTCTAAGAGTCTACATTTTTTTTTCCTTCAATCGTTCTCATATGTAAAATTCTCACACTTCAAACATTTTTCGTTTACCAGTCTTTGCCACAAATCTTGCCAACGTAAACATAACGCTTGGTTTGACACAATGCAAAAATTTCCATTCAAAATTAAAACAGTTGATTGCCGTTCAACGTCTCTAATCAAAAGTAATAGAGGAAGTAGTTTTAGCCACCAAATAACACAACCGTGTCTGTATTCTTGCATTCAAGCCTAAAAACATCCATGGTGTCTGAAACTCTCTCACAGTTTAGATACATTGAGAGTACAATTGTGCTGATGGAAGCAGACATCAGGATCATGCCAGATACTAAAAGCTTCTCTTCTGATTTGTATTTGTTTGTTTTGGGCAGGATAGCATGATATAGCCCTGGGTGTCCTGGGATTCACTATGACTAGGATGACTCAGGACGCACAGAGATCTGCCCGCCTCTGCCTTCCAAGTGCTAAAATTCATGGTCTATGCCATCATATCCAGCCATATTGTTTGTTTTAATTATGCTAATCTTATTTGTGTGTGCATGCTCATGTATAAGTATATGACTTGATGGAAACATGCATGCTGAGGCATTCATGTGAATGTCACTGGACAACAGGAGAGAACCAGTTTCCTTCTTCCATCATGTGTTCTGGGTATCAAAATCAGGACATGAGGCTTGGCAACAAATGCCACGATTTACTGGGCCATCTCACCCTCCCCCATTTTATCATTTTAATAAAAAGTGACTAATTGTGTGGAATAGGAAAAACTCTTAGCAGAAACATTCAAAGAAAGGCATGGAACTGTGCCCTGTACAACGATACAGCTTTATGCACTTAGAGTTAAAATGGCATAGCAAATGACTCCCCTTCCAACCATTCAGGTCACGAGGACCCACTTGCTGGGAGTTCATAGCCTTTTAATTTAGCAGTGCAGCTTCTCTACGTAAAACAGCATGAGCCAGGCAAAGTATGACTATAAGAAAAAATACAATGTGCTGACTGCTGTAGTTCTCTCTGCACGGTGGTTTGCTGCACTGGAATGTGACAGAGGAAGAGAATGAGTCCACTGGATGCCAGTGGGCAAGCAGAGGTACAGGTTACAAAAGCATTGCAAGGAGATTCCCAAGTTACTGAGGGTAGAATAGGCAATCGCACATTGTATGGTATCTTCTTGATCATTTAGGATAAACTTTGTTTTCCTCTTGCTTTGAAATTATTTGCTGCCAATAGCACATTCTTGTTCATCTTTATATAACAACCTTTATTCTTAGCTGTGCTGTGCTCTGCTCATGGCGAGTATTCAATAAAATGCTTTACTTCACTTGAGAGCATTATCTAAAGATTAATTCTCTGGTTAATTATATGTCTTCTATTTTTAGTAGATACTGAGAACAAGAACAGCATCTTTGTATCATCTGGGGATGTTACAGAGAGATCATTTTACACACCAAATCAATCTCTTTGAATTTGGTTTTATTATATTAAATATCAAAGGAAGTGTTTATTTTTAGTGGATTAATTTAATAACTGAAGTCAGTATATATTTATTCATTATTTACTATATTAAAATTTTCACCTTTTCCACAAAAATATAACTTTTGCTGCTTAGAGGGATCACAGAATTGAACTTAAATCTTCTCTCTCCCTTTAAGCTTTGTGAATTTTCTATTAAAATTACTCAAATTTATTTTCTAATTGTTCTTTTTCTATGTTTTACGTATGGACCAACATCTTCCTTGTACTCTCTGCAACTGTTCCGATTTTCTTCAAATGCCTTGCTTTGTTCTCTGTATTTCTGATAAGGTCTGCAAAAGTCTGATGCCTCACATATCAGTAAGCTAGGCTGTTCTCAATCCATGATATTCACAAAGGGTAGGGACCAGGAAATCTACATTCTATGTAGCAGCAAAAAAAAAAAAAAAAAAAAAAAAAAAAAAAAAAAATCTTTCAAAACAAAATGGCAAAATGGGCATCTTTAGTGTTGGCCTTAGCATCTTTCAGTAGCTTCTGTTTGAATTCAGAATCATATCTGAGTTTCTCACCAGGACACGAAGGCATACATCATTCACTTCTTGTTCCTCCCTCTTCGCTCTTCCTCCAACTTTCTAGGGCATCACATGGAAATGTCAATAGTCTTTTCTATTCCCCAAATCCTCAGACCTTATTGTATACTGCAAACCTTTGAAATGTTTGTTCCTTATGGCTAAAGTGTTCTTCCTTTGAGTCTTGACAGTGTTAGGACACCAGGAAAACTTTCAGTTCTTGGCTTCCAGTTTATCATTGGAGGGAGCCCTTGCTGGCTACCTGTTTGTAGTGTCAACACATTGACACTCTTCTGATCTGGTGTTGGTCTTACCCCTTTGTTGTCTTGCCCCTTCAGGTCAATCTTACATTCTATGGAAATGTATACTTTCTTTAGTTTTATTTGCACAACCTATTTAAAATATGAACAATGAAGTAGTTGAAAGCTTGAATACTTGTATTGGGCAGATTTTGACACCCGAAGAGCAAGAAAATGCATTAAAAGTCACATTAATAATGGTGATATGCTCTAAAGGTAGTCTCTAGTCAGTCCAAAAGAACCCAGTCCTCAGTTTCAAAGGGAAAGAATCATTTTACAGATTGTCTTTTCAAAAGTAGTTCTGAGGGTGTTTCTATATTCTGAGCTATGCATGGAACGGTTGAGAGGCTTGGCTCTGAGCATCAATATATTCAACCCTGTCTGCCAGTCTCATAAAAAGACACGAGATGAACTAATCATTAATTTGGTTCAGAATTTTAAAATATGTTAGTGCGTGAAAAGAGACTATGAATTTGCAGGAGAATGGGGAAAGGAATGGTGAAGGTTTAGAAGAGGGAAAGGCAAGGGAAAAAAGCTCTAATTATATTATAATTTCAAAAATATAAGAAAGTAAAATAATTTAGTGAATGACTGGAGACTGTACAAATATATTCATAGGATTTAATGTAATTTTTTAGGTCTATTGGTTTAGTATCTACAAGGAACAATCTTAAATTATTAACTATGAGAACTGGCAAGAAACATGTTGAAATTCAGCAGGAAAAGGGAAGAGCTCTTGCTTTGGGAGGAACTGAATTGTGTTTTTGTACATATTAACTTTCCAAGGCAATTCTAATATATTTTATGCCTGATTTATGTATTGTGGTAGGCAGTCACATGCATAATGTGATTTCAGTTTAAACATTTCTTGTAGACAAGAAAATAGAAAGCTTCCTGACTACACATTCTCATCCTACTCTGTCTTCAGAAGGGAGGCCACACACTCTGAAATGACATTATTGTGTACTTATTCCCTTGAATGTGCATTTTCTTATTCTGGAAACTTTTAAAGTCGTTTCTTAGCTCTGGGATCCAAACATTTGTTTGAGTGTAGACAATGAAAACATGGTGGTAGAACCTTGAAAGTTTTGGGTAGTGGTTCCATAGGGCTGGCCAGAGTGCTTACTTTCTGGATATGGGGATAGTGGGGATGGAAAAGGTTGCTTTGCAGCCAGCCGCTAAAGTCTAATTTACTTACTTTGCAATTAGGCCTGAGGCCGACCCTGCCATCGCACTCCTATTGGTACCGAGCCCAGATCTGTAGGAACTGATTAATGCTGAGTGCCTTATGGTTCTTACGTTTGATGATCCTACTCATGTGTCCCACTATCATGTTCCCTCTCTTCACAGTCATCCCACACTGTTGAGTCATTGTCACCTTATCTTCTCTGATTCCCGATCCCTTGCCTCCACACTGATACATCTGGTCCTCTCCCATCTTGTAATTGGGCAGCCCTTTATCTGAGCCACCAGTTTCTACTCTTTCCTATATTTTTAAAATGAAAAGACCTGAATATATGATCCTGTCAGAATAAGCTGTGCTTATAATAAATTGAACTGCCATCGTGAATGAAAAACACATCCATATAAAAATTGAAAGATCAGAGTCTGAAAGTGGGCAGTGATATATATATATTCAGCCAGCCTTTGAGTGCTCGGGACAAGCATCAGGGACAAAGAGGGTTACAGAGAAAACAATAGATGTAAGAATAAGTGCCCAGGGAAGTTGAGACACAGCTTTTAAGATGTAAGATAAGAGCAACATGAGCAGGTGGCAGGTGAAGAAAAGGCAGGAGACCCTCTGCGTGCCTTCTTCTAACTCTCATTAAAATAAAAAGATTAAAGGCACAGAGATGAAAAAATGAATTTTAAAAAAAGAAAGAGTGAAATTGAGATGCAAAAGCAAACTCATTGGCCCCATTGCCTCTCCCTTCTCCCAGTTCCATGTCCTTCACTTTTATTTCTGACAAGTCAGTTTCCAGGATTGATACTAGACTTTGAACTTCATAATGCAAAAATTCCTTAACATTCTTTATAGGATGGGCAATTAGCCATGTCTATGCTGTAGAATACACATGCTGATGCTTTATTGTCCCCAGTGTTTGCCCATTCAGTTCTCTGTTTCTCTTTGAATGACTTCCCCCACTCATTATCTATAGACACTTTAAGTGTACTACCATGTTTAGAGTCATTTTAGTTGGTTTTTCAAGATTCCACCAAAGTGAATGTGCCTCTTTCTTCCTGTTTAACGTCACCGTAAAAAAAATATTCTTACTTCTACCTTCTATATTAGCTCACTCTTACCTTTATTGAGTGAAATCTCTTTCCACTAGTGGCACTAAGCTTGTGAGAGCCACACTCAAGCTTGCTTTTCATATCTAAAACAGTTATTTGCAGACACAGACATGCTTCCATTTTTAAATCACGAACTGATGAGCCATGTGTGTAACAGGAAAACAAATTTTGTTTAAGTCAGTTACTGTATGCTTAACCCTCTGGATTTTTTTTTTTAAAGAAAAGAGAAATTTGTGTATTCATCATCCAATAATTTATATCTTCAGAGAGATAAGTAGGTTTCTGAGAATTGTGTTATTTGTTTGTACAGAATCAGGAATTTTAGATGGTCATATCTCCCAAAATAGAAGACTATGTGATTCATTTCTTGGCTGTTTGTCTACCAAGTATAAAATAGCCTGTGTATTAATGATAAAACAACATAAACCTATCATTCATGATTGAGACCCAGAGTCGCCTAAAATCAGCCTCTGGGGAGATGCTGCTTAGTCATATATGTATATATATATACATATATATGGTTATATATACATGCATATATGTGTATATAACCATATATATATATATATATATATATATATATATATATATAATTTTTAACTAAAAGCTTTCATATTATAAACATGAGAATGTAGTTCACACTGGTTTATAAATTTATGGAATGATTTATTATTTGATAAAAAGAACAAGAGCTTGTGACATTAAATTAGAGCACATGGTACCACTGCCAATATTATACAAAACAATATGCAAATACCTTACAGAAACAGAGCAGGACTTTAGAAGGCTGATAGGATTGTTCTTTGAGGAGACACAGAGCCAATTTGTGCTGCCACCATCTTGTCAAGACAAGACTGCCCTCCTCCTCAGGGTGTGTTCCGTTTCCATAACCCCTGTTTCCCAATGACTCTCAGTTTGTAAAACATCTGCAGTCTTGCTGGGACTGGGCATAAGCATGAGATTTGGGGAGACACACACACACACACACACACATCTTTGTTTCATACAACAGAGTAGTTATTACCATTTTTATTCTTTCACCCACCATATGTTACCTTGGTGGACAGAGAGATGGGAGAGAAAGGGAAAGACAGGAATCCACAATGTCAATAAAAATAGATGACAAATACTTTCCACAGGAGACAGTGCTCTGGGACTGTCTCTGGGAAAAATACTAGGCATTTACGTAATAATAGTAAAAAAATCTCTTAAAATGACTTAGTGCTTAAATTAGAAACTTAAAAAATATTAACTCTACTAGAACACAATGTATTGGGTTTTAAAGTTAACAAGATGAAAAGTATTTGTAAAAGAAATAAATATTCCAACAAAGAAGAGCAGAGAAAACATTCTGAGATTGAGTTAGGGATGCAAGTGTGTTTACTGCTTTAAGCCCTCCCGTTGGGCAGTCCTATTTTATGTCTGGATGCCAACCTTCCTTTAATAGAAATAAAACATTTTCAGTAATAAATATAATGGTGGTAGGTACCATTTGCTTCCTCAGAAGAGCAAAATGGCCCAAGACCTTAATGTCTTATTAATTTAAGTGAAAATATTTTGAAAGATTGTTTTTTCAATTTAAATATTCTTTCAAAGCTTTTTAAATAGTAAGCATTTGTTAGTTTTGTTTTTATATTTTTGCATAGATAATTTTGTTATGTGAATTTATTCTGAATCTCTTGCTGTATTTTTCTGGACATGTATGGTTTATATGGGAGTTTCCAAACATTAGCTGATCCAACACTGTATATTTAAATAATATGAGACTGTATAAAATCATAAAATGTGTGTGTGTGTGTGTGTGTGTGTGTGTGTGTGTGTGTGTGGACACACACACATGCAGGCATGTGATATAGAACATGTATGGAGATCAGAGGACAACATTCAGGAGTCAGTTATTTCTTTCCATCATAAGGGTTCTGGGGATTGGGTTGAAGTCTTCAGGCTTGGCAACAATCACCTTTCTCCCCTGAGCCAACTTGATGACTCTAGCCAGTAAATTAGTCATTGATAAATACATTATTTCCTGACATTTAGGAATTAGTAGCCTTTTCAAAATGTAAATACCCAGATTCCCATCTTGCAATCATAAAGGACTATGCTCATTCTGTTGGTAAGAAACTTAGAGCCACAGAATGTGTGGCTGTCATTTCTTGTTTGCCACCTCATGCTCATTCTCTTACAAAGGTCCTTTTCAACAGTTTGGACACAGTCAAATGATGTACTCCGAGTAACAAAGATTAGATGCAGGTCTACTGGCCCCGAACACAGGCTCATGAAAACTAAATTATTTTGCTTCCTAATTTATAAAGTGGTTATATTATATTCTCTGGTAGAAGACCCTAGATATGAAATATTTCTCCAGAGGAATCTCAGGTTTTTCAAACTTTGCCAGTAAAATCTTAAGCTCTTTCCCTTCTGTTGCCAATATTTGTTTTCTTGGCAGGAGCTCTGTTTTCATCAAAAAATGTCAGGAATTTGATTCAATTTGAACTATGTAAAATATTATCAAAGTTGCACACTTTCAGTTTTTCCAGACCCAAAACAAAGGCTCATGTTAGTTCAGAGTGAGTCAGGCAAACAGGGCAAATGCCGAGGGAGCTCACTCTGAGGCATTCCACAAGCCTTTAGTGAAGGGAAAACTCCCAGTTTAACATTGAAGTGGTTCACTACTGACCATGATATTCAAGGAGACTAAAACAGACCAATCATTGCCAGGGGCCATGACAAACGTTAGAAAACATCCAGGTTTCCCTCAGGCTAAATATGTTCAGTATCAGGGATGCAATGGTATTGTGAGGCAGTGGCAGTCTGGTTTGCAACCAGTTCCACCATGATGAAACACCAGATTCTACTGGGATATGATTAGGGTGTTAGGTTTTCTAGATGTCTGCTGTGACTATTCTTGATTAGTGACCCAAGGGCCTTCTGGTGGACCACTTTTTTATATTTTGCTTGGGTTGATGGGATTATATAAACCATTTTCTATACCCAGAGTCTAGAAATTCTGGGAGGCTTGTCTGCACTTGAGAAGGCAGTATAATCCACATCTTTCATGAAATTAAGAAAAGCCAGAAAATATGTTACCAAGGTAGATGTCACAGGAGTGACAGTAGTCCTGCTTGGATAGAACTGAATGCCTAGAAATAGAAAGATAAGTCTAATGATTACATATCAAGACTCAGAAGAGAGACAAAGGCAACCGGTAAAGAACAACTGTCTCAACCATAAAACATTATTTCTAGAGTTCATTCAAATGTCTTAGACTAGAGGATATATTTGCGATGTTTAAAACAACTGCTCCATCAAAAATTCTGCTTCTACCTACAGTAGAGTTAATTTCATTTTGCAAGGCTGGAGACACTCAGGCTCAGATCATTTTGGTCTCCCTATTCATCCACATCTAGTAGCTGATCACGATGACACTGAACCCTGGTAAAACTGTCCACTTTGGTCATTTTCTTGATTGATGTAAGTTACATCAATCTAACAGTGGTTGATATCATCGGTTACGCTGGCTGGAATTAACGGATCGATTGTGTCACAATTCATGTTTCTCATAGCAAAGATAACAATTTAAAAGATAGGTTAAGAAGAATGGCTAAAATTCCCATTTAAGTAAGGTGAAATTAAAGCATTAAGGATGAAAAATTTTAAATCACAAATTAAAAACTTTGTCACAAATTGGTTAATTTAAATCATCATCTCTGAATTTTTGGCATTATCACAATACTATTTTTATATTAGTAAAATGTTGAGATTCTTGATTATGTTGAGGAATATTATAATAATTCTGCTGCCTTTAATTTGGCTAGGATATTTATAATTAATATGTTATCAAAGTGAACTTTTTGAGTTTTGGGACAAGAAATCATCATCCTAAAATACAAATTTTAAAATTAACCTAGGGCCAGTGTCAAGAAGAGTTATAACTAGAAGTCTGTGTTCACATATCTATTCATTTCCTTTAGGAGATGGTAAACTGTTAAACACACACACACACACACACAAACACACACACACACAAACACACACATACACACAAACACAAACTGAGAACAGACAAAATTTTGTTTCAGGGTTTTCAGTTTGATTTGTTATGCTAAAATTATTTATTGAATTAAAAAAATAACACTAAATAGTCTGAAAGATAGTCTTGCTGATTTATTATTTTAATTTGTTTAAATTAAACCCTATTTATTGTATGAATGTGTTCGTAAAAGTACATTGAGGTTGTAGTCTTGAACAAAAGAACCATTGTACTGAAATTCTTTCTGCCCTAAAACAACTTCAGGTTTCTTAGTAATACAAATATAGGCATGTGCTCAAGTGGACGTGTGCACACACCCAAATTCATATTGCTTTGAGCTATTATGAAATTTAACCTTTTATAATTATATACCTGTTGAAAAAATTGATATGATATCAAATACATGTACTTCAGAAATACTGTTTATTATTATTTGACCTTTCTACATACATAAATAGAAATTTTCTAATTCATACAATACATTTTGATTATATGATCTCACCTTCTCCAAATACTCCAAAATTATTCACATTTCCTACCCACGTAACTATATGTTCTTTCTGTCTCTCTCACAAAAAAACTAAAACAAAACTTCTAAACAAAAATCTTACAATCAAAACAACCTAAAAAATAAATAACAAATTCACCCCTCCCCAGACATAAAAATCTTACCGTATCTTAGAGTTTGCTTTGTGTTGGCCCACAACTCTTAGGAGTGGTACCTGCCCTGGATTGTGGTTGACAGAACCAGTGACCCTCCATTAGAGTAAATTGATTTCCCCTTTCCTGGCAGATATTACTTGTAAATTTACATCATTAGGAAGCATTTTATTGATATATTTCTCTAGCAGAATATTGTTACTTGATTTTTCCCCTACAATCTACCTAGTCTTGTGTTCTTGATCACGTTAGCAGTGTTGGATATTGGGTGTTATCATATGGAATGGGCTCAAATATAATAAAAAATGCAACCCCCCCCAAATTGTACTACTTCTGCACAAATAAATCTTGTAGGCAGGTCTCTGTTGTAGGTCACAGTGTCTGTAGCTGGATGATATTGATGATCACTTTTCTCCTCTAGTAAAGTGCAAAATATCTTCTAATACTATCAGCCATAATTAGTAGAGATGAATCATCTAGTCTGTCGCTGGCTTGGTTTCTCCAGGTTTGATGGCATGAGGAAGTGGTGTATTCAGCAATAGAGACTTATTATTAGGTTGTGGAAAATAACCAATATCTTTGCCAATAGTGTACAGTGTTTAGGAGGTTTAGTGTTAGGAGGTTCTATGGGATTATTTTCACTAAGGACTTAACAAGAAATAAGCCATTCCTAGCACTTGAGCTTTTACTTAGTCTACTTGGGGCAGCATTTCCATATTGTATGGTGACTCTATTTAGATCCCTTTCTTATATGTATATATTTTTTAGAAAACATCTATATGGTCATATGTTTTGGTGTGGCTTTTCAAAATGTCTTTTATGTTAGTTTTCTCTCTTCATACTCCTTCCTTTACCCTTCCCTACTCTGTACCTCACCATTTAATTTTATTATAGTCCCTCCTTTATCTCTTTGTACCATTCTACTCTATTTCCCCTTCCTTAGGAGATTTCCTCCTTTCCACTTGTCCCTTACTATCTATATTCTATGTTTATTCATACTAAAATTTATGTGTCTAAACTTAAAAGCTATCACGTGTTGGGAGCCGACTTTTAGCAGAAAGCGGCTAGAAAACAGCTATCATCCTTGCAGCCATCTCGAGCCATCTACCCTGACATGAGACTTGTTTTCAACAGCCTACAACAGCTGAGCACACTCTGATAAACATCTTTTTTATCCCACATATCTTGTTTTGCTGTTTAGTGCCCCCTGCTGCAAGGCGCACGGGCTATCCATGCCTGCAAGGTGCATGGTGCACGGGCTATCCCCGCTATTCAAGCCTGTAAGGCTTATGTCATATCCACACCTGCAAGGCATGTGGTATCCACGCACCTACAAGGCACATGACAAAGTGTATAATACCCCGGTCTTCCCTTCAAAAAGAGAGAGACAATAGGAGACACAATAAGAGAGAAAAGGAGAGACAATAAAGGAGAAACGAGACTTGATCAGAACCTCTGTCTTGTCTCCATTCTTCGAGTCTCCTATCCCCACTCTCTCTCTTGCTAGGCCCTGACCCACGGACCGGAGCAACAGAGTAGTCTGCAACATTTTGGCCCCAAACCATGGGGCAGAACGGTCTGCAACATAGTGGCCACCAAGCCAGGCAGTACAGACCTCAACAAACATGGACATAATAGAGAAAGCATACAATATCTATCTTTTTGTTTGTGGGCTACGTTATGGATGGACAAGTATGTCTGTAGTAAGATGCAGAGTTGTTTGGGTATGTACCTGAGACTCATATACTGCAGTGGATTGATTCTCTGTTTCCTTAGGAAGCTACATGCTGATTCTTATACTGGTTGTACCAGTTGGTACACCCACAAACAATGACTAAATATTCCCCTTCTGCATCCCCATCAACATGGGTTATGATTTTTTTTATTTACCTTGGCCATTCTGACTGGCATAAGATGAAATCTCAAAGTAGTTTTAACTTTTTTTAAATTCTTTCTAAACACATTTTTTTTCTCATAGCTAAGGATGCTGGACATTTTAAGATATATACAGCATCCCATGCCATTTCTGAGAATTTTTCATTTACTTCTATAATCCACTTTTAAATTGTTTTTCCTTTGATGTTCATTTTAAATTCTCTATATATTCTGGATGAGAATCCTCTATTGAATATGTCATTGGTAAAGATTTTTCTGTTGTGTAAGCTGATGTTTTGCTTGAATGATGCTATATTATGATGGATAGATGCTTTATAACTTCAAGAATTTGCACTTATTAATTGCTGTTCTTAGAGTCTGTGCTATCAGTATTCTGTTTCAGAAAGTCACTTCTCTTCCAATGACTTTAAGTCTATTCCTAATCTTTCTTCTTTCGAATTCAGGACATTTGCTCCCATGTTGAGGTCCGTGATCTATTTGGACTTGAGTTTTATGCAGAGTGATAGATATGAACCTATTTACATTCTTCTATTTTCAGCTATCAAACTGGCTCAGCACCATTTTTTAAAAAAATACTGTCTTTTCTCCAGTGTGTACTTTTTAAACATTTTTTTAAAAATAAAACTCGGGTGTCTGTATGTGTTTTAAACATGAATTCTGATGTACAAAGAGATAGAAATTATCCTAATAAAAGCAATGAGAAATAGTTTAGTAGCTTGGTATTCTTACAGGCACAAGTAGACTTGCTGAATTTTAATACACCCCCTTTTTAAATAGATTTTTAATGTGTATTTTTTATGTGTATTTTTTTTTAATGTTTACTGTAGCTGTCTTCAGACACATCAGAGAGGGAATCAAATCTCATTACAAATGGTTGTGAGCCACCATGTGGTTGCTGGGAATTGAACTCAGGACCTCAGGAAGAAGAGTCGATACTCTTAACTGCTGAGCCATTTCTCCAGCCCCGAGTACACCCCTTTAACACATATAATTTTTGGATTTATTACTAACCATATTGCTTTTATAAGGACCTAAGGATCATTCTATCCTTCTTTTTGCTGAGAATCTCAATTTGGGCAGAAGATTGTATATTATTTCAGTTCTATTTTTATCCAGAGCATATTAACATACATTGCATGGAATAAAGACCACTTCATAGCAGATGAGTTGAGCTTGATTTTTCAAGAAAGGGTTTCTCTGTAAAGCCCGGGCTGTCCTGGAACTAACTCTGTAGACCAGGCTGGCCTCGAACTCAGAAATCCGCCTGCCTCTGCCTCCCAAGTGCTGGGATTAAAGGCGTGCACCACCGCTGCCCAGCTTATTTTAACTCTTGTAAAGTCTTTATTATGGTACAGATTGAAGAGATTCTCTCCATCTTAATACATTTCACTATTCCTCTGCTACTACACCGTATCTCTAGATCCTTGTGTACTCAACATACATCTTAGTAAACACCCAACTAAATTAGAAAGTACGAAAGTGGTATTTCTATTCTTACTAGTGTGTGTGATCATTGATCTTGGCTTTTATTTTGACTGGATTAAGAAACAACTACAAGGCAAATCTCTGAGAATACTTTTGAGGGACATTTTTAATCAGATTATCTAAAATAGGAAAACTCATTCTAAGTGTAAGTTGCACCTTCACACACCTACATACAAGGATGTTGAAGAAAGGCTTGCTTTTGTCTGTGGGCTTGAGCTTATCTACACTGTTGCAATTGTCAATGCTTTTGCGTTCATTCACTAAAATCAGAATCTAGACTTTTCAGGCTTCCAACATGGACTAAAGTCCAGCTTCTCTCCAGGAACCATCCAGAAGGCTCTTAGGTTGAGTGATAATCAAGTTCTCGTCTATTCCACTGTGAGACATTCAATGTTAGAACACCTGGACAATCTTGTATAAGGCAATTAAATAAGTCCAATCCTATTTTATATTCATTCTGTTGGTTCTATGCCTCTAAAATCCCTGACTTATAACAGTTAAAATGGGTCATATTTAATTAGAGATTATAGCATATGCCTATACATCAGGTTAAATAATATGACTTTAATTCACTATTGCTTTCTTGATAAAACATAAACTTAAGTCACTTAAAATATCAAAAGTTTAAACAGTACACTTAGGTAGCTAAAAATTCAGATTTTACCTGATCTAGAGATGGCCCCACCAGCCAATTTCCATTCTTTCTCCCTTGCTCTCTCTACACAGGATACCCCCACCCTATTCCCCTCCAGATCCCTCTTTCTTACCCACTTTCCTACCTCTGTCTACCTCAGATATCTATTTTATTTCCCCTTCTGAGAAATAAAAAATTAGGCATCCTCCCTTGGGCCCTACTTGTTATTTGGCTTCTTTACGTTAATAAATTGTAGAATGATTATCCTGTACTTTACGGCTAATATCCACTTACAATTGAGTGCATACTATGCATGTACTTTTGGGTCTGAGTTAGCTCACTTAGGAGAATAACTTCTAGTTCCTTACATTTCCTTGTAAATCTCATGATGCCATTGCTTTTAGGAGCTGAGAGGTATTCCATTGTGCAAATAAACCACTTTTTTTTTTAATCAGTTTTTCTTTTGAAAGCCATTAGGTTGTTTCTAGTTTCTGGCTATTATTAGTAAAGCTGCAATGGACATGGTTGAGCAAGTGCCTAAAAGTTGTACAGCTCGGTCTTGAGGTAGAACTATTCTTACTTTTCTGAGAAATAGCCAAATTGATTTTCATCTGGTTGCTCAAGTTTACATTCCCAGAAGCAATGGAGGAGCTTCCCATTTTCTCTTAAGTTTTAAGTTTCTCTTTAAGTGCTGTCTCTTAAGTGTTTGATTTTAGCTATTCTGATAGGTGTGAAGTAGAATCCCAGAGTCATTTTAATCGGCATGTTCCTGATGATTAAGGACATTGGACATTTCTTTGAGTATTTCTCAGCCATAAGAGATTCACGTGTTGAGAATTCTCTAGCTCTGTACTCCACTTTAAAAATTCTGTTGTTTAAGTTGCTAACTTCTTGAATTATTTATATATTTTGGATCTTAGCCCTCTGTTAAATGTAGTGTGGTAAAGATCTTTTTTCAAGCTCTAGGCTATTGTTCTGTCCTATTGATGATTTCCTATGCTTTACAGAAGCTTTTCGGTGTCATGGAGTCACATCTATTAATTGTTGCTCTTAGTGCCTTAGCTAGGGGTGTTGTGTTCAGGAAGTTATCTCCTGTACTCTCGAGTTTAAGCCTACCTCCTACTTTTTGTTCTGTTAGATTTAGTATATCTGGTTTTACATTGAGGTCTTTGATCCAACTGGACTTTACATTGTGCTGGGTGATAAATATGGATCTACTTGCCTTCTTCTTCATGCATATGTTCAGTTAGACAAGCAACATTTGTTGAACATGTTCTCTCTTTTCCGTTGAATGGTTTTGGCTTCTTTTTCAAAAATCAAATGTCCACAGGTCTGTGGGTTGATTTCTGGGTCTTTGATTCAATTCCATTGATCAACCTCCTTGTTTCTATACCAATATCATAGAGATTTTATTACAATTGCTCTCCAGTAGAGCTTGCAGTCAGGGGTAGGGAAACCTCCAGAAGTTTGCTTTAGCTATTCTGAGGTTTTTGCTTTTCCACATGAAGTTGAAAATTTTTTCTTTCAATCTCTGTAAAAAATTGTGTTGAAATTTTGATATGAATTGCATTAAATATGTTGATGGCTTTTGGTGAAATATCCATTTTTACTATGTTAATCCTACTATGCCATGAGCATGGGAAGTCTTCCCAACTTCTGATATCTTCTTCAATTTCTTTCTTAAGAGACTTGCAGCTTTTGTCATATAAGTCTTTCATGTACTTGATTAGAGTTACAAGATGTTATTGTAGAAATTTTTAATTTCAATCCTGGATTTCTACCCCACCTTTTGCAAGTTAGTCCCTGGATAAATGACATACACAACTTTTATTCTTTACAATAACCTTTAAACAGCACAAAGAGCTGGGCAGATATCTACACTCTAAACTGTTAGAATCTACTTTCCTATTAATAACCCCGAGTTATTACTTGCTATGTTTCAATTGGTGTGCTCTTAACTCCAATTGGCCGGCCCTCAAGACCATGTTTTCTTTAGTTACCTATTAACAATAACTTGGGGGCAAGGTTACACAGGACCATTTGGGTGTAAGTGTGGACTTTCTTGTCTCTGGTTTAACCAGTGTTGGGAGACCCAATTAGCATTACAATACACAGTGAAAGACAAAACCTTAGACAGATATTTTATACTATTTGTGGCTATTGTGAAGGGTGTTGTTTCCCTGATTTCTTTCTCAACCTATTTATTTTTTCTGTAAGAGGGGACTACTGATTTTCTGGACTTAATTTTTGTGTCTAGCCACTTTGCTGACAGTATTCATCAGCTGTAGGAGTTCTTTGGTAGAATTTTTAGGTCACATATACACTATCATATCATATGTGAATAGTGATACTTTGATATGCTATCAAAGAGACCTGTCTATTGGGAGACTCTAGGTAAGACTCCTAGAGTGGAAGACATAGTACATAAAGTGGCCACTGCCATTGTACTCCCAGTAGAGGGATGAGAATAGCAACCTTCCCACAAAACTTTGGACTGAAAATGTATCCTGTCTACAAGATGTGCAGGAACACAGGAGAGGGGGTTCTCTCTGAACCTGTTACCTGCATATAGATCCTGTTCACCTAACTGGTGAAATGAAAATTTCTATTTTCTTTGGAAACTCAGTTGTAACCTGTGATGTATGCCAGAATGTTGTCTTGTAAGAAGATCCTAACAAAGATGATTGGAACCACCCCAAAGAACTACTAAACAGGCCCACTAACCTCTTTTCCTATTAACATTCTTTCTCTACTACCTCTGGCAGATGGGTGAGAAAGGAGGTTAAATCATTTAAGAGCCCTAACTCAAGCGGTTTTGAAGCATCTAAGCCTACAAACTGGGCAATGTGTCTAGCCTCAGTGGGAGAGCTTGAGGCCAGTCTTTCAGTGAGTTGATATGCCAGTGTAGGATGATACCCAAGTAGGGGCTTCCTTTTCTCAAAGAAGGAGAGAGGGGAGTGGGGGAAGGAGCTGTTGGAAGGAGGGGACTGGGACTAAAGGGAGGCAGCCATTGGGATATAAATTGAATTAATAAGTAAATTAATGAAAAAAAATCCTGATTTAAGTCTCAATAGTATTTCAACTTATAAGTGAATATTCAATCATCGATTATTATAAAATTTATGATGTGACTCAGAGATTACAGTACTCACAGGAACTGTCCTATCAAAATTGCTTGGAGGTTATTCAAAGAAGAGCATTCTAGTTCCATAACAGGCTTTAGAAAATATTAAGGGAAAATGTCCCACTTATGATAAATCCTGGATACTTGCTTGATAATTCTCTCTTTCCCTGTTTGTCTCTGTTTTAGAAACACACACACACACACACACACATGCGTACGCACAAGCACACCACATACACACACACACACACACACAGAGAGAGAGAGAGAGAGAGAGAGAGAGAGAAAGAGAGAGAAAAAGAGAGAGAGACTTTACATTCAGTACTCTAAGTCATGAATTATATGAATTATTGACACCAGATCTTTTTGAGAAGAGGTCAGTGTTCTTGTTCATATGATACTCAATGTTTATTCTTTGATTTTTGCACCACTTCCAAAGAAGGAACCAAAATACAAATTCATGAGGGCAGATTCTAACAAAATTACATAAAACACTTTATTTTCTATCTTGAGTTCTTTATTATTTTAATTTTAAAATTAAATTAAATTTTATATATAATAATACTTATATATTTACATAAGAATATTTATATATTTTTCATATCTTCCTTGGATTTTCCGAATCTTTGGTTATTTACTTATCTATCTTTCAAATTATTTTAATTTTGATAACCCACCCACAAACCTAATTAGTGTTCATATAGAACCAGTGTTGTCCTGAGTGAATAACTGTTCCTGATATGAGTTCAACCATGTCAAAGACTACAATGCCTCAAATATATGGGAATGTCAAGGCCTTTCTGGGTTAAGGCCCAGAGAGATGTCAAGCCTTCTTCCACTATGGGTGTAGATGTTGAAGTGTGTACAGAAAATGTACACTATCGATTTCTTCTTCCTTGATGACTATGGCCTGGAGACTGAATTCTCCCCTACAGCAACTTCTACTAGAGAGATTACTAAATCTCACTTCTTATTTAGCTAAACCTGCCTTGTTGTTCATCTGTATGCAGTAACCCCACCTCCCTGATCAACTCTCTACAATAAATACACCAAGCTTCTTGGGTGCTTTGGCTTTTCCATCTGAGAGGTTAGAAACCACCACCTCCAAATCACAGTTTTAATGTACATATGTCTGTCTTTTCTTTATTTCTTCTCAGCTTTACTTAAGCCAAACCTTAGAACCATGTAAGAGTATGCCAAGTGCTGCCCATATACATATAAGTATGAACCCATCCATTGTAGCATACAAAATCTACCATTGGCCATACCACCAAAAAATAATCATTTTCCTTCTCCAGGATCTGTCAACTGCCAATAGCTTCTCTATAAGAAATTGGTCTTAGAGATTATCTCCCCATCTGGACTGACTGGCTTGATCATATACAAGTCTTGTGCTTGTAGGTTCATTCATTGTAGCTAATGTAGCTTCATGCGAATAATAGCTATATCTGTGCCCAAAAGGCAGTATTTCACAGTGCTTCGATCTATCACCTGCCTTTGACATTCTTTCTTTTCCCTCTTTGGGAATATTTCTTTAGCCGTTGTAAGGTGGGAGGTTGATAACAGTATCCCACTTAAGGTTGAGCATTCAATGTTTTCTCAGGACTTTGACCAGTGACACTGTCCACTTTTGAGTGCAGTGCTTTACATTCTCTAGTCAGATCAAGTTTCTATTTCTCTCAAGACTCATCATGTATTAACTCTAGAAGATATTCCTTGTCTTTCCTGCTTTGAAGTGAACTTCCTAACTCTAATAGGAATATCTTCTAGAGTTAATACATCACTCTTTCAGTTTTAGAAATGGAAATGAGTTCTTCATATTTTCTTCTACACATACCCTGGCCACTGATTAAAATTGACAGACAGGTTTGCTTCCTGTCTGTTATGTGTTCCTTCACAAATTATTTCCCAGGATTGGTTATTGTTCCACCCTATTAAGGCCAGTAGTTGGTTATAGTGTCAGGTACATACTGAACATGAAACAATAACAGCTTGCATACAAGTTGGCAGTGTTTATTAGGCAATTGCTTTTTTATATCTTTGAAATACAGTATTTCTCCAGTCTACATAATGCTGTTCTCCAGGAAAAAAAAAAGATCATTCAATGTACCTTGGCACAAAGCAGTTATGTGTTCCAGATGATGCCTATACTGGTGAATGTCTGAATCATGTAAAGGTGATCATGACTCAAAGACATTCAGATGTTGTTTCTGATAAGGAGTTGATCAACTCTGAGATCTAGAAGATTTGAAAATATTCAAAATCAATGTTTCTAGAGATTGGACAAGTATTTATCTTCTACATGCTTTCATCCAATATTCTTTTTAATTTTGACTAGAGCAACAATTCTCATGAAGATTATAAGATCACTTAAGTATCATCTGTCTGAGAAATGCTAAAACAAGAAGACAACAAATTCTGATATTACATCAGACGCTGAAGTTCCATCCAGAGCATGTTCACCATGTAGTTAAGATAGACACGCTGCTATGCCTGGGAAAGTTTTATAAGATATAGAACAGTTTGCATAATTTTAATTCATGTCTACAGGTTCAGGAGATCTTGGATTTTATGCTCTGGTGGATGCAGGGGTAGAGGGTACGTTTAAACTATGTGATGATACCAGTGCTACCAATAAAACTTTAGACTCCTTAATCTCTGAAATTCTGATTTTTTCCTGCCATATATTTTAAACATTTAAAATGAACTTTAAATAACTTTCTGGTGTTTTCAAAGTTAACTTGATGCTAGACTAAGAATGTAAAGTGTAAATTTGATTTTTTTTTTAATAAACTAAAGTCAACTCACAAATTGCCCATTTAGAAAACCTGTGTGTTGGTAGTCCTGCACTTATCTCTGTGTGTATATGTTAGTGCACAAGTGTGTTCAAGTGCACATGCATGTGTGTGCAAACATGTGTGGGGGAGTAGAATCCAGAGGTCGAATTTAGGTATTGTTCCTCAGGAGCCACCCACATTGCTTTTTGAGTTTTTTCACTGGGACATTATTGAGACAAATTTGTCTAGGCTGACTAGCCACTGAGTCTATGCTAACCTCCTGCCTCTGACTCCCTAATCATAGAATTACAAGCATATACAACCACATTCAGCTTTTTATGTGGGTGATGTGGATTTAATTTAGGTAATCATGCGTGTGTGATATGCCTTGTATCAATTAAGCTGTTATATCCAGGATCATGATTTTCCTATTATTGGAGACTCTTACATTATTTTTTTCTTATGGGTAAGGAAAAAAATATAGACAAAGAAATGATTAATGATTTTTTCAAAGTTTTACTTACCGTCATTTGTAGGAAAAACATTTGAATTTGTGATGGCCAACCTAGTTGGATTAGGAAGCAATTAGGCCATCAACAAGACATACCTATTGTGCCTATGTGAATGGTTCTGGAGAGGTTTTACAGAGCAGAGAGGATCTATCCTGAATGTGAGCAGCATGATCCTGTGGACAGGCCTCCTGGATAGAAGAAAGACAATAGGAGAAATCTACAAGAGTGCTGATACTTCTTCTCTTTGCCTCCTAGTTAGTCCCATGGAAGACTGACCTCCTCCTGCTGCTCTGTTTTTCTTGTCATGATGGACTTAATTCATGTTAGTTGTAAGGCAAAATCAACCCTTGCTCTTGTCTAGTTGCTTCTTGTCTAGTATTATGTCACTGTGTTATATAGGTCAACACTTCTTATCAACTTTACTCCAAGGGCATTCTGTACTTCTTGCAATTAAACAAAGCGATTATTATTTAACAGTGTGGATTTAACAGCTCTGGGAAAAAAGGGAGAAATGCTGGGTCTGAGCTGATAGTGTCAATCTGAGTTGTAAATAGAACTCAAGTTTCCCGACTTCAAACAAATGTTAAAATAGCACCAGTCCTTTTTGGAAACAGTAAGATGCATTCCATTCCTCTATAAAGAAACATTTTGATCTTTGTAAATGAAACTGTTGAAAGATGAGATATGAATCCTGATTATGTAAGTATATAAATTTTTGCATTTTATGAACTTCCTTGCTTTTTCTTTTTGTCAGAAGTACATTGTGTAACATTGTGGTAGTTTGAATAAGAATGTTCTCATAGGTCCACAGGGAATGGAGCTATTAAGAACTATGAACTTGTTGAAGTAAGTTTGACCTTGTTGGAAGAAGTGTGTCACTGTTCTGTGGACTTTCAGTTTCCAAAGCCCAAGCCAGGCCTAGTGGATCCTGGTATCTTCCTGCTGTTTGCAGATCAAGATGTAGAACATTCAGCTACTCCTCCAGGACCATGTCTACCTGCATGCTAACATGCTTCCTGCCATGATGATAATAGACTAAATCTCTGAATTGTAAGTCAGCTATAATTAAATGTTTTCTTTTATAAGAGTTGCTATGGTCATGGTATCTGTTCACAGTAATAGAAATCCTAACTAACTAAGACAAATATGATATGAAGTTAAATAGCATGCGGTGGAAAGAAGAATATTTTATTATTTTGTTGTTTATTAAAGTATACAAGATGTGTGTTCGAAAACAAGTTACAGTAAGTCTTATACCCTAAGTCAACTAAAAATAAATTAAATTTCTTTTCCAGAGGCATTGATATTTATTACCTGATTTATTTTATTGCCTTAATCTTTATTAAAGATTGTGTACATATAAAAGATAAGGCAATAGTAATTCTAACAGCTGAAAAGCAGGAGAAAAAAATCAATTTTCAGCCTGCTGAATCTTATCAACCTCAACCACGAGTCAAACATTTCAGTTCTTCAGAGAGACAATTATAAAATAAAAATGTTTACGAAGTATATGTCACATGTGTTTTACAACCTTTGAATTTTGTCTTCAGGAGCTTTTGAATCATTGCTGCTGTTTATAATCTGCATTTGTTATAAAAAATCAACTATACAGTGATTCAAATATAGTTCTTATGAACAGAATAAAAGAAGAAATATGAATAAAAAAGAAATCAAACAATGGGAGAGGTTTTTGGGGTGCCTTGAGAAGAATATTTGATTGGTTTTTTTGAGAAAAGCCCACTGGGATAACATTACCTTGAGTTTATAAAGGAGCAGAGTGCAAACTCCACTTCCAAGGGGTCTCTGAGCAAGCAGGTGAAGCAAGAAATTTATAAAAGACTGGTGTACATAGAATATGTGCCAAATTATTGTCAATTGCGTTTTGGCTTCAGCCTAAACAATATTCACCTTTGGGATTCAGGCACATCTGGAAATGTCAGCTAGGCAGCCTGAATAGGCAGGGCTTTCAGACACTTAATCTATACAAGACTCAGAAAACCTACTAGAAAAGGGTAAGAGATTCCATCCCTAGCCAGATGGAAGAAGTGGAGCATATAGTGTCAGGTAAGCCAGTATTGCCTCAACTTCGATGCTATTTTCCAAAATCTTATGTCTGCATTACAAATCAGGAAATCTCTGTGCAAATATTTCAAAGCTTTTGGATCCATGTCTGTGTTGTCTAATCCTCCTCAGAGAACGTGATGTAAAAGGGGCAGGGAATATTTTACCTCCTATACTTGAAGTCCGTAACAGACTTTTGGCTTCTCTGGGTTTCTCATGGATAAACAACGATGTCTGGAAGGAACAGTAGTGAATGTTAGAAGAGCCAATTATAAGTCACTTAAGGGAATGGAGTATGCTGTATTATTTGTTGAGAGAAGGCATTAGTACTTGGATGAGCTGATAGTATAAATTTTAGAGTAACAAGTAGAAGACATCATGGAAGGGTCAGAGAATACCCTGTGGATTTATTGAGCCATCAGAGGCATCTTTATTACCTAGAAGAGTCATGATGGCAATATGTATACATTGTTGCAGCAATGATTAGCAGAGTGGTTTATGCAATTGGAAATTGGTAAACTGGTAGGAGATTATCTCTGTTTGATATTGGAGGCATTGGCAGTTGTGCTTACTACTGTGGTCTTTCAAAGGCCTTATTGAAGTGATAATGTTCTTGTATTAATCAGGGTTTTCTAGAGTCACCGAACTTATGGAATGTCTCTATATATTGAGGGAATTTACAATCTCTAGTCCAACCTAAAATTGGTCAGCTATAAATGGGAAGTCCAAGATCTAGTAGCTGCTCAGTCCCACAAGGAGGCTCTTTTTTTCAGCTGGTCTTTAGTAGAAGTAGGTTTAACAGATGTGCTGACAAGTAAATGCAAGTAGGCAAAGAGTGAATCTTCCTTCTTTCGATGTCCTTATGTAGGTTTCCCTTAGAAGAAGTGGCCCAGATTAAAGGTGTGTACCACCATTTCTGGATCTGTTGCTTGCTTTATCCTAGGCTGATCTTGAACTCAGAGGTCTATTAAAAGCATGGACTACCTTGCTTGGGTCTAAGCTTTTCATGGCCACTACGCTTCAAGTTCTCCATGCCAAGGTCCAGGTCAGAAACTTATGTCTTCCAGCCTCAAGATATGGATCACAGGTGAGCCCTCCAATTCTGGATTGTAGTTCATTCTAGATAGAGTCAAGTTGACAACCAGGAATAGCCATTAGAGTTCTCATGCAGATATGGCTAGAGTATCTGATTCTCCCACATATGAGCTTCCTCAGTTTATTCAAACAATCCTCTTCCTTGTCCTTATCAGTAGAAAATCTATATCTCCTGATCATGCTTAAATATTCCAGCCAGTGTGGTCAATCCTTTCTGTGTTTCCTGTGAGCAAGTGCCACATTTGAATTGAGTTTTATTTCCATCCCTTATTTCCTGGCACTATGTTTCCAATTACTGCCAATGGTTGAAGTTAATGCATTGCATGGTAAAAAGGTAGTGTTTCTTCTACTCTCTGTGAAACAATGGGATACGTGGGTCATATTTAAAGACATATAAACAAATTGTGTGGTTTATAGCCAGTGGCTTGCCAGCAACAAGATTAGAGAATTAGAGACCTAAGACATGCAGTAGGTTTAAGGGATTAGACAAAGAATGGAAGTAACACCACATTACATATTAATGGACTCTTGAGAACACCTAGTGTGGGAGAGGAATTAAACAACCAACTGCACATAATGTTTCAATTAGTAGATACTGGCCAGCTTTGTCTTTCATTATTCCATTCCTTGTACTTGATAAGAGAGGATACTGTGGTGGTTTGAATATACTTGGTCCATAGGGTGGCACTATTAGGAGAAGTTGCCTTGTTGGGGTAGGTGTGGCCTTGCTGGAAGAAGTGTGTCATTGTGGAGGTGGGCTTTGAGAATCTCCTCCTAGCTGCCTGGAAACAGTCTTCTCCTTGCTGCCTTCTTATCAATATGTGAAACTCTCAGCTTCTTTTCCAGCACCATGTCTGCCTGGATGCTGCCATGCTTCCTGCTTTGATGATAATGGATTGTAATAATGGAACTTGTAAGCCAGCCCCAATTAAATGTTGTCCTCTATAAGCGTTGCCTTAGTCATGGTGTTTTTTTCTCAGCAATGGAAACCTTAACTAAGACAGATACTATGATAGCCCTGACACCATGGATTTATTCTTATCTAGGCTGAATATAATCTGATTGCAAACAAAATTAACCCTGAGCAACCAATATTCCAAGGCTTATTAGAGACACCAATCAGTGATTTGTATCATGCAGTGCTTTGGGCTAAGAATGACAGGTAATTTAATGGTGGACTTGCTGATCCTTTTTGCAATGCCTTATCCTTCAGTGTTAACTACAGGCTCCAGGCTCTGATCTCACAATACAGTATTTCACAGAACACTGCCATGAATGAAGAGACTTACCTTATAGAAAAGAAGTTCTATCTGTGTTCCTTGATGATAGATTCTGCCCAGTATATCAGCCCTAATCTGCTGCCTTATTAACTTAGATGAAACCTCAGTGGGTTGGGTTCTATACTCTAAGTAATGAAATTAATTACTGTAATCTATTTACCCATATATCCAGCAGTCAGAATGTGTCTATAAAGAAAAAATGCCTCATCTTTTCTGCAAGTGGATGATAAGGAATCTGAGAGTCTCATCCTGAAATTTTAACTTGAGTCTGTAGATCTTCAGACTGATTTGGGAGGGCAGAGGCATATTCTCAAAAGATTCAAACTTTCACATGTGTTATTTTGTCTGTTTAAATATTTTCAGTGAGTAGAGAAAATTGCTCAAAGTTAGTCCTTTTTTTTTAGGACTAATTAATCTAAATCATCATGAGAAGTTACCATTGTTCCTCTACACTGGAGTATTTCTATAGTTATAACTAACAAAGCACAAGTGCTGTAACCATGATCTTAAAGAACATGCTATGCAGTGGTCAGAGCCCATTTGGAGATCTGTCAAAGTCATCTCCCATGTTAAGACAGAGATGATGAAAAGTAAACATGCTAATATATTTACAAATTAAGCTAACAACTTTAGTGGAAGAGGGACAAGATATTTTAGTCATGGCTTCATGATCAGGGGCTAAAGAAGGAGACAGCAGAAGCAGGGGAAGCAGTTATCCTACTAACCCTTTGCCTACTGACTCATTTGAACCATCAAGCATGTCTCCCTAAATGCAATAAACTTAATGTGACAAGCAAGTGGAACAGGGTGAAGCAAGGCTGCATGTTATTGTGCTTTCCTGGAGGTCTCTAGACAATTACACCGAGCCACCTTTCTGTATCTCTCAATTAAATTGATCACTAATGAAAATTAATAAATGGATTGTTCTTTTAAGAATTGCTGGTGTTAGGAAACAAGCTATACCACAGTACTGGTTACAGTCAGGTCATGGTCGATTGCACTGGGATGTGGCGTTCAAAAGGAAAGTCATCTCCTTAAAAGGAAGCTACCTTCTTGAAGAAATTTCCACTTGAGAATTTCCATAGTGAGTCCTATTGAAGCAAATCTCCCGCAGAGACATTTTACTTATGTTTCCCTGTGTTCTATCCTGATATATTGTTAGTGTAATTATAAAGAAAGCACTTTCCAAAACAGCACACAGGAGAGGTTTACACTTCATGGAGCACTACCGAAGGCACTGGCAAATCTCCTTTCTCCCTTGCTGCAGAGGACATACTGATCACACCCATCACTACAGGCAAACCAAAGCAACATAAGAGCTTAATATTGGGATACTACATGAAATTGTCCAAGAGCATATGCAAGATAGCTGTTGTGATATCATCATCTTACCAATATGATTCCCTCAGGAAAATATAAGATAAAACAAGACTAAGAAATTCCTTTGTTGATATATTTCCATCTCAAACTGGAGGCTGGGGGGGGGGCATAGGAAACAAGAGTTAGTTTATATTACCTTTGTAGAAAACAAATGTTTTCTTGTCTCTGTGTCATCTTTTATCATCCATTGAGAGTTTTCTACCATAAGTCAAATGTGGAAATTTACTGTGGCAATAAAAGGAAAGGTCTTTGCATACAAGGATGCAGAATCAATAGAGTACACAATTTTTGGTATATTCTTCTAGGTCATTGTGCTCCTGATGATTAGTGACATGAACTGAGAATCACTATTCACTGTGTAATATTTCCAAACAATGAAAACAGGATCATGCCTGTCATCACTTTTCTGTCTTTCACTACAACTGCTGTTTTCATTCAGATCTTTAAATAATTGATGTGCCATAGTCCAAGTTTCTTGATATGTTACTTGATAACTTGATTTTGTTGTAAGAACATATTTCAGTCATATACAAAACCTGAAACTCTTAGAAGAAAGGATAGAAAATAAAGATTAAGATAGACTCTTAGGTAGGTAATTTCTGATTAAGATACTTGTCACCCAGGAATTAGGACCAATGATAAGCAAGTTGGACTTATTGAAATTAAAACCCTTCTGTATTGAGAAGAAAACTTAGTGAAATAAAGAGATGGCATATATAATGTGAAAATACTTTTTCCTAGCTATATTTCTGACATATCATTATTATCTAGAAAATATAAAGAGTTAAAAAATAAACAATCCCCAAGAAAACAAACAATGCAATTAAAATGAGCTATGAACAGATCTTACAAGAAGATATACAACTGGTTAAAAATATTTTGAAAAGTGCTAGGAAGACACAAATTAAACCTACCTTGAGATTTTAATTTACCCCAGGCAGAAGGGCTAAACTTAAGGTAACAAATGACAACTGACAGCAAATGCTGCAGCAGATGTAGGGAAATAGGAGTCCTCATGCACTATTTGTTGGAGTGCAAGTTTATGAAGCTACTATGTTCATGTAAAAGAGTTTAATTGGAGTTGCCTTAGATAGAGGATAATGTTTATCCAAGAAGCCATGTTTTGCTAAACAAATCTCAGTGAAGGCATGGGATATCTCCTTTTGATTGTTAGAGTTTTTCTGAAGTTCCTACAAACTATATAAATTATTGTCATTTCTCTTGGTTGCCAAACAGAACTTGATAGTAAGACCATATTGCTGAAGATACCACATACTCTTATATTAGGACATGATATAATAATGTGATAACACCTAGGAAACTTCTTTCCTTTTGCCTAGATTTTATCCTATGAGAAGCTGCTATGCAGGCTGCTGGAAGAAAAACAATAATCACACTCTTAGCTACTTATAAGTCCTATAATCTATGATAATGATTGGCCTGGAAAGACATGCGTTATGGCATCAACATTATGGGAGTAAACAACCATTTTCTAATTTGACTTAAGATTTGTTCCATAGAAAGACACTCAGGTCTGCAATAGTGAATCTGATCAAAACCTGATTTTGACAGAGCTCACAAGCTCCAGGGGTCAACTATAAACGGACATAATATAAAACTGGTTTCTATAATCCTATATTTATAGCTATAGATTAGTGTAGCTCTTTGGCTTTATCAGAGAAGTTTCACAAAATTACAGTTGGTCAAATTGGAGAGAACATGTGTTTGTGGCATGCTCCTCCACAAATATAACCCTTATATTACTACCCCCTCCACACTAAGGCTCAGGAACCAGTAAGTAAGAGGGGCTGGATAGACTGTAAGACCAAAGGTCTCAGCAGACTAGACTGAAACATTGTCTTCTGGTTATCTCAGGAAGAGATGGTTTACTCATAAAATTACACAAGTATAGTTATATAATTACATAAGTATAATTACACAAGATTAATCCAATCAACATTTTAGTACAGAATGAGGAAGAGATAATACAATCCTACTCCTATATGAGGAGCTATTGACAGCTGATTGCTTCTATAGGAAGGAATGTTAGTGTTCTTTAAGTGTGTAGTCTTGAAGATCAACCATACTCCCATTAGTATGTAGGAAAGCAATAAATTGAACCCTGTGGGTTATTTTAAAAAATCAAAAAGATGATATGAAATTTGAGGAGTTGGAGTTGGTGAGTAAATCTTGAGGGAGTTAAGAAAGGAAGGGGGAAAGACTATGAACAAAATACAGTGTAATAAATTATCAAAGAATTGATAAAATATTATATTAAATGAATACATTCATATATATATTCTAGTCAAATAGAGGTGATGTAGGAGTTTATTTCCAATAAGAAAACAGAATTAGTTTAAGAATTTATCATGTAAGTTTAATTCTTTCAATCATAAATTCTGAATGTACATCTCATCATTTTTCCCTTTATTGAGTATCACATCACTTTCAGAAACTAGCCAGAACAGAGGTAGAATAAAGAAATGTCTTTAGTGTCAATCATTTATGAAATATCAAAATATCAGTGCATTTAATCTTTGAGAAAGCCTGATCATAGGGATTTTCTAGGCAGTTAGATTATCTTCACACTTTTGAGTCAGAACTAAACTCAACAGTTGAGAGCAAAGAGGATTTGATCTCTTTCACTTTATCTTTAAACTAAAAGTGATTTCTTTATATTTTAAGATTGCTCCAGATATTAAATACTTCATTCCCTCAAATATTGATATAATTTGCTAACTATACACCTGTCATGAGATCCTTAACACCAAACGTAGCTGTAATAGACATCCATTTATCCCAAGGTTGATGTCTATCAGTGAGAACCCAGGGAATGTTGACATATACATATCAGTCAGCTTTGAACCTAGAAAATTTTATTTTATTCATAAATACTCCCAGATATTCCTGTCAAAGTCACCATGTCTCCATCACTAGAGATTTGTTTATTTGGCTTAAGGCTTTGCTTCCGTGTGATTTGATTTAACAAGCGAGATGCTGGGCAGCCAGGCTGAATTGGTTTGGCATCCTTATCAGGAACTGCTTTTGCACAGGGAAAAAATGGTATTTTCCTTCTGGCTCCATTCTTCTTACTTTCTAAGGTTTTAAATGAGAACAAATAGATAAGAATAAGATTCGTAAGGACAATTTTCCGTATCTACACTATGAGAGTAGTCCAATATTTCCCAAACTATGTTCTGTAGAGATGTTAATAGATGATATGGTTTTCTTTAAATCAATGGTGCAGTGTTTTCCTTCTGCCACAGTAAAGAATTACAATGCAATTAGAAGCTTTGAGAAATTTTATAGGAAAGGAGCTTGTCTCTTTGTTTAAAGTTTGTTTAACTTACAGGAACCACAAACAACTTTTCTCAGCACATCAGTATACCTTAGCAGGATCCCAGGGTGGGAAAGCTCACTAGAAAATACTTGGCTCACAGAAAAGCAGAGAATTTATATCTCAATCAAGGAAATGCCCTGGTTGTATACTGTATCTTGCCTCTCAAGCCTTCTGATCCATTGCATATATACCATACCACATACTCACCTAAGGATTTATGCTAAGAGGATAGTTATGGTGGATCCTCTTGCTCTTGTTTTCATTTATAAATTACATAATGTTGACTATATATTCAACATTAGTGATATAAAGTTAATTATGTACACTAATGTATGGAAATAACATTGCTAAAATTTTTATTAAATAAAATTCTCAATGAGAACTTTATATATATGTACATATGTATTCTAAGAATGAGTATATATTCTTAGTTTCAAGTTTCTGAAATTCAATTCTAGCTTATATAGGTTTGTATATTCTGTAAGAAGAAATTGGGGAACCTAAAAATTTTAAGATTAATAATAGATATGCATATGTTGGACCTTGGAGTCAGAGGTGAAGATGCCCTGGACTTTCTCCAGCTTCTGTTCATTGCAAGGCTTGTTGTTGGCTTTATTTACTGCTATTTACAGTGGTTTTCCTGTGTTAGTAAAATAGGTCATGTACAAATTTACATCATTCAGACTCTGTAACTTCACAAGGCAAACCCCTCTTCCTTTGCCCTAAGCAAAGCTCTCAAATAGTAATCTATTTGGGCTGCATTAGATCATTCATCAGCCTTTGATCATTCATTGTGGCAGGGTAAATTGCCAAAAAGGCTATTTAAACCTGGTCATACAACCACATTTGATATCTGGAAATTATTGAGTGATCTTGCATTAAAGCAGTTTCTAAAAGGAAAGGGAATTTGTTCATGAAGAGACAAAAGCAAAACTTCACTGTATCTCACCCTTCTATAAACGCACCAACCCTATTGACTCAAACACAAGCTTGCAACAATGCACATAGCGGCTGCATGAATACAAACATATCTTGGCTCTTCCACCAGAGAGAAACCTGAAAACTGATTTTATTCCTGAATTTAGAATATTTAAGTTCTGACTATTTCCCTTAGTCACGTGAGAATATACCCTTTCAGGATTTGCTTAGTTATGAACTAAATAAAAAATTAAAGAATCAGAATATAGTCATTTAAAAAATGTAGAAAGACAAGACAACCACAAAACACCTATTTTTTTAGAAACTGGGAAAAAAATCTTCATGTATTATGAGCTGCTTAGTATAAACTTCATTCTTTCATGATCCCCATTTAAAGGAACATTGAAAATTCTTTAATGTGGGGCTTCTTTGTGTATGCTTTTGGTATCTTGGAGTTGCTTTAATAATGAAGAAGTCATAGGCAGATAGTGACAATTATTTCAGTTAAAAATATATTGCATTTCTAGAAATTATAGTTGTATTTTTCCACTATAGTCATTAAGTGCCTAGGTCATCTCTTACATTCTCATGATTTAAATCCTTTTTTAGAGTATGGTTGATAGTCCTCATAATTTCCCATACAAGTCTCACATTCTTCTAATCCTTACCACAGAAACTCTATATAGACAGTTCTAACTAAACATGGCCAGATTCTTGGGTCTTCATGCTTGTGAATAAATGCACCATATTTTTCAGGCCAAACAGTCTTAAAATTTACATTCATAAGCCCAGATTTCTTGTTCATCTGAGCACATATCCTTTCTACTGCTATTACACGGATTCAAAGCAATACCATCACTTGCTTGGACTTCCAGTTTCACATATAAAAGATTCATGACTATACTCTCATCTCCTAAGCCATAGTGTGGCTAAAGTGATGTGCTTTGAAGCTGTATGTAACATGAAACAAATTTCTCTGCTCAATAATGCCGTCTTCTCATTATTGTAGAACATTTGAACTCCTGACCTTAATGTGAAAGAAAGCCTCTCTATGTCAAGACTGTGGGTTTCTCTCAAACCTCATTCTCTAATGGACTCTATCTTGTACAGCCCTTTCCAGACACACTGAATTTCTGTTCATTATACTTTCCATCTCATAGTGATACAGAGCCTTTGTGGGGTTTGTTGTTGTTTTTGTTTTTATTTTTTTCTGTCTCTGTATTTCTGTCCTTGATGTAAAAATTACTCCACTCTTTGTATGTTTTTAAACTGTGTTTCTTGAGTGTGACCTGCTATTAGTTATATTGCTCTTTGTCTATTCTTTATTCTTCCCATTACAGACTATGCATTATTTATATATTTATTTATATGTCACCACATCAGGTTAGTATGAGGTATGTTTGTTTTGGCAGCATATATACATTGTGGAAAATAAAGGAATTCATTATGATGTTGTCACAGATGTTTATAATATACTTTAAGGGTATTCATACACTTTATCCCTCTTTCATCTGCCTCTCTTCTGGGACATCATCTGGCTTCTCCTTTGTCATGAGTCATTTCCCCTTCTCTCTCTCTCTCTCTCTCTCTCTCTCTCTCTCTCTCTCTCTCTCTCTCTCTCTCTCTCTCTCTCTCTCTCTCCTGCCCTAGCTTATGAGAGAAGCTATGTGATAACTGTTTGGAAAGAGCTGGATTATTTATTTTGCTTAATATGATGTATAGTGAATGCCACATTTGGATGCTTCTCCACAAGATGATAGTATGGACTCCATGTTCTAATATTACTTCTAAATATAATAATGGTATCAAATACTGTCTGTTTGTCTTTAGCAACGCACCCATCTATATGTTCTTTTAAGCTCACTTATGACATAGGTAAAGTGCATGTCTTTTTTAGAGGTAGAAATTGAGACATAAAGGCTTTTGCTCAGTTTCTTGAGTTTCTGGCTAATAGGGAACGCAATCATTTTTCAGCCAGGGATGCAAGGTGGGGGGTTTTGAGTCAGTTTCATGATTATCTCAACACTTTCTCCTGCAAGTGCTTCTCTACCAGAGCAGTGAAATTAAAGGGAAAGTCTGAGGGAATCAGTCTCTGGGTACATCCAGGAAGAGCCTTGTCAGGAGGCATATCCAGAAGACTGGACCAGGAATGCCAAATTTATATTTCATGTTACTTTTCTGATCCTACTAAGGCCCACTCTATTTGAAATCCTTTAGCTCTGATCTTTCTTTTATGGGGCTTAAAGTGATACAGTGGCTCAACCTATTATAAATACCCAAGAACCACACTGAGTTTCATCAATAAGGAACTGGGAACTGTAGACTGAATGTCTTTTATAATAATGCAGAGCTTTGTTTTGTATCCTTTTCCTCTTTTTCTGTGGACCTCTTCAGTTTTAGCTCACCATTCTGTTTGTACGTTTGAAACACTTGGGGAACCTTTAAAAATACTTGCCCTTACCATGTAACAATTAAATAAAAAATCTCTGAGGATGGAGCCATGGCAACTCCATTTTTAAAAATATTTCCCCTGGCAATCTTAATGAGCAGCCAGAGCGAGAACTCTTGCCATAGATCAGTGGTTCTCACACTCTAGAATGTCAGTATTGTCAGGAGGGCTTATTAGACACAGCCTACTTGGCCCCACCTCTAGGATTTCTGATTCAGTAGGTCTGGACTGGGGCTGGAAAATGTCCCTATTTGACAAGTTTCCAGGTAATGGATGGTACTGCTGATTCCAGCCAACAGTTTGAGAACTGCAACGTCAGATCAAAGCTTTCTGTAGCATCAAGGGCAAGAGGTGTGGCATATCTGTTCCATTTAGAACTGAGCTAATATATTTCTGAGAATAAAAAGGAAGCAAGGGAGCTGGACAGATATTTATGACTTGTTGATTAAGAGAACTTGCTGCACTTTGTAAAGGTCTCTCGTTGACTTCCCATATCTACAGTGGGAAGCTCATAGCCGCTTGTAACTCCAGTCCCAGGGCATTTGATGTCCTCTTTTGGCCTCAGCAAGCACTGTGTATCTGTGCTGCACATACCCACAAACAATACACACACGCATGTAAATAACAAAGCTAGAAAAAAGGCATAGTGAATATTTCTCCCTGATGATGATACAGAAACATTCATAAATCCTTAGAACATGATTAAGAACTAAATTATATACATAAAGATGAAAGAATGCAGCATGATGTCTGTACATTAGCAATGACGATAGGCTAAGCTATGGGGACAAAACTGAATTATCAAGTCTATCCGTGAATGGTAAACATACATTAGAGCCTTTATGTGACAGGGGACTTAGTGAGGAAGTAAAGAGGGCCATAGAGTTCTGCAGTGAGATGCTTAAAATTGCCAAGCATAAACTACCCATGTTTCATATTCAACTAAAGAGTTGCTCTGCCTGCTTCTGTAGCTTATTTACCAAAGGCATTTGAGGTAATCTGATATTTGCTTTAAGTCTTTTATGATAAGTGAACAAGAGGATTACTTTCTAGACTTTGCACATCCTTAGTATATTGAATAGAATAAAAGGAGGCCATTTAACTAATATTTCTTTCCACATGTGTATGTATTCATGTTCCTATATTTGTAAGCACATATTACACATGGATATGCATGTGTTACTATATACATATGGATGTACAGAGGAATTGTTCTCATTTTCATCTGAAATTAATAATGCCACTGGTGGATATAAGTCTGTTGTTGAGAACCGCACTAGCCCCACGTTCCGCCGGCCAAAAATGTCACGGCCCGAGCAAAATGTTGAGGCTTGGGCTGCCCCGAGTTTGGCGGCCACTGTATTCCGGTCCAAGCTGCCGCTCCGGTCCTCAGGTCGGGGTTCAGCAAGAGAGAGAGTGAGGACGAACTCGAAGAATGGAGACCAGACAGAGTGTGTTTCAATTCCGTTTATTCTTCAGTCTCTCTTCCTAGTCCAAGTCCCAAGTCTTGAGTTTCTAGTTCCTGGTTGTACTCCTCCTAGTTGTACTCTTCCGAGTGTCTAATGTCTACTCCTACTCCTAGTGTCTGAATCTCTGTTACTCCAAATTGTTCTCTCTAAAGTGTCTGATTCTCTCCCGTCTGCCTCTGCCTTTTATATGTCTCACTTCTAAGCCATGCCTTTTGGTCACACCTTTAATCATGCCCTTAGGTCTTGTCTCTAAATCTGATCTCTACACTTCTAAGTCACACTCTTAAGTTTAAGTCACACCTTTAATCTCACACACCTTTAATCTCACACACCCAAGGTATCTAAAGCAAGATGTTATCAGAGTGTGCTCAGCTGTTGTAGGCTATTGTAATCCAAGTCTCATGTCAGGGTATATGGCTCAAGATGGCTGCAAAGCTGATAGCCGCTTTCTGCTAAAAGTTGGCCCCCAACAGTCTGTATGGCAAAATTGGATGTTGGGTAAGAAGATGCACAGGTGCATGACATTTGTGAACAGTGTCATGATGTGTGCCATCCATGTAGCCCAAAGTAGCACTCTAATCTTTGAGCAAGATGATGAGCTGAACATTGCCTGTGTGTGATCCTATTAGGGAGAATTGTCATATACGAGAAAAAGAGACATTATCTCAATCAAAAAAATTATTCATGTAGTTATAAAGGCAGAGATGCAACAGTGCAAACATGTCAAGATGAGATGTGCCACAGGCTGAAAATCGAAACCAAGCTAAGCTCTAGTCTCTCAGCTCCATCATGATGGTGGGGAGAAAGAAGCAGAAGTCAAGCCCAGAGGGTAAGCCAGGAAGTTCTGGTGCAGGGGTGGTGGAAGCTCTTATTTCCACATAAACCCATAGCCTTGACAGTCTCAAGGCCAGTTGTGCAGATTATTTGTGTGATCATCCAATAGATAGGCAGGCAGTGGAGAGAAACTCCACTCTTTGAGTTTGACTTGGAGGGCAATGGCAGACATTGTCTTGAGGGGGGACTTATTGTTTAAAACTGAGCTACTCAGTGGCCTGAGTACAGGAAGTGACAAGTCAGAGATCCTGAACATAAGCAGTCAAAGCACTACAGAGAGAGGCAGAGTAATGAGCAAAAGTGCAGGATGCTGTGGGCAGAAGAATGCAAGCTCCATATGGCTCTTCTCACTCAGTAAAGTTCATAGGAGAACCTAACCTCACCCTCGGTGGTTGGCAGCAAACTTCCAAAACTGAGATAGAGTAATACCAGAATCTGTGGGTGGTAGGTTAATTAACCTTTAAAACCATTTATCTACCCTTCTCTTCTAGAGAGCTCAAGAACTCTAAAGTGTATCCTTCCAGTAGTGAGTAGTTAGGCCTTGAAAAGATGAAGAAAGGCCTTCCACCTTCACAGATCTCAGTTCCCTGATTTCTTCCAACACATTTGGGAAACAATCTCCAATAGAAGTTCAGTTACACAATGACATGGTTGAGAAGATCCAGGAAGTAAGATCCTCTCCTACTCAGAGTGTACAAAGCTGAATGTCACTCATAGAGCCTCTTGGAAAGCAAAGAGAAGCCACCCATGTAAATGCAGCACTAGTATATGTAAGACACAAAATGGATACAGGCTTAACACTAGCAAAATTTTATTGGTGTAAAAAGACTTCAGAAATGCAGCTAGCCTTTCCACTACCCTGCATAAAGTTAATTGTCTTTGGTTTTCAAGGAAACAGACAAAGGTTTCTCAAACATTTCATTTTTTTCTTTTTTTAAATTTATTTTATGTTTTATTTACATTTCAGATTCCATCCCCTTTCCCTATTTCCCCTCCCTAGAAAGCTCTATCTCATTCCCCCTCCTCCTTTTTGCTTTTATACAATTTTTAAAAAATGTTAATCAAAGGCTTTGTAAATTTGGTAATGCTCAATCAGAAGTGTAACCCAATACCCGACCTAGGTATATAAACTATCTTTGACTGGTGGAGACATGTGAACATCTGCCTCCATGCCCCCCTTCTCTTTCTCTCACTTTCTCTCTCTCTCTCTCTCTCTCTCTCTCTCTCTCTCTCTCTCTCTCTCTCTCTCTCTCTCTCTCTCATCACCTAGCTTCACCCTTCCTGTTAAAATAAAACTTTTCTCTCAAAATGCAATTAGAGCATAATTATTCCTAATTGTACCGGTGAGGTACAAGATAATCCTAATACCCAGTCCATCATTTGGTTGACTAACCAGAACCTCTGTCATCTGTCCTAACTAAAGCACTTAGTTTTGAACCTGGATTTTTTTTTTCTTTTTCTTTTCTTTTTTTTTTTTTTTTTGGCTTTTGAATGAATGTCAACTGAAAACCATCCACTCAGATATGTTCTCTCACAGTAAATAGCCAGGACTGGCTATGAGACTATAGGTCTTCACCCCATCAAAAATCCAGAATGACTGAGTTAACTGAAATTATGGGAAGCACTAACCATAGCTTCTAAAACTTAGCCAATTTATAGAGACCGCTGAACACCTGGAAAGCCCCTATACTACTGAACGTCGGAGCATCAAATCTTCAGCCTTCTGGCCCAGAATCATCTGACAGACATTAGTGATGCAGAATTATTAAGCGCTGATTACTCTGTCTAGGCAGATATAATCAGTCGACTATTCTGCAAGTGTGTCCTTTTCTGGACAGTAATTTGTCTGTAGATGGAAAGAGGCAATTCTTGCCTAGTGGCTGTCACTGCACAACTGGAGTAACTCCAAGGATGCTCAATTTCTTCTTAGAATCCATGACAGGAAGCTGTCAGGAGCAGACAGGTCTCTAATCAAAATGAACATTAATATATAAATATTTGTCATGTCAATTCTATAGACTTCTGACATTTTGAAAATCAATTATCCACGTAAGGTAATCTGGACTGTTGTCTGTTAACTCCTCTCAGCTATTTCTAAATAAAATATGGGAAAACACCCTAACAATAAACTCAAAGCCATGAATTTGCTATAGTCCCTTAACTCATAAGCTAACCGTCCCAAATCAGTTAAAAAATTAAAGAAGGACTGGGTCTAAGCCTTGTATTCCTAAATGTGTTATACAGGCACAATGCCCATGAGAGTATCAATATTTATTTCACTTTTATATCAATAAGAAGCTCATACCAATGAAAACCTTAAATTTGAAATCAAGGTAAATTTTGTACCATTTAAGACATTTCATCTTTTTTACTTACATTTTTGGCCCCTGTAAATCTTATTTTTTTTTCTTTTTATTGCACGTTGGTTTTGCTTATTTTTGAGATTGTTAATTACAATGTTTCTTTTTTCCCCTTTCTTCTAAATCTTCCTGTACATCCCTCTGAAGTCTTCTTTATAGTCATGGCCTCTGTTTTTTTAATATTAATTAATATTGATTAATATATGTATTTATATATACATATATATTTCTAAATATAACCTATTGAGGCCAAATTTTGCATATATATATATATATATATATATATATATATATATATATATCTTTTCAGGGCTGACCATTTAACACTGGATGACCAATTGGTGCTCTCTTCTGCAGGGAGATGTCCTCTCCTGCTCTCAAGATTACTCAGTTGCCTGTAGTCTTTTGTGTAGAGTTGAAGGTCTCACGGGCTTTTGTCCATCCAGTGTACCATGTTTATTGATGTCATCTTTGTACAGCTCACATTTATGTGGTCATGTTGGTGAGACTTGTTGGGTGTAGCTTCTGACATTACTAGATGATCTGACAGGAAATACCCTAATTTTCTGTCTTTTACCAACTTCTTCTCATTCTTCCATAATGTTCCCTGAGCCTTAGATGGGAGAGTGGTTTTCAGATGTATCCATTGAGATTGGGTTCCACCCGCAACTCTGCTTGCTTGTGGTGTTCTATAGTAGTTAGTCTCTGTTGCAAAAAGAAGTTTCTTTAAAGAAGGATTAAGACTATACTTATCTGTTGGTATAAAAACAAAGAAGTAATTTTAGACAGGAATCTAAATTTTAGCCTCGAACAAGGAATTAGGCTTCAGACATGAAAATGACTTTGGGCTAGGACAGGGAAGTTGGCTCAGATATTTTGGTCATCCTGATAAGCCCTTCAAAACAGTGATCACTGAAGTGTTCACGAAATTTTATTGCCTTGCTTATTCTTTGACTATTTGTATTTATTGTCTTCTTGTTTCTTGACTTTTTGCATCTATTGTACTGTTAGTTTCTCAACCTAGATCTGACCTTAATACTTGCATGTAATTAAAATGGTATAAAAGCAAAATGGAGGGGGGATGGGATAGAAGGTTTCTAGGGAGGGGAAATGGGGAGAGGGAATGGCATCTGAACTATAAATAAATAAAATATCCAATAAAAAAACAAATAATTTTACATTATTGTTAAGGATTATGCTAGTTTAGTAAATGAGTACTTGTAGATTCTCCTCCAATAACCATCACTTTCCTCTCCCTGAGTAGTTAGCTAGGCTTTCCTATTATGGAATGGGTTTTAATTCCAACTAGAAAACTATTGGTTGCCAGGTTACCACCAAGTATTTACACGTTATAGAACATATTTATTTTATTATATTAAAATTTCTTTAAAGTAATTTATTAATAATTTGTATGTGTTTGTGTCACAGTATACATCAGATGACAGTTTTTTGTAGCTAATTTCCCCCCAACTTAATAGGTCTATTGATTATTTATAAGTTCATAAAATGTACCTCATCATATTCACTTCAAATTCTTCCCAGGGTCCATTTGCCCACATTGAACCCTCTCTTTAAGAAAAAACACGTCAATTTCTGTTGTCTTTATACTCACTGGAGCATAGTCAAACTCCCAGTAGCCAGCTCCTTAAAGATAACCAAATCCTACCCCACACTAACCGGAAGCCATCTGCTGTGCAGAGGTAGACTTCAGCATCTTTATCATAATTTTAAGGACTCTCTTCAACAGCTCCTTGTATGGAATGTTGCTTTTAGGTGGGAGGGGGTTTGGGAGAGGGAGACTATCACATAATCCCACAATGTCTCTCATTTTCATTTATAACTCTGCAGTCATCAATACCATTGTAAAAGAAGCTTCCTCCTTTCTTTATATGGACTCTGGAGACTGAATTCAGGTTGCCAGGCTTTCAGACTTTATACACTATGCTCTCTCTGGTATAAGCTACAATCTTATTCTCAAAAGCAAGTTTTATGAGGTTTTTTTTTTTTTTTTCAAGTATTTGGCTGTAGAGTTGATTTTCAAGAAAAGGCATTAGGATGAAAACCAGATGCTTCTTATGAGCAGTCATTTTCTTCTAAATGCAAGCTGAATTATCTTCAAATTTGAACTGATCAATTTGTTTTCCATTTTAAACAAATCCAACCTCAATTTTAAGCACAGCAGTCATGTAGTCAATAGATATTAAATCCAGAAATATCAGAAGCAAATTATTTAAGCATCACTTAGGGAAGTGCATTATGTTCTAATATCACTTGAATTGCAAAATAAATGTTGGTCATGGCAAGCAACTCTGTTGTGATAACCCATGACCTGAACACAAAATCAGCTGGAACAGCTAAGGTCAGTTTATGGTTAGTGCTGCCTCTCTGTTACTGAATAGTTGCTAACTATAATCCAAATAGTTCTCTCTTCAAGCCAGAGACATTTAACAATGGTGCTCCTGAAATTTGGGGACAAATGATATATTTTAGCTATTGAGTAGGGGGAAGAGCTGGGACGGTTGCCTTGGGCATTGTGGGATGTTTCACTGCAGATCTAAATTTTAAATAGCACTTATATTACCTCCTTTGAATTTACAGCAGCTGTGGTGTGCTGTGGACAAGCTGCATAAAATCAAGCCAGATAACACTGCAACAAAGAATGGGAATGGATTCATGAGGTCCCAACCAACATGAAGGAGGTATGGAGAGTGGACGGCCTTTGAAGAAGGCTGAGTTTTCCTGTTGCGTAGGTCACAAAATTGTGTGTGGCCACAGACTCAGAAGTGTATTAGTAGCACAAATTAGAGTTGACAGGCTGCTAATTTTCTGATAAAGGACACTAAGTTGGAAGATGGGGAGGTGGGGGTCAATTTGAGAGGTTTAAGGTGAGAGCTTGGTGGGGGGTAAATATGATCAAAAACCATTGCATGAAATTCACAAAGAATCAGTATAAATATTTACTTTAAAAAATCTGATTTGGAAAATTTTACCTCAGTGTAAAAGGCAGAAACAAATTTTTTTCCAAGCAAATGGTACCAAGAAACAAGGCTGGAGTACCCATTATAATATCTAATAAAATTGACTTTTGACGAAAAGTCATCATAAAAGATAAGGAAGGACACTTTATACTCATATAAAGTGAGTTTTTTCAAAGGAAAAACCCACCAAGATGAACTCTCAAAGATGACAAAGATGAAAGGCCCATTGGAATTTCTGCCGACTAACCTAGCTCTTGGTTCAGCAATGACTCCATGAAAAGAATAAGGCATAGAGTTATAGATATGTACATCTGGTATTATCTAGCTTCTGTGTCTGTAAATGTTAATACACACACCTTAATACACATGTTCTTTCCCACACATGCACTCACACAAAACACACACACACACACACATATGCACGCACACACACACAAACGTTTCATTGAAATGGCAACTGGTCTGAGAAGATGTCAGATAATTAAAGAACAAGTGTTTATATATGTGCAAGAAGAAAATTTATAAAGATAAGGAATGTGATCTTCAGTATATTTTTTGGGTTGAGTGCCTTTTATACTGATATATACTGATATACATTCTGAAGTTTATGACAAGAAAGAAGTATATATTTTCCAAGGTATTTTGTTAAATGAATTTTTTACATTATATTTTATTTAATTTCTCTTCTGTCCTTTGAATGAGTGAGCACAAAATACATTTAATCATGGAACAAGCCACAGATCAGGGAATGAATATATATATATATTCCACCATTAAGTGACATGTATTTATCTAAATATATCTTGTTAGTTTTATGACTTTAAAACCATAGGTCTAGATCTGTACCAGGTCCTCTGTGTATATGTTATGATTTTTAGCTTGGTATTTTTGTGGGATTCCTTACAGTGTGGGAGCCTGGACTTGGGACTCTTTCTTTCCTCTTGGGTTGCCTTGATATAAGTACCTTTGCCCTGACTGGATGTATCTTGTTTTTCCCTGTTTGGCTGTTGTCTCTTGGAGGCCTGCTCTTTTCTGAAGGTGAAACAAAGGAATAGTGGATCTGAAGAAGAGGGTAGGTGAGAGGGAGTTAGGAGTATTTGAAGGAGTTTAAACTTGTTGGAATGTTTTGTGTGAGGAAAGACTTTATTTTCAATAAACCATAAATAAAAGAGAAAGATTTTGTTCCATATAATCACCTAGTTTTATGCTTATGTGCCCTGTGAGCACATCAGTGAGAATGACATGGTCTTAATTTAAGGAAGGTAAAATGAGTCAGAGTATAAGTGACACAACTGATGTAGCACATGAGAGCACAGACACTGCGACAGCAGCTTCCTTGTTGAGTTTGCTGTCCTTTCCTGAAATTTATAATTTGAACATGGATGACAATAATTTCTCATCACACACGTGCAGAGAAGGAGCCACCAAGAATTTTTCAGAACACGAGCAGGTTATTCATTATTTGAAATCCACATTAATTTGCTAAATTTTCATTATCAGACAAGTAGCTAACTACAGTCTATAGTTTAGGAGAAAAGAAAGCAGGCAGTTTGGTTGCATTGTTTATGTTTTAGGGATTCTTACCACACCATACAAAAATCAACCCAAATAAACAGAACATCCCATGCAGAGCTCAAATAACTTCATACATCATACTTATGCGGCAGATGTATTGCAAACTTTAGCTCTTAGGTAGCTTGTACATTTTTACGTTGACTGACATAAAGAGTTTTGCTTTAGACTTTGTTACTGGGCAGTAACCTTATTTAATTAAAGATGCAGGAGCCCAGTCCCTCATACTTCCTCACCTTCTAGGCCATTGCAGGCAGTGATGGCTTTTGGACCCATAAGTGTCACAGATAATGAGCAATTTCTGAAAATACCTGTATGTGCTCTTTTGAGGACAAGGAATATTTTAATTTCAGACTAATTCAAACATTTATATAATTGTATATATCTTGACTGAATTCATTGTTTATTTTATATGATTCCCCATTTTTAATTTCATTTCAAAGCTTGTCCTGACAACTCTAGGAAGTGACTGTCTTTCCTAATGTTCATAATACTGAGCTTGGTGCAATGTTGAATACATCAACTTTATGAAAGCCTGTTAATGTGTCACATATTTACTTTATTGTTTATTTCTCACTTCACACAAACACCTTGAGGTTAGGGAAAATCTCACATAATTCTGAAAAATTATTTTAACTGATAATAATATATTTATTTTAGGAGACTTGGAATTTCAGTCCCCATTTGAAATGAACAATTTGGGGGCTATATATTCCCATGTGTGAAATAGATCCACAGCCTTAACATAAGAAGAACAATGACCTAACAACTGTGTACATGTTTTATATATACTTGGTGGGTTGAATCAGTCACAATAAGCTGAGAGCAATGCCAAACAAACATGCCAGCCCTATGGAATCCATTCATGGTAAACTTACTCATCTACATGAGTGTGTTGCTAAGTGGAGTTTCTTTTTGGAGAAGAGCAGGAACCATTAGCAACAATCTTTCAGTAATATTTTAGAGGGGAATAATTCATCACTAAATAAGTGACTGTTTTCTCACTACAAAGCATAGGAGCTAGATCTCATTCCCTAGGCACAGCAGGTGGCTCCGGGAGACACTGACAGTCAATAGACTTCAAGAAGAGCAAATAGCAGAGGCTCTCCTGAGTTTTAACAGTTCTCAGCAGTGGTAAAGGCATCAATTGCTGGAAGTACCTCTGAGGGCAACCAAACCAAGTGTTTGCTGCTTTTCTGGGTTTACTCTCTCAACCTGGAACATTGAAAACCAAACACAACTCCAATCAAGGATAGAGAGAGAACACCAATGATGCCGAAGAGAGGGCCACAAATGAATTGTTTTATAAAGAGAAGATGAGAAAGCCAGCTGTTCAAAGTAAAGGATTCAATCTCATGTTCACTTACTGAAAAGGAGCATCAGGGCAGGCAGAGGCCCAATAGGCTGCCTAGGCTAACCATTTTAGTTTAATCTAGAACACACATGTAAAAAGACCAATCCTGACAGCAGTATTTTTCCTCTGAACATCATGTGTATGTCATGGAACACGTGCATGCATGCACATTCACATGCATACACAAAAATAAATGTGATGTAAAAATCTTAAAAGGAATATCAGTAAGTGGAAGATCAACTTACTATAGTCTGCAAACTATGTTTCAAAGAGGTTGTGATGAAATGATCCCAACCTATTTTTTTTTTAAAGATGAAATGCCTTTTCTGAGATAATAGTTTCTATAAATTGCATAATGTTTTGGCGTCCTTGGAATAAAATGTTGTATGCAAACTTCATGATAAACATGCCTGTCTCTGCTTTCCTAACTTGGTAATTTTAAATAAATTCACAATTCTTTCTACTTTTTAAGAATTTATTCATAGTTCAGGCATCAAACTTAGTAGGATCCTAAACTGAATTGAAGTCAACCATATGTCATTTGGGAAGGATTTGTTTGTTTGGTTGGTTGGTTTTATTTTTTCTTGTTTTGTTTTGTTTTTGATCCAGAGAATGTTCTGCAGTGATCATAGTTTGGTTTTGATGAGAGAACTTATTTGTGTATACAGCTAGCCAAAGTGAAAGAATAAATTATTGCAAGTCATAGATAAGAAAATGTCATCAAGTCAGGCACTTAAAACACCCAGAAGAAATCATCTGCAGTCAGCTGGAGTTCATGATTGAGTTTTCTCTCCATTGATGAGCATCCTGTGACTGCCATTTTGGCTTCCCCTTCTCACCAGAGGCACTTTTATAGCATGAGATAAATAATAGTAACCTCTATTGGTTTACCTTTTAGCTATCATTGAGGACAACCAGATTTTTACTATTGTATTGTTTTACAATACCGTTTCCTGTGCTTCCTGTCACCTTGTTGCGGAGGTGGGCCTATCTTCATTCAAAAGTATACTTGACAACTAGAGGTAAACACACTTGGGTCTCAGGTGGGGAATGGGCAACCCCACGTCTACAGCCTTCTTCTCTGGGAGCTCAAACAGCACATGGCAGTTTACTAACATAATATACATTATAGAAATGTTTTCAAACACTTTAATTAATGTTTTGAAATTGGAAATTTAGTAAAACATGCTGTATAAATGAGGTCTAGGAAAAGCAAAATTGACACCAACAATTTGAAAATAATTGTTAAGTTGTACAGTAGAACTAAGAAGCAGCACACACTAGTTTAAAAGAGTATAGTCAAAGGAAGAATAAGTTGGGGAGAGGTATTCCCTAAAGCAGAGCTGACTCTTGGTCTTAGTAGAAAGTAAGTGCCTGTAACTCTAGGTGCTAGAGAAATTTGCAAGGTTGTCTGTACATGAACATGTAAGGACGTTAATGCTTGCTGAAATTCCAGGGAACTTCTCTAGGCAGCTGTCAATTCCACTCCTGGTGAAAGGTGCTTCGTTTTCAAACCTCGTGCTGAGTGGAGAGGCGTAGGTGCCTCTGAGACTTTTCACTGTGTCCTCAGAAAGACAATCCAGGTTTCTGCTAAAACCCTCTAGGATGCTCTGGCTGGAATACTGGTAACAACACTTATAAAACCTGCCAACACACAGCAACTCTCTATGCAACTTCTGTTTCCCAGCAAGCCCTAAGAAGCTTCTCACAGATTCTCAAATGATTGAGATTTTTCTAGTTAATTGGCAAGCCATTTCCCAGTTTGAAATCGTTAAAGAGTTGATGAAAGATAGTTTTAAAGGAGAAAGAGACACAGAATAAAGTTAGGATCTTCTAGATTACTGGAATTGAAAATGAAACCACATATTTTATTTCCCATGGTATGTTAACGAACTCATACACGACTGTGTCAATTATCAAAGTTTATCCTTCTTTTTCTGGCATCATACTGTTGGAAATGTTTCCAGATATCCTCACTGGCCAAAGGAGAGGAAGATTAGAGCTTGTTGGTACTAAGAGGGGCACAATAAGAATAATATGGAAAAAAAGAGAAAGAAAATGAGGCTAAATATTTTTATAACTACAAGGAGAGACCACACAGATATTCTAAAAATTCACCCAATACTAAACATAATAAATATCAAAAGTGATTTGTTTTTGTAAAGAGGATATGAAAAAATGGCTGCTCAAAGGAATAGGCTCAAACCCATGTTCACACAATAAAAAGAACAGTGAACATGTTTTATACAACTGCTGGAAAGCCCTTTAATTTTGAGGTCTGAAAAAAATTATACAAGTAATTTAGAGAACTATATAATTCTTTTGAAGTTCAAATGTCTCCTATCGTGTCACTAAACAATTTAAAGTAACCATTCATTCAGAAAAGTAATACCCTATGTCCTCAAAAGAACCTAGGAACAAATGTTTCTAGCACTTTTGTTCACAGTAATCTTAGCTTGAAATAACACAAATATCTTTGAAAAAAGAAGCAAACAATTTAACTCATATGAAAGTGTGCTTCTTTTCTAGAAAAAAATAGTGAAAAAAACCTAATATTAAACTGGACTCCATATTGAAGGGAAAATAAAAGTTGATATTTATTGAGTCTACTGACATGGCTGCTTTATTAAAGGAAAGAAAAAACTTATTGATACTGAATTTAATTGAGACATATAATGAAGACTTGTAAGAAAACATCTGTTTTTAGTTAGCATACTGATTCTAAAGGTAAATAATCATCATTCACTTAATTTTTAAAATGTTTGAAATAAAGATTTATATGATTAAATAAAATTAATATGTGGAAATGTTTATGTATACTTATGATTATATATACAATGATTATGAAATAGAGGAGCAAGAGACCTAGCAAACAGCAATGTGATAAAGCTCCCGACACAAATAAATCTAATACAAATAATACAACTGTATGAATTATTCTAATTGTGGTAAATTTTACAGAAAATTGAAAGTAGTTGAGATATACAGACTGTGTGTAGATGTGTGTTTAATCTTGCTTTTTTTCCTTTTTTCCTTCATACCATGATACTCAATTCTATTCATTCAAGGGTTCAAATTTCAAACATTAAAACCAAGCCTAGCTTTGTGTCTGTGAACCTGATTTAGTAATTGGTGAAGATAAAAGCAATCTGTGGTCTATATATATGGATGAGGGCTAAAGTCTCAGGGTTAGTCATATTCTAGGTCTAATTACTCTGCTAAGAACTTAGTAGTCACTTAGATGAATGAAGAATATCTGCATTTTCATTGAACAAAGATAGTTTATGTGCTGGCTGATGACAGTCATCAGAGTGGAAGGAGCCTCGGCTGATGAAATACCTCAATGAGAAAGATCCAGCTGTAAGGCTTTTTTTTTTTTTTTTTTTTTTTTTTTTTTTTTCTTTTCAATTAGCGATCAGTAGGGGAGGGTCTAGCCTATTGTGAGTGATGCCATCCTTGGGCCAGTTGTTCTGGGTTCTATAAGTAGGTAGGCCAAGAAAGCAGCAGTCCTTCATGGCCTCTGCATCAGCTTCCACCCCTGTTGAGTTCCTATCTCGATTTCCTTCATTGATGAACAGCAATGTGGACGTGTAAGCTGAATAAACATTTTCCTTCTCACCTTACTCTTTTACTCATGGTGTTTTGTTGCAACAATAAAAACCATAAGACACTTCGCTACACTTCATATTCTGATTGGTGGAGTATTTAAATTTCGGAGGGTTTTGAATATGTGGAAGATTCTGGGAGTTTTCATTCTCAACACTATATGATCCTGTTTAGCATGGCTGGCACTGGATAAAGCCTGATTAGACCCTCAGCATTCAATGAAACTATCCACATTTAATAGCCCAGTTAGTATACCATTAGCTTGGTGAGTTCATTGGCATTTTAAGCACTATCTTCTGTTCTTCCTCCTGATTTCCACAGCCTTCTAGTTTATGCTATCAGTTCCTGGACAGTCTCATCAGCCACTTCTTTATTTTTTATTCTTAAGCTACACTTAAGTGGCCATGTCCTCTTCAATGCAAAAGACTCTCTAGTAAATGCAAAATTATTTTTAAGCTGTGAAATAAGGAAATCTAGCAGAATCCAGGTTGTAATCATACCACTGGGGTAATACACTTGGTTTCTATGTAACATATGTAAGATTATCCACTGGGTTGAAAACCATAGTCACACACACACACACACACACACACACACACACACACACACAGGACTTTATTTAGAGATCTGGAGAAAAATTAATTTGAAGACATTAAAATAATAAACTATATAATTTATTTTCAAAAAAAATTTTTTTACTTTATGTCTCCATCCTCCCCTTCCAGTTCTATCATTAGGAGCCACTCCACCATTTACCCCTTTCCATCTCCTCAAAGAAGGGGAAGCCCCCACCTTTGGGTACCACCCCAACCTGGGACATCTATTCACAGCAGGACTAGGCATATCCTTTCACCCTGAGGCCACCCAAGCAGTCCAGGTAGGGGAGTAAGCTCCAATGGCAGGCAACAGAAACTGAGACAGTCCCCACTCCGATTGTTAGAAGACCCAAAGGAAGACAAAGTTGCACACCTGCTACAAATGTATAGGGCATGTAGGTCTATACCCTGTATTTTCTTTGGTTGGTGGTTCAGTCTTTGTGAGTCCTCACAGGTAAGATTAGTTAACACTGTAGGTTTTCCTGAAGTACCCTTGACCCCTCCAGCTTATTCAAGCTTATCCCCCAATCTCCCACATTACCCTTCAAGCTCCACTTGATATTTGGCTGTGGGTCTATGCATCTGCCTCTATCTGCTGCTGGATGAGACCTCTCAAGAGGCAGTTATGCTAGGTTTCTGTCTGGAAGCATAGCAGGGTATCATTAATAGTTTCAGGGGTTGGTTCTCTAAATGTGGTGGGTCTCAAGTTGGGGTAGTTGTTGGTTGATAGATTGTTCCATCAGTCCCTGCTCCATCTTTATCCTGTACATCTTATAAACAGGACAACTTTTGGGTTAAAAATTTTGTGGTTGGGTTGCTTGTCAGCATCTTCTGCTGGAAGTCCTGCCTGGCTACAGGAGGTTGGCACTTTAGTATATATTTCCTGCTGGTGGGAAACTCAGCTAAAGTCACCCTAATCCATAATTACAATTACAAAAGACCTATAACATTACTTGGAGATCAGGGATAAATTAATTTGAAGACATTAAAATTACAAACAAATGTTTTCTAGAGTTAGTGAAGGATCCATCGGTTATCACCGTAATCCTGGAATTGGTAGTCACCACATAATCTTTTTAAAAATAAAATTACTATTCATATCTTGAGAATTTCATACAATGCTCATGGTCACATTTATCCTGACTCAGCTCCTCCTAGATCAACCTTCATCTCTATCCACCTAACTTTTCTTCTTTTTTGGTCCATAAAGTCCTATCTCTGGTACTTAAGTAATCTTTATTAGGGTGTATGTCTAAGGGTTTTACTGCTATGATCAGACACCATGACCAAAGCAACTATTAAAAGGACAATCTTTAATTGGAGCTGGCTTACAGACTCAGATGTTCAGTCCATTATCATCATGGCAGGAGCGTGGGAGCATCCAGGCAGAGGTTGGGCTACAGGAGCTGAGAGTTCTACAAGTTCATCACAAAGCACACAGGAGAAAACTAGCTACTGTGTGGGTAGAAAGAGAGTCTTATTGCCCAGTACCACAGTGACACACTTCCTCCAATAAGGCCACCCGTACTCCAACAAGGCCACACCACCTAATATTGTCAATCCCTGGGCCAATCATATTCAAACCACCAGAGTGTGTAAAATATACTTAGAATGTGGTCAACATACCAGGGTCAGACTCTTACAGAAAACCATCTCTCCCTCTTCCAATAGCTGTAATGTGCCAATAGTTCTCCAGCTAGTGGAGGACTTCATGCTTACCTGCCATCTCCATGCTGAGAATTTTGTTTGGCTTGAGCTTGTACACATCCTATGCATACTGACACAACCACTCTGAGTTCATATGTATAACGCATTGTACCTGGAAAACACTGCTTTGTTGTTTTTAACCACTTGCCTGTGGTGCTTACACTCTATTTGCCATCTCTTTTTATAACAGTTTCTGAGCACTTTGGGTGGTATTGCTATTTAGAAGTTCAATTTGGGGCTGAGAATTTTGCAGTCTCATATATTCTAAACATTTACCAGTTGTGTTGTTGGTCTCTATGTTAATCACCAGGTACTGTTAAAAAATAGCTTCTCTGATGAGGACAGAAAATACCCTAAGTTATGTGCATAGAGACAAGTTATAAAAGATCAGTTTAACACTATATCTGTTTATCAGATTGATAGTAGTAGGGCCTCCCTAGGACCTATGACTTGACTCTACACAGGCATTGGGTTTGACAAAAGTGCAAGGCATGGTTTCCATTACATGGAGCAGGAGTAAGCCCAACCAGAAACTGGTTAGTTACTACTTTGATGTTTGTGCCACCACTGCAGGAGAGGGCGTATCTTGTCAGTCCTGTCATTAGAGTAGCTCACAGACTTCACAAGTTGGGTGAGTGATACTTTCTTTTCTCTCCTGGTAGTGTACTATCACTTACCAGCACTATGAAAGACAGCCAGTACTGATGGATTTTCTAGATCATTACCAGATTAATTTCTCTATTTTGTATGATCAAAGCACGTGATATTTTCAGCTATAAGGTCTCACCATCAATTTCTGGAGAGAAATCAAGAGCAATGTCAATAGCCTGTAATGTTTGTGGGTCCGTGGGGCCTCACTAGCTTTTATTTATTTATTTATTTATTTATTTATTTATTTATTTATTTATTTATTTACTAGCCCTTTGGCACATAATCCTTATGTAATACAATTTGAGAATCCCAAGAATGAATTCTCATACTTGCAAACACAGTGTTTCTTATTTGATGTTAGCACTTTTTAAAAAGGGTGGGGAGGTGGGAATGGGGGGGTAGGTAGGGGCACATCCTCATAGAAGCATGAGGAGGGGGGATGGAATGGGAGGCTCCTGGGTGGTGGTGGCGAAGGGGGTTAGGGGATAAAATCTGAAATGTAAATATAATATTTAATAAAAATAAACTAAATCTTCAAAAAAAACCATTCACGATGAAAAATTCATGATGTAGAAAAATTTCTAGACTGTGGTAAGCATACACTATATGAACTTGTCTAATTCTTCCAACTGTAGTCTGACTGCTTGGGACCATTACTTCTGCAACCAGTGCATTGAAATATTTTCTAGAGGGCAGCCATGTTTTGCACATGAATGAAAGATGACTGAGTAGCTAAGTGAGGAAGATGCTGCATTCTCTTCTCTGTGTTGAACCACCAGGAGTTGCATTATAGATTCTTTCCTCTCATGACTATTTAACTCTAATCACGGCCTACCTCTAAATTTCACAGATTACATTTTAGTCTGACTCTGCATCCTTCACAATGAGTTTCATTTTATGTGAAGTGTGTTTGTGTGTGTGTGCATACTCATGCGCGCGCATGTGCGCACACTCAAGTTCAAGAATGTCAAGCTCTAGCAGGCCATTCTGTCGTGTAAATGACAATAAATCTTTTATTTTTAATCTCACTTTTTAGGAATTGTTTTCCTATAAAATGAATGTCACCATTTTTATCCCTGTAATTTTACAGCAAAAAACTAAGTGAGGGTCATTTAGGTCATGACAATTTGAAGTAGCATAAGAGTGCTGAGGGTGATTATTTTTCACCTGGTGGCATCAGGAGATGTTTGCAGACACTGACATTGTCAGAATCCTTATCTTTTATTGTAGGCTTTTCCATGAGAAGTCTTGATTGTGTGTCATCCCTGATTAAGGAGGGCATAGCCTAGGAGCATCAGAATGGGAAGCATTTTTTCTGAAATTTATTTGAAAAATAGACAAGAGGACATTTCTCCACCCCTATCCTCCTCTTTCTTTCATTGTTTCTCCCACATAAAGTTAAGAAAAATATACAGTAGTGTCAAGTCAGTGGAAAGAGTCAGAGTTATTTAGAAAACCTTTTATGACATTTATGTTGATGAACAAACCTTAACAGCATCTAAATAGTAAGAAAGAGTTCTATGAATTTGTCATCTGATTGGCAACTTTATTCCATATTCTTTCCTTATAGCATTTCATTTTTTTTAAAAAGCTTAAGACAATTTGAAAACCCTCAACAAATTCCAACTTTTCTATGCATATTTTAAGATAGAATATTTTGCCATATGATCTAACCTAGTCACTATGCCTCCGTGTTGTGTAGTAGTTTATATAAAATTAATACATAGGCAGTTATATAATATTTTCTAGTTTTTATCTTTTAAAATGATCATAGTAAAATTAAATTACATAAAATCTTTGTATATGCTTACTTGGAGAGGAAAAGTCAACATTGATCAAAAAGCAAAAGAAATTTATAGCTAGTAAATACAGTGAAAGAAACAACTCCAGAATTATTGGCTATGAGAGAACTGAGGGCATTCTGAGGGTACTTTTCTTTCTTTTCTTTTTTTTTTCTTTTTGTCTTCAAGAACTTTAATTTGTTTCTACAACATGACTTTTAGGTCAAACAGTTTACAAAACAAACATTATTATTTACAATTCAACCTAAGATGTGTATATGTATATATGTTCCCAAAATTAAAGGACACATATGATTTTTATTAATTTTTTTCTCATGGCTTCTTTTTTGTTCTTCTGTGTTAGTTTTTGTTTTCTTCCTTGCACTCAACTTACATGTAGCCGATAATTTCCTTGGGTTCATGACCTTGACTTTTTATGATTCTCCATTCTCGGTTTGACTTATTGCTCTAAGTTCTGATCATATTGCTTACAACCTCCGTGCACATTTGCGTAGCATCAGCTTTCTCCACTAATTGGTTTGTTCTCTTCAAGACAAGATCCCACAGAAAATCAGTCTAATTAAGCCTACTTTGCAATGTCAGGCACCACTGAGTGTTTTGGGGAAACCCATTGTTTAGTATTCAATGGTTGATATCTAGAATGGCCAATAGGACCTCAGTCAATTGTATGCCATAGATTTTACGGGATGTATCCTTACATGGGACTGAGGACAGAATGGCTTTGCTTCTATGATGGTGAAAGTACTGAGCATCAAAACTGGCATGTTGGTGTAACTGTATTCTACATTTCTTTTGATTGGTTGGTAGACATTTATATCAGTAAATCCGATAGACAAAACATGTATTGTGAAGTATAGTGACATTTTACAAGTTAGAGGACAATGATTGAGGTGAGACGGGGTAGCAAGGGCCATCCATGATCACGAGGCTTTGTTTATTGCTTTGGAAAACTGAAAATGTATTTACAGTTCAAAAGTAAGTGCTCCATTAGAAAACATTATAAGGTCTTTCTTACCATTCTAACAGATTAGCCACTCAGTGGGTGAGCAAATTGAAACCATGTTTTAGCTATTATGATCCATGAGCGTGTTTTTTTTAATATTCCCTATAGATTCTGATGTTTGAATGTTGAACCCTAGAATGTGATGTTGAATAGGGAGGTTTTGAAGGTACAGGATCCATGGAGCAAACACATTACTGAGACTGAGTTTGGGAGTTTACAACCTTTCAGTTTGCTCTGGTTGCTTTGTGTTATGGTAAAGGATGTGATTTCTTAGATTCCTGCTTCAGCCCACATGCTTACTGTTTGTTGCCATCTCTCTTCTATACCATTCTATAGAGCTCTTATACCTCTGGAACTATAAATCAAAACAAACTATTTATTTTGTTAGTGTCCAAGGTCATGGTATCTCGCTACAGTGTCAGAAAAAGTAACGAATACAGACATTTGTACCAGAGAGTGGGCTCTTGTAAAAAACCTGACATTTTCTTTTTTGGATGTGGAAAAATTTGGAACTTTGGGCTGGAAAGGAGGTTGAACACTATCAGCAGAGCTTAAAGGGTCATCTTAATAGGAACTAGGATGTCAGTAGTGTTGAGAGAAATGCCCAGCTCAAAAGATTCCAGAGGGAAACAATATTAGCAGCAGGGAGAGAGATTCATTCCTGTCATATTTTGGTAAAGAGTCTGTTTAAGTTTGTTCAGCTCGAGGCTAACATTAAAAGCTACAAACTCATTTCTGTGGCAGAGGAATTCAAATCCTACATACTGTTGGTGATGTAGTGTGTTTCTTATGTAGGTCTACAACAAAAAAGAAGCAAGTGGCTAAGGAAGAAATGTAAAATGTAGTGTTTGGAGAGACTATTTATTTAGTGCTAAGAAGCTTAACGTTACAGCCGAGACTTGTGTAGGAAGAAAGGCTGCAACTGCTAAGAAGATAAGTTAGTCCATTAAGTAGAGGGCCTGCTCTGGATTAGAGTAAAGGGAGGTGTGTTCTGAGGTAAGACATCACCAAGCCAAGCTTCCACCTTGTAGAAGAGAGCCTAAGAAATTCTCAGTTCCAAGGGAGAAACTGAAGTAAAAATTGAATGCTGATTTGATCCAAGGTGAGTGGGATCCATGTCAAGCTGGCAGCTGAATTTGGTAGTGTTATTCACTTGATAAGAATGTAGAGTAAAGCAGTGGTAGATCCTTCCTCTATGGTGTCATAGGGCTACTGAGTTCAAGTGGCTATGGCAGGGGATTCCTTGCATAGTATTTTATCACAATGACAGAAAAGTACTACTTTCTGGTAAACTTTCAGATTCAACATAAGCCAAAAATTTATAATCTATAAGAAAGTCAAAAAGTATGGAAAGGACTCTCTGATTTGTATTCATCTGTGTAGTCTATCTCAACTAAGTTGAGCCATAACAGTGAAGTATGAAGTACTAGCCCATCATACAGTACATCAGATGGGCCTTTATCTGAAAAAAAAGAACCAATAGCTTCTAGTCAGGTAGTTACCCCACATAATTGTCTCATTTAAAATCCATTTATATATACATGGTTTAATATAAAACTGGGTATTTTTATTTAAAAGTAGAAAGAAACAAAGACCCCCCAAATGAGGGAAGACTGGTTTTGAAAGTGCTGATTGATTGATATGAGATTCAGAAACAGTTTATCATTTATTTTAAAAGGAATTGCTAAACATCTTATCATACATTATATAGGTATGATCATTTTAGTAGACTCTGTACATGGAAGAAAGAATAGCTCTAGTTAATTTATTATGTTTTAAACTATAGCCAAGCCCTGGGATCTGTAGTTTACTCTTTTAATACTTTATCTATTTGGTTAAGGCCAATGAACTATGTCTTTATATTCTAATTGCCTATTCTTGGTCTACAGTAATTTCAAAGCTGGGACTTTCCTCAAGGATATTCCTTGGGGCTGTATTTATTACTATGCCCGAGTGCATCAGAAATTGGGCATGGATCATTTTTTTTGCTATTATTTGAATATTTTGTACAGATAGAAAGAAAATAATTATGTGTTTGTCTTCTTAACTCTGTGGGAATGATAAAAACAGTGGGTAAAATGAATTCACTGACATATACAAAATTTGATTTATCTGAGAAATACACTATTAAAGGATTACCTAATGTGTGTTAGTATCTGGGCACAGAAGGATGAGAGAAGAGCCTATAGTCATATAAGGCTGTGTTGAAGCACAGAAGGAATTTATGAGAAGAAATATTTTTGGGAAGGCATTATCAAGTCAAAAAGAGAAAAACTGAAGAAGCCAAGAAAATTCTAGAACATATTGCTCCGTGTCATACCACATATCACCCTTTGCTCATCTTCAGGAAGGTGAGAAAAAAATACATGCCAGTGAGTTTGCAAAGTGGGACTTTACCCTGCCGAACACACTGCTGTATAAAAATGCACAATGAGGAAGAGACATGAAAGTTCAATTGTGTTTAGGACACACAAGATAAAACACTTGTCAGCAAACTATATATGATGTCCATTCTAATCCTCGCACATGGAGTAACTGGTTCATAAAAGGTTAAATAATTTCTGTGAGATGCATAGCTAATAGGGGGAAATTCAGTACTAGATCTCAAATATTCTTCCCTGATACAGCATGTTATATTTAAACCCAGTTAATCTTTCACAATCATATGGCCTTAATTACTATTCTTGTTTTACTATTGTATGTCATTAAGGAATGTGAAATATGAAAAGGTAAAGTTAGTTGAACATCAGTGTATGAAACCATAATGAATAAAAGCAATAGTTATGTCACTAGTTGTCTTCAAGAACATTTAACAATGGCAACCTATCGTAACACTGTACACTTCAGCCTTCAATGGTTTGCCCTTATTTTTCAAGCAGGGATTCAGTCTTTGTATTTCTCTAATTGTTACAAAAAGCAGGAATATACTCTTCTTTAATACTCTTCTTAAGACATTTTTCTGTCTTTTATTCATTTATATTTTTACTCTTATGACTGGATTGTTTTAAAGAGCACTATCAGGCTTTGTTGATTTCTTTTTGTTAGATCGATTAAATCTGTTACTGAACTTGTAATGCCAGGGAAGTGTTAGTGATATCCCCCAAATAACAGAGAGGAGCCTATCTGGATATGATGCAACTCACAGCAAGTTTTTATTGTATTCAAGCTAGCTCAGGCCCCTCCAACACATTACCATCACATAGGACAGTTTTGGTGGTAAGGTAGTGCAGAATATCTATTCGGGGCAAGGCTTTATAGTAAGCAGCAAGTGGAGACATCAGTGTACAAGCATGTAATTGGAAAGCTACTGTGGCCTTTAACATAATTGGCTGGTGATGGGAGTCATATCATAAGCTTAGTTTCTAATTCCCCAGCATTGGTGGTCGTTCGGCAGGGAGTGGGCTCCTAACTTGGGGGTGTAGGTTTGTTGGGGAAATAACCTGTAGATGCTGGTCTTGTTTAAAGTGTAAGGTGGAAATGCTGGTCTTGTTGGGGATTAGCCCAGAGACTGAGCTAGGCTCAGGTTTTATTGGTGGGCAACTTGGAAACCAGTGCTAAGTACCAGCCTGTTAGTTTACCAGAGATCAAACTTAGGTCAGGTTCCCTAAAATTTAAAAGAGCCCTAATTTAAAAGATTTGAAGAAATTGAGCATCTTTGGAGTTACTACTTCCTTCTTCCCCCCTCCCTTCTTCCCTCGCTCCCTTCTCCCTTCTTCCCTCCCTCACTTCTTCCCTCCCTCCTTTCTTTGCTCCCTCCCTTCTTTGCTCCCTCCCTTCTTCCCTCTCTCCCTTCTTCTCTTCCTCTCTTCCTTCTAATGCTACTGTTTAAGAGTCATCTACACCCTAGCATGTGACTGCTCACACATTGCTGTGTGTGGTTGGTTGAATAAAATATTCCTATAGACTCAGAGGTAGTGGCATTATCGAAGGTGTGGCATTGTTGGAGTAGATGTGGCCTTGTGGAAGGAAGTACCTCATGGATGGAAGTGAAGGGTGGATTTGAGGTTTCAGAAGCTCAATCCAGGCCCAGTGTGAATCTTTCCTTCTATTGCCTGCAGATATAGATATAGAACTCTCAACTATGTCTCCAGTACCATATCTGACTACATGCTGTTATGTTTCTTGCCATGATGGTAACTTGTAAACTTGTATGCTAACCCCAATGAAATAGTTTTCTTATAAGAGTTGTCATGGTTAGCTGTTTCTTCAAAGCAATAGAACTCTGGCTTAAGACAATAAGCAAGCCTAAAAAATTCCTTGTTTCCCTTGAATAAATTTTGATAAAATTGAATTTGGTTTGTCATTGACACCTGGAAGGATAGATGTTGTTTACATATCTGCAGAAAAAAGTTTAGCAACACACATTTAAGTTGATCCTGGGATAGGTAGCAATACCTTCTCTTACAAAATCAAAATTAAACAACTAGAAGATTAATTCCACTGATGGCGCTTGAGCAGCAGGTTAATTAGGAGGTTTTCTATCATTACAATCAAGGTTTTTTAGAAAGTTTTCTAAAATTGTTGAAAGCGTCTTTATTTCATTACACAAAATATAAACTGGGTCTGGTGGTCTATGCATTTAATCCCAGCACTCAAGAACCAGAAGCAGCTGAATCCCTAAATTACAGACTGGCCTATCTACATATCAAGTTCCAGGCCACTTAAATACAGTGAGACCTGTCTCAATCAAAACAAAAAAAAGGAAAACACCCCAACATTTTTGATTAAGACACACATAGGTTCCAAATAACAATTTATAATTATAAAAATTATAACAATTAACTTTATATATATATATATATATATATATATATATATATATATATATATATCCTGTTTAACAAAAGCATGGTTAATCTGCTTCTAAAATGTCACTTTAGACGCCCTGAATAATCCAGCCATTGTAGTCTGTATTTTTACATGTGATGTTGTCTTAAGTATTGTTTAGATTATTGAATAGTTGGTAGATTCAAAATAGTCCTCATCACTTTCTACACAACTTTCTTTCAAGCAATTGTCTCTTGTTCTATAAGTTCTGATATTGCCCTTTGCAAATGTAGCACATAGAAATTTAGTGAAAGCACATTAGAGGCACTACCAAGCTGATGCTAATTATGAGATGCTTTTATGGTTTTAGATTTGTTATTATGTAAAAAAGTGGGGGCTCTTAGAAATCACCCTCATATGGAAGTTAAGAATCTGTTCCTAGAAGATAAAATTAATAAATCAAAGCTAAATGGGAACACATTTATTGTCATTAATGTTATGCCATAGAAAAATCCCCTACTTCTGTTCTAGAAATAATTAATATCCTAGATAACACTGGATTTCATACTTATATATAAAACATTAAATTTCAATGAATTTCAGTAAAATAGACAACAACGAAAAGAAAATAAGAAACAACTTGGCCTAATGTATTTCAGTATTAGTATAGCTCTGCGTTTGTTCAAGGTGAATGTTTCCATGGATTCAGCTCAGTTTACATTGATGAAGGGAAAAGATCATTCCAGTAGACTCTCAACTGACTAAAGTAGATAAGTTCAAGACTTTATCTGAGCATAGACATGAGAGCTCTGGTAGCAGTGGCACCCAGCATTCTAGATATGTGTGTTGTTGTCATAGTTAGCAATTCATTGCTGTGAAGAGACACCATGACCACAGCAACTCTTATGAAGAAAAACAGTTTGGGCTGACATATAGTTTCAGAAGTTTAGTACATTATTTGTCATGTCAGGGAGCATGTCAGCATGTAGGTAGATATGGGTCTAGAGAAGATGCTGAGAGTTCCACATCTTGGTCTCTCAGTTCTGCTTATGATATGCATGGATCTATGGGAGCCATTCCTATTTAAACCACTACAATTGTAAATTAGCAATGAGTATGGAGCAGACTCTATGCTAACAATTAACTTCATCACAGTATTGGTTGGCAGCACACTGAGTGTTTAAATATTCTTCTCACAAATCTTTCTTCATTACTGATAATCTTGAAAATGTGTTAGATTCCAAATATTGGTGATGAGCCCAAGAGAAGTCTAACAGGTCCTTTATGGTTTAGTTTAAAACTTTTATTTAATTTTATGTATTACTTTGGCATTTGACTCCTCAGGCTATCCGACTCCAGGTGAGACTTCATTTTAGTGTTATGTTATGTGGCTATATATATATTGACCAAAAAAGAATATTGTTGATGTGTGAAGCTTATTAAATATACAACCAGAACTTTAGTGCTGAATCCTTATAGTTTCAGTATACAAATTATGGACATAATACTTTGATATTTATTTGCTTAAAACACCACGTGGACATTCAGGTAAAAACATGTTGATATAAATATAAACTTAGAAATGATTTACTTTAAAAAACTGACAATAATAAACCTTTATATATTGTATTACTCACAAGTGTGCTGTTTATTCTGGACTACCAATCGCCTGGGTTGAGAAGCTCCTAAGATATTAGTATCATGCCCCTCTGCTATGTCTATGGGGCTACTTAGAAAAAAGAATATATGGGAGGAGAACTGCTCTTACTGTGGGCTGAACCACACTGTATAATTTTATCTTGGATCAAATCCATGAGATTCCTGGTCTTTATAAAGTACTATTATGCTCAACCACATTGTTGTTTCACCATAGAACACTGAAACTTCTGCAACCAAGAACCAAAGTAGATGATTCTGCCATTGTCTCATGGGTTTTGCTGCAGAAAGAAAAACCAAAATAATAAAATATGATATTAACACCAACACAACTCAGAACTGCCAAGAAAAACAATTCCTTGAGGAGCACACCTTTGATAGAGACTTGAATACACTTTTGATCTGTGATATTTTTTGGAGACTTTTTGTTCCTGGTACTGGACACCTAGATCACTACTGAGTTCTAGTAAAATCTTTGATATTGGAAGAGAAGCTACAAGTGTCATTTTACTAAACCAGCACAATTCCTAACATCAAGGTAAACATTTTTGCTTATATGCATGGGGAAATATAGTATTCACTGGTCATCAAAGATACTTCTCTTTGTAATAGAAAGAGGTCATTACAGAAAACTATGACCAGTCAAAATGCACAGTTGTGGTGCTTATTTCCAATGAATATATCTAGAAAACACTCTAGCACGTGAGGCTCAGATAAAGAAGGAACAGAAAAACTGTAAATGCAAATGGTATGGGATGTTTTCCTGTAATTCTACATTCTCATAAGGACAGCATCTATACACAAAACATCTTATTAATATCATGGACCAAATGTGTGCATAACAAGGATAACATCAATAGACAGGTCAAGGTAGATGGGAAATTGTAAGAGGTCCTCAACTATACGTAAAGAAATACAGGCAACTAACAAATGCTGGAAGCCAAAGAAATAGCATTTTCCAGGGAAGAGTACACCAATATTCATGGTCAATCAGAAATGGTCAGCATATACATAAGCTACACCAAAAATTCTACAAGAGAATTCCTACAACTGATAGACACATTGAGCAAAGTGACTGGATACAAAATAACTCAAAGAAATCAGTAGCTTTCCTTTATACAAATAAGAAATGTGCAAGAAAGAAATTAGGGAAACAACACACTTTAGAATAGCCATGAATAATATAAAATATCTTGGTGTAACTTTAAACAAGCAAGAACAATAGTGTACTACAGATGAATAGTGATTAAAACCACATGGTGTTGGTACAGAGACAGACACATTGATCAATGGAATCAAATCAAAAACCCCAAATTAAACCTATACATCTTTGGACACTTGATATTTGATAAAGAAGCCAAAACCATACAATGGAAAAATGAAAGCTTCAATAAATGGTGCTGGACTAACTGGATGTCTACTTGTAGAAAAATGAAGATAAATCCATATTTATCACCCTGCATGAATCTCAAGTCCAGGTGAATCAACAACCTCAACATAAAACCTGATACACTAAATCACATAGAAGAGAAAATGGGAAACACCCTTGATGCATAGGTACAGGAGACATGTTTCTGAACAGAACACCAATGGCTCAGGCTCTAAGACCAACTATTGATAAATGGAACCTCATGAAACTGTGAAACTACCATAACACCAAGGATACTGTCACTAAGACAAATTGGTAGCCTAAAGACTTGGAAAGAATCTTCACCAATCCTAATCTGACTGGAAATTTTGGATATTGAGCTAATATCCAAAATTTGCAAATAACTCTAGAACTTAGAAACTAACAACCCAAATAAACCAATTAAAATGGGTTATAGAACTAAACAGAATTTTCAACAGAGGAATATCCAATGGCTGAGAAGCACATAAAATATGTTCAAAGTCCTTAGATATTATGGAAATGCACATCAAAACATCTCTGAAGTTCCATTTTACACCCATCAGAATGGCCAAGGTAGAAAACTCAAGAGATAACACTTGCTGGTAAGGCTGTGGAGCAAGGGGGACACTTCTTCATTGCTGGTGGGAGTATAAACTTATACAACCACTTTGAAAATCAATTGATGTTTTTTCAGAAAACTGGGAATAGTTTTCTACCTAAAGACCCAGCTATACCACTACTGGGCATAGACCCAAAAGATGCTCCAACATCCCACAAAGACACTTGCTCCACTATGTTCATAGCAGCTCTACTTGTAATAGCCAGAAATTGGAAATAAACTAGACACTCCTCAACTGAAGAAGAGATAAAGAAAATATGATACATTATACAATGGAATACTATTCATCTATTAAAAACTAAAATGTTATAAATTTTGCAATCAAATGAATAGAACTTGAGAATATCGTCTTGAGTGAGGTAATCCAATCTCAAAAGGACGTGCATGCTATGTACTTCCTTGGAAGGCCCAAGTGAGGAAGCTTGAGTCTCAGAAGGGGGAATAAAATAGTTCTAAGAGGCATATGGAGAAAACTGAGAGAAAGGAGAGATGATAAGGGGAATAGGAGGTTTAGGATCAAGTATGTAGAAAAACAGGAGAGATGGCTAGATGACCATTAGAATGAATGGAAATCTGCAACTGACAGGGGTAGGTGGTGGGGGCATCTTTTGTATGAGACAGAACCTAGGAGAAAGCAGGCACTGAAGAATCAATGGGGTGACCTTAGCTGTGACTACATTTGGGATATGGAATCTGAAGAGCCTACCTCCTGTAGCCATGCAGGAACCAAAGTGGAGCAATAGAGACATCAACTCACCCACAAAATTTTAAATACAAATTTATCCTGTCAAAAGATAATACAGGCACAGGGGATGGAGCAGAGAATGAGGGAATGGCCAACCAACAGTCAGCCCAATTTGACACCCATCCCATGTGAAAGCACCAATCCCTAACACTATTAATGATACTCTGTTATGCTTACAGACAGGAGCATGTTCTCTGAGAGACTCCACTCATCATCTGACTCAGACTGATACAAACACCACAGCCAAACAGTGGAAGGAGCTCAGCGTCTCTCTTATGGAAGAGTAGAAGGAAGAATTGCAGTCCCAAAGGGGATAGAAACTCAATTAAGAAGACCAATAGAGTCCACTAACCTGGGCCCTTGGGGAATCTCAGAGTCTGAACAACCTACAGAAGAACATACAGCAGCTGGACCTAGGCTGCCCTGCACATATGTAACAAATGTACAGCTTGATCTTCATGTGGGTTGAGAACAAATGGAATGGGGGATAACTCAAAAGCTCTTGCCTGTTTGTGGTATATGCTCTTCTAGATGGGCTTCCTTGTCTGGCCTCAGTTGGAGAGGAACGGCCTAGCCTTGAAGAGAATAAAGGTGTGAGGTTGGGTTGGATACCCAGGGAGTCCCTTCTGCTCAGAGAAGAAGAGGAGGAGGAATGGAGAAGGATTGTGGGTGGAGGGTGACCAGGAGGAGGGCAGTAAAAATTTTAAAAAGTAAAATAAAAAAATCAGCTCTGAAAACATCCATATAACTAACATTATAAAGACTGATCCGGTTCTACTTAACAGGATACAGAAACATATCTATAATTATAAATGAAAAAAGTGGTCATCAATTTGAAAGAGAGCAAGGGAGGTATATTAAAATGATTAGAGGGAAAAGGGGACAGAGTAAACGTTGAGTCGTATTTTATGTTTTTATTCAGTTTTCATAACTTTTATGATTTCTTTCTCAACATATCTCCCCCAACACTTTCCTACCCATCCATCTCTGCGTCCTTTTTGGTTACCTATCAAGACCAATTTTTATGCTGCTCAAATATTCTTAGTTGTATGATATTGCACTGGTGCACAATTGGATATTCAACACTATTATACTCTTTAAAAATGATACTTTCTCCCAGCATCTAACAATTGTCACTAGCTCAGTGGTTAGGTTTGGTGTTGCATGCCTATGTCTAATTCCCTTCTCCATGCTGGGATTTGGTTTGGCTTGGACCTGCAGAGATTTTGTACCTAAAAAAACTGTTGTGAATTCTTATGTGCAGCTGGGCTTCTGTGTGCTCTCCTCCTACAATTTCCTTGTATTCATCCACAGCCTTGGACACTCTTACATGTTTTCTTCCCCCTCTTCTATAATGATCACTGAACCTCAAGAGAAGGTATGGTATATATGTACCCTTTATGGCCGAGCATTTGGTAGTCTCCCATTCCCTGCAACTTGGACAGTTGTGGATCTCATGTTAAGCACATCCATAAAGAGAAGCCTATTAGATCAGGGTTGAGAGATACATTGCTCCACAGGAATAATGATAAATCATTAGAAATCAGTTTAATACTAAGTTCATTTAGCAAATAAAGTTGGTTTTCCCCTAGGAAATTTAGGATTTGTACAGCTGTAGGTCCTTGGGCCTGGTGGTGATGCCAGGTATGGGTTTGATCTTATAGAATGAGACTTAAAACCACCTAAACACTGATTGGTTGCTCCTCTAATAGTTGTTCCACTATTAAACTAGGGCGTGTCTTGGCTTGTTTGTCATTATCCTAGCACACAGGAGTCATAGCTAGATATAATTGATGATTCTTTCCTACCTCAGTACCGTATATAGCACCTTCCAGCACTGTGAAAGCTAACCAACATCTATAAAACTTCCATGTAGGTACCATTTTGATTTATCCACATTCTATGACTCAAGTGTTTGATATTTTCATCAAGTTCTGGGGGGTAAATAAGAACCATGAAAATGAGTCTTTACCGACCAACTCCAGAAGAAGTAACCTGGCACTGGTCTCTTTTATTTGTTAGTAACTCATGTCTAGTAGGTGCCTTCTTGCCATTATAACTCCATTGATATATCTGTAGTATTAATGTCTATATTTTAAAAAGGTTTTTAGTGTTATTTATCCTTTTTTCTACTTCTTTCTATACACAGCCTTCTACTCCACTAATCCACTTTAGCTCTTCCTGTTCTATTTTTCTCCTTTAATGATTTTTATTAGTATATTCAATGTGTATATGTGTGAAAGTCTGTGTGTGGTTATGTGCATATTGAGTGTAGGTGTCTAGGAGTCTAGAAGAGAATATTATCTCTTGTGGAGCTGGTGATTATGTGCTGTCCCAGGTGGGTTGTTTTTAACCAATCTTGGATTCTCTGCAAGAACAGCATGTAATAAACTGCTCATCCATTTCTCCAGCTTCCACAGTTTCCATTTTAGAGCAATGAGAAAATCTTGTTTATCACTGCTTTAAAATCATTGAATTTATCCTTATGTAGTTAAATAAAACTATAGGAATTTATTGATTCAGTGATGTTTTAATGCATATATAATTGCATAATGATAAAATTAGTGTGTCAGAATTGGGGAGGATGTCTAAGCAGGCCAAGCATTTGGATGTGAATGTGAGGATTGGATATCAGCTGTTCAAAACTCCCACAGAAGGTAGGTAAAGGTAGTGACCTGTCACATTCTGACTTATTTTAGTTTAGTGTGAGAATTTACATAACTATATGAGATAGAGGCAATTGATGAAGACAACCACTATTAATCTAATGACATCATATGGGCATATGTGCATGTGCAACATAAACACATGTGTCTACATAGGTGTACATATATGACCATGTGAACACCATACACATATGTATGCCAAAATTATTGTATCTATTTATATATACATATATACATATACACATATCATTCATATATATATATATATATATATATATATATATATATATATATATATTTCTCACTCCTATCTGTTTGGAAATAGACACATTATTGCTAACAATATTAACCCTATGTGTTAACACATCAAAATTTGTTCACCATCTCTAACCATTCAATTCTAATTTAATGGATTTTTGTCATATCTATCTCTTCTCCAATCTCTGATAACCACAATTATATCTTCATTTCTATGACATAAGCCTGCACATTCATATATGAATGAGACAATGTGAAATTTGTCTTACTGATAATTAAATATTGTATACAAAATACAAACAAGCATATACAAATATGTGTATATGGAACCATAGAATGTATATAAAGAAAAGTTTAATGCATTACTAAGAGAATTCACATTTAAAGGTTAGAAAAACTTTAGATATTTGAAGCGGTTTTTCATAGAACTGAAAAAAAAGTTAGCCTAAAATGTATGAAGCCACAGAAGACTACTACAATAAGTTGAAGCAATTTTTAATGAACCAAGCTAGAGAAATCATACTCAAACTAAGTGAAATCTATTGTACAAAAAGCAACATGTCATTAGTATAGAAACATACAAAATGTCCAGAAACAGAAGAGAAATCCAATAAAGCAATCTCTGTATTCTGAGTCAACTGATATTAGACAAGGGTGTTGTGAACAGAAAGTGAGAAAGGGCAAGTGCTTAAGCAAATGATTTCTAGCTATATGATAAAAATTCTTGACTAACTGCAGTGTTTTCTTGAACTGGAAAATATCCACAGCATTTGGTGCTCATTAGGGGATGGAAGAAATGAATTAGAATTAGTCAGTCGAGATAAGGCTTCTGCATATACTTCATTTTTATTTGTCAGAATATTTGTTATCTGTAACAAAATCAATGCTCTGATTTATTTGGATTACAGAGTCTGTTTTACTACTGCTTTCCTTGACCATCTTTTTCAATGTAGTATTTAAGTGTGAAGTGTATATAATTATTTATTTTGAATATTTATAATTTGTGAACACAATTCTTTTTTATCTTTTTTTCTTTTTCATTATCAAATCATAATTTTTACTTTTTAACACAGAGTTTATAAATACAAAAGTGCAGGATGTGGGGAAGGGGATGACACAGGGGCATAGGTGTTCAGATGGAGTACAGATAACTTTCAGAACAGGGTATGTTATGTCATTACTTTCTGTATATTCTGTGCTCTTGCATTGAATAGGAACATATTTATTATATTCATTAAGTCACTAATTCATTCATTTACTCACTATTTCACATATAATTGTGTTGCTACTTTTGGTTTGTGGCTTAAACTCAAGACAGTTTTAGACCTTGGCAGCATCATGACATTGGTTTCATTAGTATCTGCCTAGTAGCAATGGCTGAGGTAACATTAACCATGAAATGGATTTCATTTCTTTTCTAATCCTGCCTTAAGTATTTATGTTTCTGTAATCATACACAAGTCATTCTTTTACAGAATGTTAAATTTCAGTAAAGTTGCAAAATACAAATTATCTTGTTCACTCTGAGTATAGTTATAAGTTTGTTTTAATGACTAATTTTCAGCAATTGTGGTTTGGTACTGAATTTTTTCAGTCCTTCTTAACAATTCAAATAATGGGAATTTAAGTGGTTTATTTATTTATTTACTTTGCCTACACAGATCTATACAGCATGCACAGAGCCATTGATAGCAGCAGAGCTTGTACTTCAAAAATCACAGTGACATATTACTAGAGATTATTTTCAGTCCTGATATTCTTTATCATCAAGAGCCTGTGAGTAATTAACATTTAGTTGACATGATGACTTATTCTTTAGAGAGAGAGAGAGAGAGAGAGAGAGAGAGAGAGAGAGAGAGAGAGAGAGAGAGAAACCTTAACTAAATAACGTCACAATTCCAAATGAAATGTGCAGAGTAATTAAACAGGAGAAAACCAAATGGACTCAGTGGAAAGACAGTATCAAAAGCTTAGAAGTATCTCAGCCATCATACACAAAACAACTTTGTGTTTCCTTTTAGAATTAAATATAAAGCTGACACTCTGAACACAGCTCACTTTCGGAATATAAGCTCTTTGGTTTTAAAAACATGGCTGGAAATGTACATTCTAGAAGGTTGTTGACCAACTGATCAATCCACTACTTCCTTCCTATGAACTTTTTCAGTCTGACAAGTACCTGTTAAGACACATAGGATGAAAAGAATCAAAAAGGTATTCATTCTGTTTCTTCATGCTACCTGTTCTGTGTTTTTAATGAGGAAATATGGAGGTATAGTAAGCCAAAATATCAAATTAAATCAAAACAAAACAAAAAGTATTCATTGATATCTTTAAATCACATTTCAAACTGCCCAACCTACAACAGCATCTATTTTTCCTGGCTTGGTGAGTTAGGCTATTTTAATACGAGGAGATCTAATGCTGATGAAAGCCTCTATTTTTAGTTGAGCCTCATAGAGCAGGCTTACAAAATGGCTGTGACTGTGTCTGGGAGGGTCTGTCTACCCCCATATGCTGTCATAGACAGTTGGCATCATCTTGGCAACTTTACAGGATCACTCTGCTACATTCAGTCTGCAATGAAACAAAACCAGCGTTGCCTGTTCTCCCCATCTGGAAATGAGGAGAGAGAGAAAAAAAAATCAACCTCTGTAGGTCTGTGTGTTGCAATGTCTTTTGTTGCATTCAGATGGCTAATACAAATTATAATAAGCTCCAGTGGGGAAGAGAAGTGTTTATTGGTTTTCTATCAAGCAAAGTGTTGCCAGTACCTGGCTCACAGGAAATGCTCAATAAATCTTTATTAATCAATAGATGTTATTTTTTTTAAAGAAATTATATTGCGGTTTTTGTGTTGTTTAGAAAGTTTTAGAAAGTGAAGCAAACTCTGTAATCCTTGCAGTGAAAGCCCCCAAAGACTTTCTCATAGTAGTCTAATTGAATGTTTCTCTTCTGAAGACCCCCTCTGTTTCTTTCCTCCCTGCCTAAATTTTCAGTGGATCTCATTGGTGGGTACTAACCCAGAGGCGGGAAATGTAGCCTTCAATGTATAACTCAGGAATATCTGGATGTGGCTGTTTTGATACTAGGTAGAAGATAGATTTTGGTGTGATTCTTTAAGAACTTAGATTTTAGACAGGTGTGGGGATTTTATCTATAATTCTATTACTACAAAGAATGAAACAGAAGAACTGATTCAACTTCGAAGTTAGTCTTGACTTCAAGGCCAGACTGGATTACAGAGTCAGAGATGCAAGCAAGCAAGCAAGCAAGCAAGCAAGCAAGCAAACAAACAAACAAACAAACTAGACTCTACAATGGGATTTCTTGTCCAAAATTTCAAGATGGTCACACTCTAATGGCTCACCATACAATTTCAGGTGACATGAGTATATAATCTAGAACTCCTTGTGTTGTCTTAATTATTTTAAAAAAAACACCCACCAGTCAAGCTGACTATCTAGGCTGCAGCTTATCTGCCTAGTTCAGCTGCTATGTTCAGTGGCTGGAGGCCACGTGTGCACAGCTAGAATTGGCCAGCCAGAAACACCAGCCCTGCCACTCACGAGACGCCAGCATGAGAGATGGCTCTGCCAGTCTTCTACACTGTCTGGGCAATGCCCAGACCATCCCGCCAACCACTCAGTACAACTGAGACTCTAATGTTTAAAGATTAATCAAAGGCGTATATATTTGGTAATGATCAATAGCAAGATGCCCTTACAATCAGAGATGTAACCCAATACCCAACCTAGATATACCAACTACCTTTGATTGCTACAGACAATTGAACATCAGCCTCCATGGGCCCCTCTTTCATTCTCTGTCTCACCCTTTGCTCCTCTTCTTCCTTCTCCTCCTCCTCCCTTTACTCCTCCTCTTCCTCTCCTTACTCCTCCCACCTTAGCTCCTCCTACATACCACCCTTCCTGTTAGAATTTAAAAAAAAAACTTTCTCTCAAAATACAATTAGAGCATAACTATACCAATTTGTATCAGTAAAGTACAAAATAGACCTAATACTTAGTCCATCATTTTGTTGACTAAACAGAACCTCTGTCATCTCTCCTAATTAAAAGACTTAGTTCTGAACTGGCTTATATCCTGTCTTTAGAATGAATTTCATCTGAAAACAATCCTCTCAAAGTAAAAAGCCTGGGTTGGCTGTGAGACTATAAGTCTTCAACTCCATCAGAAATCTAGAATGACTGAATTAACTGAAGATAATGGAAGCACAAAGCATGGCTTCTAAAACTTAGCCAATTTATATAGACCGCTGATTACCTGGACAGTCCCTTACTTCAAAATGTTGGAGCATCTGGTCTTCAGCTTTCTGTCCCAGGATCATCTGACAAACCTAGTAATGCAGAATTTTTAAGGGCTGATCACTCTGTCTTGGCAGTTATTATCAGTTGGCTATTTCGTAAGTATGTCTCTTTTCTGGACAGTAATTTGTCTGTAGATGGAAAGAGGCAATTCTTGCCTAGTGGCTGTCTCACCACAACTGGAGTAACTCCAAAGATGCTCAATTTCTTCTTAGAATCCAAGACAGGGAAGTTGTCAGGATCAGACAGGTCTCTAATCAAAATGAACATTAATACAGAAATGTTTGTAATGCCAATTCTGTGGACTTCTGACGTTTTGAAAACCAACTAGCTATATAAGGCAATCTGGGCTGTTGTCTGTTAACTCCTCTCAGCTATATCTAATTAAAATCTAGAAAACACCCTAACAATAAACTCAAAGGCATACAATTGCTATAGGCCCTTAACTCACAGGCTAACCATCTCAAATCAGTTTAAAAAATTAAAGAAGGACTGGGTATTGGGTTACACTTTTGATTGTAATGGCATCTTGTTATTGATCATTACCAAATATATAAGCCTTTGGATAATGTAAGCATTAGAGTCTCATTTGTACCAAGCCTGTGTGGTTGGCGGGATGGTCTGGGCAATGCCCAGCCTTGCAGAGAGAGTGTGGAAGATTGGCAGAGCCATGTCCCATGCTGGCATCTCCTGGGTGGCAGGGCTGGTGTTTCTAGCTGTCTGTTTCTAGCTGCAGCATGTACGTGGCCTCACAGCCTCAGAACATAGTGTCTGATTTAGGCAGAGACTCTGCAGCCTAGACAGTCTGCTTTTTAAATAATAACTTCACCATTCTTGTGCATATTTTCCTGAGATTTTCCTTAAGGTTTCTTTCACTGAAGCGTAATTTTCCGAGAATGTTGTAAAGAAGCGATAGTGACTGAAATACTTTGAGAAGGTATTATTATTAGAGAGTCGAGGTAAAATTGACTAGGATCTCATCTCCACAGAACTTGACGAAGCTAGTTGGCATCCTCTTCCCAGTCCTTCATCAAAGTCATGCCAAACAACTTCAACAAGAGAAAAAAGTAGTCAAGACTCACAAATTTGGTGTTCACCAGGTGTGAGGTTTTGATTACCAACTTAGAGAAGCCTTTATGAGAGGAACAAGAGGAATCAAGCCTCCTCTACTGTACTCAGTGGGGTGTTTCATCTGTTATCCTGCATTCGCTTCCCTTTCAAAAGTAAGCAATCTCCACTAGTCTTGAAGACCGTTTGGTGGACTGCAGTTATGTACTGAATATATGCTAAATGAACGAAGGCCTCAATGATGAAAAACCTAATTATTTAGGGTGTTGATCTTTAGAGAATATCTTGTTTTCACTTGGGTATTAGGAAACACCTATAATGTTGCTGCTGACTAGATAATGTGTTTGGCTCCACTTTTTAGTGTTCAATTCTGATTCAGTTGTGCAGAGTGCCTTCTAGGAAATTCAATGTGGAGCCATAAGTCTTGAGATATGGCCTTCCTTTAATTAGAAGTTAGTTGTATTGAGGTCTAAGATGTGAATTACTATGATAAGGTTTTTTTTTTCCATGTGATGGTTAATCTTCATTGTCAATAGAATTTGGAATTATTTAGGAGACATGTATTAGAGGCTTTTTTTAGAGAGGTTTAACAGATATGGGAAGACTAATCCTAAATATGGTTAACGCCACCAACCCAAGAGCTAGTTTATAAGATTTAAATAAAGGGAAAAATGGAGGAAGACAGAAGATCACCAGTATTCATTTCTCTCAATAAGACTGTGAGGGGCATGTGACTAGATTCTTCATGTTCCCACACCAAACTTTCTACATCATAATGGAATGTATATTCAATCTATGAGGCAAAATAGACGTTTGTTCTTTTTCCTTAAGTTTCTCCTTCATAGGTGTTTCCTTTTAGACATGGGGGAAATGATTAATACAGGAAGGGAAACAATGATATGTAGTGTCTACCACTTATTCATGGAATACCAGCTCTATGTTTTAGATATATTCCCATCTTCTATTTTCTCTCCACCCTCATACACATTTCAATTAGATTAAACTCAACATAATTTTCCCTGAATACCTTCTATGTTCAAAATGGAATGAAAATAAAAATATTCATTTCTCTGTAAAAATAAAATTCTTCAGTTTAGTTGTAGAAACATGATTAGAATTTTAGTATTTGGAATATCTACATAGGGTTGTACATTAATAGTATTACAAAAATAAGTGAAGTTAAATTTGTGTCTTCATCTTAGTTCTGATGAACTAAGTGAGTTGCAGCAGGTCATATAGACATTCTAGCTAAGATGAAACTCTCCTGGAAGGAGGGTAAATAGTCTTTTAATCAACTGGTTCAGGGAGCTTAGAAGGTTCAAAGATGCATAAAGTCTCTCCCACATTTATGTAAGCAGGATCATCCTTTGAAGAAAGTAGACTCTCGTTTGATCAGCAGCCTGGAATTTGTTTAGGAACATTTATAGAAGCATCTTGTGTGACATCACTAGACTGGGGAAGTGTTTTTGATGATGCAGCAGCCTTTGTCACCCATGCTCCAATAACTAGTCCCAATAAACTCCTTTGATTAGTAAACTAGGCTAGCATTGACTTGTTCTTTGGATCTTTATTGTTGGTACCTTATGTGGACTGAACATCCATTTGTTCATATCTCCCTAGGGGCGAAAAAACCTCACACAACACAGAGACAGAATAATATATTTAAGGAAAATTAATTGGCCACAGTTAATGTGCAATAAATTAACTAACAAATTATCGGAGAAATGGTGTTAGGAGTAAGGTGATAATTAAGGAGTATACTATCAGTTATTTGAACTTCATTTTATATTTTCTGATTTTAAGAAGAAATTTTAAACCTTTATGATGAACACGAGTTTATATTGAATTCTGAATTCATCCTGTGGACTTTATTTTTTATTTTCCTAAGCTCCTGTTTTTTTTGCACAGCATGTTGAAACAATGTGCTGACTCTAAATTAGAAAGTTTACTTTCGTTTCTTGTAGTGATAGAAATGCAGTGTTTCTAGTTTCTTGGAAATTAATGCCTCCTGTGCTACTATGTCTACCTTTGATTTATATTTGTCTGTGAAAATGATATTAGAAGGGAGTGCTTGGATTTTTCAATGAGTGGCTTCACATTTAATTCTAGGTATAATGAGAATGAATTTTGTCCCACTGAAGCCCATGTGAAGTGTTGCTACTTGTTAGGTACACACCCGACTCATCCTTCACTCATACCCGATATGTGTTTCAGACATATCATGCTAGCCTCCTACTGCTCATCTTCCCACAAACACAAAACTAACTCCACATGGTACAACACCCACCACTCCTTGGGCCCGCAGGATCACTGCAATATACTTCTACAACGATATGCAGGAAAGAACACACACACAGAGCTCTCCCACACAGCTTGGAACCATCATGCAGAATAAGCTGAATCTATTCTGGTTTCATGTTCCTGTTTTTCAAAGGTGAGTGGGCAGACACAGAACTGCTGTTGTTGCTGTAACAATCTTGTGGTTCTAAAGAATCCTTTAAGTTACCCAGCGATGGTGATGCATTCTCAGAGTGGATCAGTCTTCTGAACTCCTTCCTAGTTGATGAGGATTGATTCACCCCTGGTTTTACAGAGCACCTAGGCCATTTGGCACCACAAACTGCAGTGTCTTCCTTATTTTTTTTTTTTTTTTAATAAAGGACTAATCAAGCTGGTTGAGAAAAGTTAACTTTTGCCTTTTAAATGCCAAAAGTCTTTATAGCTGCCAGCATTTGAATCCCAATTAAAAACAAAATGAAAGCAAGACAATAAGTTGGGGCTCGTCCAAGTCAGTATACCTCACAGATAACAGCTCTGAAACAAGAAGGTGATTGTTAAGACTTGGGAGTGGGAAGATGTCCTTCGGGCATTCAGGTTTATACAGGCTGCCTAGGTTCCCACATTCATACATATTGTATCTTTTGTAGCCATACACCTAGAGTCAAGCAAACTAGATTCTTATCTCAAAGCTGTAGCTCACTGAGTGCCTGTGTGAGCTTGGAAAAAACCCCATATTTCCAGATTGCCATTTCCTTATGACCAAAACTGGGCAACCATATGATTGTAATGTGTTGTGTAGATATTATAAGTCAACAACAGAGCACATGCTCACATACATATTTATTAGAAGCATCTCTTGAGGTCAGTTAGGGATGTGTGAGCATCTAATTACACTTAGCTAATCTTCAATACTGTCACAGTGATATGTCTTGTTTTTCACTGGTTAGTAGCAAAAGTAGAAGTTGGAATGGGAATATATTATGAACATCCCCAAACTAAGTGGCATAGCTAAAAGCTATATAATGAGGTCGTGTATGTAATGATATACTAAAATTCTCAATCACTTAATGGAATAAAATGAATCTAAATTTTCAAGAATTACAGTTCTTGGTAAAGATCTTATTTTCTTCTTTTAATTGGCATATATATATATGTATATAACCTAAAAATCTGATTTTAATAGTTTTATGCAATAAAGATATTGCACTCTATTTTACAAAATGATCTGTATTTGGCTTTAATGTAATTTAAAATAAAGGTATTACATTCTCCATGAAAAATAATCTATATTTGGCTTAATGCAATTTAAGTTAATTTTTGGTTTAAATAGGTACATTAAGTGAAAGAGCAGTGGATATTTTTATGTACATATTTGGTCTTACATCTCTGACTAGCTCTTTTTAAACAACTTTATTCTGCTATGGGGTGAGAACTTTAAGTCTTCATTCATATTAGAAAACTATTTTCTGAAAATATTATATGTTAACATTTTATAGGAGTATAATTATATCTGCCTCTAGCCCCTATTCTGCCATCAAATATTATCATCCTGAGAGATATTTGTGAGTGTGATTAGTAATAAATATGTTTTCTTGTTTCAATTTTCATTTATGTAAGCTCAATGAAGCTAAACATCTATCTAGGTTGTATCCAGTTTTACATTTAATTACTTAAATGGAAATCTATTTTGTGCTAGGTGAAGTGAGAATCTCTTTGGATTTACACTTATTGCTATTGAAAAACTTCAGCATAATTTGTTTTTCAGTATCATTTCTTTAACAGTTTGTGATGCCCATTCATAATGATGTCTTTTCATTACCAACAGCAGTGGACACTTCTCTATTATCAATGTCTACAGAGTGCATGAATCAAGATTAAGGCACAGGTATCTCTGAGTCAGTGACTTATAACCTGAGTCCCTCAGTTCATGTGCAGCCAGAGTGAACTATAGAGGGAAAAGCATTGTTGTTTGGGGGATATGGGTGTTTGTGGGTGTGTGGGAAGGTATGGATAGTACAGTATGCAACTAAACCAGACCCAAGTTACAAAGTATGATGAGTGATAGGATATTACAAGATCTTAGGATAGAGAATTAACTGGGAAGGAGAGAAAGAAGACCATTTATGGAAGTGCTCTTGCTGGTTGCAAAAAAAAAAAAAAAAAAAAAAAAAAAAAAAAAAAAGGAACTGCCTAATGAGGCAAAAAAGAATGAATTCTATAACTCTCAGGTCTTGGGAGCAGAGCCCATGGTGCTCACCCACACACAACATCCCAAAGACCTGTCTTCTCACCCTATGTTAGTTCTGATTTCCTCACAACTGTTTTACTGTCATAGAGTAAAAAACTTAGCTTCCCACAATTTCTATGACAATGGGAAAGACCATTTATTTATTTTGATTACTTATCAAATAACATACTTATGGTATGTTCTGGTTATCAGATCACTCCCATAGCCTTTATAGACCACCAAACTGTAAATATATGTGTCTTCAGGAATCTGAAGACACATTTGTACTTTAGACCATCCTTGAAGCTTAGAATCTTTCAACTCTGTCATGCTAAATAAAAACATAAAAAAACAAATAAGTAAAAATGTTGTATTCTTTTGTGCAATTAATGACCTGTGATTATCTCTGAACTTCATTGATCAGAGTTGAAGCCTGGGGCTTTTTATCTGCAGCCATGTAGAATGAGTTATCTGAAGCACATAGGTAGAGAATGAGAGAATACGACTTACCTGTGAAAAATCAAAACAAACTGGCATGACTTAGTGTATGTCCAACACTGACTCCCAAGCACTGTGAAGAGAAGGTTCTCTCAAAAGCATTAGGCTGTCACATGGAGCCTGGCCTGTGTATTTATATTAGAATGGTAAAGTGCCAGAGTTAGGTTTCAAACTTTTGAAAGTCTAGTTTTGTTTATTTATTTTTAATTTTTATCATTTATTTATTTTATGTCTATGGTGTTATGTCAACACATGTGTCTATGGACCTTGTGCATGCCTTGGACCCAAGGAACTAGAAGAGAATACTGGATCCTCTGGAACTGGAGATACAAATGCTTTAGAGTTATAATGTAGGTGCTGTGAATTGATCTCAGGTCTTCTGGAGGAGCAGCCAGTGCTCATGACTGTAGAGTGTCTCTCCAGTTCTCCCTTCAGATTTTTAAAGTGATGTTCTCTTTGTTACCTTCATCTTGTTTGCTCTCACAGAATTCTTTCCCCTGTACCCTGGAGGCCTTTCTTTCACCATATTCATGTGAGGAACATGACTCATGGATTCTGGGAGCACAAAGTCTATGATTCAAAAATAACATGACTAAAACTCAAAACAAAGATTATGATGTCTATAGCAGAACAAGCTTTGGATTTCTTTTTTCTTTCTTTCTTTTCTTTTTTTTCTGTTCAGATAAGGCTCTAATTGAGAGCAGAGTGATGCAGAGAGAGATGACCTAAGAAAGACTTAACCCTGGAGGGAAAAGGGCCTGGAAGGTGGGAGAGACCAGGTGGAAACTGTTTTAGATGGCAATTTCTTCACATTTTAATATGCAGTTTTGTCAACTGAAATATTTTTAAAATGCACATTTAAATTCAGAAAACTTAGGGTGAGGTCCTCAATTGTCGTTTCTTCCACATTCCCAGGAGGTATCACTGCCACTTTTCCATAAACTCCTAATTTGAGTAGTAAATAGCGTGGGAATAAATCACTCCAGGGTTTCGTAGGACATGACTTGGTGCCCAGTTCTGATTATTCCTTCTGGATTTTTGTTTGTTTGTTTGTTTGGTCTGTTGGTTGGTTTGGTGGTTAGTTTTTATTTCCTCTGTTTTTTTTTTTTTTTTCTAGACAAGGTTTCCCTATGTAAGCCTGGATGCCCCATAACTCTGTGTGGAAACTAACTGGTCTTGAGCCCACAGAGATTTTCCTACTTCTGCCTCCCCAGTGCCAGATTGGGTCTTCACTAGATTGCCATTTCTCTTTCTTTTAGCTGTCTTGGCAGAGAAAACCAAATCTACTGTGGGTCAACCCATGTGCTCCAATCCAAAGAGACATTGTCTCACAGCTGTTCCATCCCCTTGATGCTATCACCCTATTGCTCATGAAGAACTCAGAAGCAGATGGTCCTTATGATTTTAATTGAGTTCTCAACTAGAACAGAGAGTCAAGATTTCGACAACTTAGTGGGTGGTGCCAAATCGAAAGCCTTACTTTGTATATACTGTGGGACAGGATTTAACCAGTGTGAAAAGAAATTTATTTTTTTTCTCAAGTGGGGTGAAATAAACACACGATCCTTTTCACATTCATACTGCAGGATGGGTGATGGGTTGGAACGGTAGCCAAAACACAAACTGAAAACTAAGGGTGCCATTCTCGTCTAGTAGTGAGTGCTCCACAGCCTTTCGTGGGATTTCTGAACGGGGAAAGCCTTTCAGACGTTTAAGCAGAATGTCACAGTAATATAAACTTAAGGAATGGGGAAGAAAAAGAAACTATCACATCATCAATGAATTTCATGTTATATGATTTTTGTAATGGACTGCATGACAGACTGAACGTTAACTTTAGGGCACAGCAAACAGCCTTTTGAGAAACACTCTTCCTGTTTTTTTGCTGTGTTTGAATATTTGTGTACCCCTTAACATTCACACATTGAAATTCTAACCGTCTAGGTGATGGTGTCAGATGTATATCCCTTGGGAGGTAATTCAGTCTTGAGGGATATAATTTCACCAACATAATATGAGATTGGATTTGAATAGCTCCAAAGAAAGCTGTCTTCCATCATGTGAGAATGAAGCTTAAAGACATTGCCCAAGACCATTCTTCACAAAACAAAAACCTCAACAATCTATTTAAATTTTTCTTGGACTTCCAAGACTCTAGAAACATAAGAAATATTTTTGTAAAATATTTTTATATTTTACAAATATAAAAAGAAACATAAGACAAAAACATTATGTTTTTGCCTCTTGTCCTGATTTCTACTCTACATTGGAAATTCAGACTTTTTAACCTGTACACCTACTGTTATGGTTCATTTCTTCTCACACCTCAACCTCATATATCACATGTTTGGATTAAGTTAACATCCAATATTCACTAAAATATGATGTTTTAAATACTACAAACCCAGGTCACATGGCTGATTATGACTTTCCTGTTCATAAATACTGTTAACTATAGACTCTTTGAACCTGCTCTAGTTTGCTCTTAATGTGAGAATACACATAGGATTTTCAGAGTTCAAATTTAGCTGTATTTTACTAAGTTTTGTTTCTGTGTTGTACAGTTGGTTATTCTAGAATATTAATCATCCTTTTTCTTTATTTACCACTGCATTTTAGTGGAGCATATGCTGAAGAAATTGTATATAGGAGTTATGATTTTTAAGAAAAGTCATTCATAAAATGTTTCAAATTTCTATTTTATTTGAAACTTGAAATTTTATATATAAAAATCTTAGATTGGTAGAGCATTTTTACACTGTACTTGCTCTCAGTATATTGGAATTACTCCTTTACTATTTTTATTTTGTTGAAGGCTTTTATTATCATACATTAATTATACATAATGAGTTTCATTATAGTGTTTTCATACATGTACATAATGCATTTTGATTTTTTTAATGACCCAGTGAGTTTCATTAGTGTTGTTTATAAGAGTATATGGGTGGGAGTTTTGTTTTTGTTTTTTAAACAGGATCATGGGTACCTTACCAGTGACTGTATCACTGAAGAAGTTGTCTCTGCCTTTTTCATTAATCATCATCTGAGTATAAATCGTTGGAGAAACGTAGGTTACCTTAAGTTCTTCTCTCTTTCTTGGTATGTGTTGATGAGCACAATCTTGTACAGGTAATTACAGCATCTGTAAACTCTAAAATGTAACCGCCTTGTCCTGCCCAGAAGTCAACATTGTATCTTTCTGACCTACAATCCTGTATATCTAATGTTGCTAATAAAATGTTTTGTGTCAAATTAAACGTAATATTATATTATTTTTATTAATGAAACCTTGCGTATTCATTGTAATTTCAGAATTCATATAAAGATTTAATTCATTGTTGTTAAGTATTTATTTATTTCAGGGTATCTAGAAAGATGTTTTTAAGATCTGGAAACACAGTATTCATTAAAGGAAATGTTACTGTATTTATTCTTAAATTATTTTATGAATTTTTTCTTTTTTAGGCATTATAAAATGTATGTTACTTAGGTATTGTAACTTCCTTATTCTATGTAACTGTTAGTATTTGTTTTATTTTGTCAAAATATTTTATGTACATTGCTTTTCACATTTTATATTGATTTAAAATTCCATCATAACATCAGTCTCTAGGGTCAATTTATTCTACATTGATTGGTTATTATTTATCATTGCCTATCTTATTTTTTTCTATATTGCTTGGTCATTAAAGGTATTTTAAAAACTTGATTTACTCTGTTTTGTCCCTATTTGATTTGGTTATTTTAGATTTCAAAATGTCTGTGTGTAATGTATAGTATGTACATGTTTGTGTGGACATGTATATGAACATGTGTGTATTTTCACCAGTGTAGAGGCCAGAGACAGACAATGGTTGCTTTCCTTCTTCACTTTCTACATTTACATTTTGAGACAGAGTCTATAATAAATCTGGACCTTATCAATTCAGCTAGGCTGGTTAACCTCACCATCTCTATAGAGTTGGAGTTTCAGAGATAATAGCAGGACTGATTTTCTATAGGTTCTAGTACCCAAATTCAGATCCAGATATGTGCATGCCTTTATATACACTGACCTTTCCATCCAGCTTCCATTTAAAAATTATTATTTTCTATTTTCTCTTGTTTTATTTTGGAAGTTCTCTCCCTCACCAGATACCTGAGAGCATATAGTTATACACATAATTTAAATAACCCTGTCTCTATTCCTCATACTTCTTATAATTCTCCTCCAATTTCTGAAAATATAGTGAAATAGTCACTCCTTTGAAGAAGAAGTTCAAATATTCACATGTGAGATTACTTATAATTCCCTCCCAGATAACAGTAGAGGGATTCTTCTACTAGTTCCAAAGAACTCTTGTTTATTGCAGAGAAACTAGATTGAATTTGGCTGTTCTCAAGGAAATAAAAGTGCTAAATAAAAGAAATTGCTCGTAATACAAAATCTTTTAGCCATAGAAAATGGTACCATATGGCAATGAGTATCGTAATGGATCCTCCTTATGATCTATTATCTTACAGTCTCCCTCCGCTTGTGAATAACTATACTAACTTCAGTTAGAACTGATAAGAGATGGTGGCATCTATACAGGATAGCCAAAATAGTGAAAGCCAGTCAGTGGTGAAAGACATAACAGAAAAGTGATCACAACAATGTTAGTAGTCATTCTTTTCTGAAGCTATGGATGCCCAACAGCAACACACAATGAATTCTAAGTCCTAAAGTAAAAGAAATGCAACTCAACAAGGCAACCATAAGACTTGTATTCAGCAAAAAATCTTTCTCAACAAGAAGGCAACATAAGGACTTTCCCAGATAAGCAGAAACTGAGAGAACTTGATGCCAGTAATCTTTTCTGAAAAACTAAAAATGAAAAGAAGGTCTGCGGGTTGAAAACAAGTGACACGGGACAGCAATTCAATTAACGCACCTATCCAAGAGTCTTATTAAAGCAGTTAAGTTGTTGATTATACTAGTTAGTAAAATTATATGTTTTTCTCCTGACTTTTTAAAAACTAGTACAAAAGGGATTTCAGAAAACAATACATGCATAGTTTTATTTTTTTGAGCTTATAACATATAGGAGTGTAATATATTTGACAAAAACAGCATAAAGTTGGTGGGTGGGAGCAAAGCTTTATTGGAATAAGGAAATGGCACCATATGGTAATGAGTATCCAAAGGGGAAAAAAAACGAAGAGAAGCAGATATAGTAAATTGGAAGAATAATATAACAAACTCTGAATATATACATGTACTCATTTCTTCTCTCAACTTTTTTGAAAATATGCAATCCCATAACAATTATGTTCTTGTGTTATGGGGTTTGTAGGATACAAAAATGTAACATTTATGAAAAGAATTGCATAAAACGTGAAATATCAGGCTATATCTTTGTACAGCTTTACATATAATTGGATCAAGGTAATGAAATTCTGCAAAGACCTTCGACAAGTTAAAATGTATATATTTGAAGTCCTAAAGGATTCAGGGTATAATTAAAAATTATTAACTAAGTTACTAAATGCATTTAAGTGGTACCAAAATGAATTCAACTTAAAAAGACAGTAAAAAATCTGAGGGATGTGTGAGAAGAGACAAACAAATCAAAAAGTTCAATGGTAATAGTAAAGCCTCTGTGTTCATGATAACACATATAAGTGAGCTTAATTCAATCAAATTCTAAGATTAAAATTACATAAAGAATATGGCTTATGCAGATGTTCTCTTTAATAGAAGTATTTAAATTCAAGTATAAAAGTAAATAGGCTGAAACGCAAAGAATGCAAAGTATGTGCCATGAAAACAGGAACCACTGGAGAGATAGGCATCACACAATTCATCAAATAAATAAAAGAACTCGATTTTGATAGCAAATTCAGTGTATCCATTTGACAGATGATCATGCTATATATTTAAAGTATTTGATTTTTATCTGTCAGTTTTACCTCATAAAAATCTGGAAAAAGTGATAAAACCAGTCAGTGAATATATGACAGATTATAGAATAATTCACCCTTGTCCCGAAGACTAGATATCCCCCCCATTATCTTTTTTTTTTTAACTAGAATTTTTTTTTTTTTTTTGTTGGTTAGGCTGAGACAAGATAATTGCTTTAATAGGAAAGTTATGGGAAAAGGTTTAATTGAAAATATTTAAAGCTTTAAATCGTTTAATAGTTTTTAACAAACCAATTATCTTCTTTGAAATCCTGATCCACACTTTGACTTTAATCTTTTCTGAGATTTCCAGTAGGAATTGCAGCTCCCTGCCTGTCATATCAGTTCCACCATCTGTAACGTTCATCTTCCAAACATCTACTTCCTATACATATTGCCCTGTGTCTTCTTTGTCTTTTTGACTATTGGATTTAAAAAAAAAATCTTATGTTCCTCTAATATTCATTGAGTACTGGAGTGAAGATTAATATAATCATTTAATCTAATATGTTTGATATGGAAGGAAAACTAATGAAAAATAAACCAGCAATGTAAGAACATAACAAATTTGACATAAGCTGTTCTTAGTTTGAGTGCTCGGCTATCTTCCGTTCATGATGGTAGAAGAAATGAATGGTAATGAGCCTGTGTTTCAATAGGATAATGTGCATGACACTTTCTTCACAGTTCTTCCAGAGATAGAGATTTACATAGTGTTTTCCTGCTTTGTTTCATCATGGCTGTAATCATTAGCCGTGTCATTATTATTATCTTGGCTCCAAATAATATAACTTAGTGTAAGTGTCAGACCAATGCTCAAAGTTCATTTCAAGCAACCGACTCCACCCATTTTTTTTTTTTTAAGTAAAAATAAAGCTGTATTGGAAAGGACATGAATTACAATATAGGAGGAGCTTCTAGTCTGAAGCATAGATGAGAAAGCCAAAATTCAGTTTTGAAGCTCAAATGGGAGAGGCAATTGTTAATATAATGCATATAACATTATAGCAATATTATAATATACTATGTATAAAAGAACAGCAATACTAAGCTGGAATTAAAAAAACTTGCTGCGTAGTGTGTGTGCATGTGTGTGTGTGTAAAATTTCCCCTTTTAGATAATTAAATTTTCAAAATTTGCTGTACCTTCTTTTCAAGTGTTTATATTTTAACAGGTAGCTTTGTGGACATCAGCTTTTCCCATTTAATTTAACAAGCCTGTATTTATGCAAAGTGTTGTATTCTACAGTATGCAATGAATTATTCATTTATGCAATAACAAGGACAGTCTCATCATTCCAAATTAGCCACACGAGAATTAAATGGAAAGTTAAATAACAGCTTGACATCTTTGTGAACCAGTCGCACTGGAGTAGAATATGATTGGCAGAAATGATGGGAATGAAGAAACATGAAAAAAACTCACATCTTCAGAAACAAGAAGTAAATATAGATATCCAAGTGTCATAAATAATAAAAGCCAGCTACTCAATACTTAATATGAACACCAGTGTATTTTAAATTGTGATTAGTATCAAAAGCAAAGCATTTCTCACTTGTATAACCTTTATTTCTAGACAGGAGTTTTACATCTGCCTCGTAGATATTATCTGTAGAAAAGAAAAGACTTTGCTCAGGAGTGATAATTTTTAAAAGTAAAATTATATCATAGATATATAACTTTTTTTCAAGTGATCACTTTGCAAACCTTTGAGACTGGAAGATACTGAACTGATGTAGCTTAAATGATTAATAAGTTCTCAGTGTGTTTTGTTAAAGTTGGCTTGTAAAACTGCTGGAGTACAAATATTATCAGTGTCCAATAAGATTTTACGTATTCTGTCACCACAGTAGTATATAGTCTACGTTTCCTCTATCTTTCAGGCAGTATACATATAGACATTTTTCCCATGAAGCTAATTTCACAATCACAAGATATCTTGGAATCATATTTTCTTAGAAGTATATCACTGTTACCAGATGTTTACAGAAGTTATTATTTTAACCATAGGTAATGATAAACATCCAGGAAGCCTGAGTTCACACTGTATTTTAATGATTTATCTCACATTAATTTAAAAAAATTAATTAATTTACATCCCAATATCTGCCCCCTTCTCCCAGTTCCCTCTCAACTCCTCCCCCCACCCCTGGACTTCTCCTCCTCTTCTCCTCTGAGGACCGCCCTGGGTATCACTGCACCCTAGGGCATCTTGTCTCTGAAGGAATAGACACAACCTCTCATTGAGGCCAGACAAAGCAACTCAGTTAGGAGAATGGGATCCACATGCAGGCAACAAATTCAGGTGCAGTTCTGGCTCCAGTTATTGCAAGGCCTGCATGAACACCAGCTGTGTATCTGCCACATGTGTCGTGGTGGGGGGGGGGAAGTGGCAGGGGAGGGTAGGTCCAGTTCATAAAGTTCCATCTCTCGTAGCCCCTAAGGGGTCTGGGTGAGTTGTCTGTTGATCTCCTTGTGGAGATTCTATCCCCTCCTAATCACGCAATCCTTCTGTCCATTCTTTCACAAGACTCCCTGAGCTTCTACTAATGTTTGTCTGTGGGTCTCTGCATCTGTTTTCATATCTCACAGTATAGTTACACAAGGATCCTGTCTGTAAGCATAGTAGAGTATTATTAATGTGTCAGGGATTGGATCTTGCACATAGGTTGGGCCTCAATTTGGGCGAGCCATTGATGGGCATTTTCTTACTCTCTGATCCTTCTTTGTCCTTGTATACCATGTAGGCAGGATACATTTTAGGAAAGTCTTTTTTTTTTTTTTTTTTTTTTTCAAATGGTGGTGGTGGTGGTGGGGGAGCTGCTGTCCTTATCTCTCCGTCTGGCTACAAGAAGTGGCCACTTCAGGATCCACATCCTGTACTACTAGGAGTTGCAACTGTAGTCAACACTATAGATGCCTGCACCCCAACGTTTCAGGTCTCTGGTACATCCAGGAGACGCCCAAGTTTTGCCCAAGTCTGGTTTTCCTTCTCTCTCTCCTGCTTTCCCCACATCTGATACCCTCACTTCCATCTGCTCTCCCAATCATTTCCCTTCCTTCATCCACCTCCAATATCTATTTTATTTCCCCTTCTGAGAAAGATTCAAATATCTTCCCCTTGGGCCCATGTTGTTATTTGGCTTCTTTGGATCTGTGAAGTGTAGCATGATTATCCTGTACTTTATGTTAATATCTACTTGTAAGTCCGTACATACTATGTATGTCCTTTTGGGTCTGGTTTACCACACTCAGGATATTTTCTAATTCCATCCATCTGCCTGCAAAATTCATGTCTTTGTTTTTAACAGTTGAATATGATTCCATTCCCCATTTTCTTTATCCATTTCTAGGTTGAGGGACATCTGGGTTGTTTTCCGTTTCTGTCTATTAAGCATAAAGCTGCTCTGAGTATAGTTGAGCAAATGTCCTTGTAGGATGCTGGAGCTCCTTTCAGTATATGCCAAAAAGCGGTATAGCTGTATCGTTAGGTAAAACTATTGCTAGTTTCACACCAGCCAACAATGAAGGAGTGTTCCCCCTTGGACCACATTCTCACCTGCATGTTTTTTATCTTAGCCATTCTGATTGGTGTCACTTGAAATTTCAGAGTCATATTGATTTGCATTTACCTGATGATTAAGGACACTGACAATTTCTTTATTTCTTAGCCATAAGAGATTCCTGTTTTAATTAGATTCCTGTTTCAATTAGAAAATTGTCTATTTAGATTTATATACCATTTTTCTCTCTTTTTTTCTTTTCTTTTTATTTTTGGATATTTTATTTATTTACATTTCAGATGTCATCCCCTTTCCCCATTTCCCCTCACTAGAATCCCCTATCCATCCCCCTCCTCCTTTTTGCTTTTATAGCATTTTAATTACATGCATGTATCTATTTTAAATTTTTTTTTGTGTGTGTGAAGAAATACACTTTATTTTAACTCTTTTGAAAGGCTTCTCCAGTGGAATCAGTTCCAAGTCCCAACACTCCATCTACACCTCCTTTTGTGTGTGTGTGTGTTTGTGTGTGTGTGTGTGTGTCCCAGGTATTAAGGTCTATTCTAGGTTGAGGGTCTAGCAATACAATAGATGCAAATAGTCAAGGAACAAGCAAGACAATAAACACAGTCAAAGAACAATAAAGGCATTAGACCCAATTACGTAAACACTCCCATGATCACTGTTTCTAAGGGTTTATCAGGATGATCAAAATATCTGAGCCTACTTCCCTGTCCTAGCCCAAGGTCATTTTCCTGTCTGAAGCCTACTTCCTTGTTCTAGCCTAAAATTTAGATTTCAGTCTGAAATTGCTTCATTACTTTAGCCTAATGTCAGATTCTTGCCTGAAGTCTATTTCCTTGTCCTTGGCCAATGTCATATTCCTGCCAAGCAGCCCATTTTCTTGTCCTTGGCTTATGTCAGATTCTTGCCAAGCAGCCCCAAAGGCCCTCTGCCTCTCCCCAATTTTTTATTTCATTAACAATACTGAGCCTATCTTAAGTCATTCTGACAAGAATGTCTTCCTTATCCATCACGGAATATGCATTATCCAAAGCAGTGCACTTCTTTCTTAGGTTGGTAAGACTTTGTACAGAAACTTTCCCGCCCTTGGCTTGCCAGCCTATTAATTGAATAACTCTGTCTGGGGGTTCATTTTCAGGTTCAATCACTGTACTTTGGCTGACAACATGTTGGTGTTAAAGATAAGCTTTAACACAATGGGCAAGAATAAAAATATCCTCAGGACATAAAGGACTAGTAGAATCAAGCTATATATGCCATTTTTGAAGCTTGGCCAAAATAAGAATACTGACCTCAGGCCATGGGTAAATTTATTTGCAGTATCTAATGCACCAATGCTCAGCATTCTTGAAATTCATAAGCTCACTATGTAACCTTAAAACATCCAGAGACGTGTTAGAATTGTGCCAAATACACTGCAAGTATCTCTAAACTTCTTTCTAATTATAATGACTACCACAGTAAATTTTAGAACTAACATGAATCCAATGGTATTTAGCATGACACTTGAGATGTCTCCTTACCCTTAAATTCTGAACCTCCTTCCAATAATTTGAATAGGATAAAGAGCACCAATCTGTTCTTCCAGATGCCTATCTAAATCCATGGATTTACCAGTGATTGTACACCATTTTTCAATTGTATTATTTTTGTTGGTGGTATGTAACTTTCTGAGTTCTTTATATATTTTGGATATTAACCCTCTATCAGATGTAGGTTTAGTGATGGTTTTTTCCCAGTCTGTAGGCTGCTGTTTTTTTTTTACTATTGATGGTGTCTTTAGCCTTTTGATGAAAAGCCTCATGAAGCTTTTCAGTTTCATGAGGTCCCATTTGCTAGTTGTTGATGTTAGTGCCTGAATTATGGATGTTCTGTTCAGGAAATTCTCTACTACAGCAATGAGATGGCATTCCCCACTTTATGTTCTATTTAATTTAGTGTATGTGGTTTGCATTTAAGTCTTTGATCCATTTGAACCTGAGTTTTGCACAGGGAGGTGAAAACAGATCTACTTGCATTCTTCTACATGTAGACATCCAGTTAGACTAGAACCACTGTTGAAGATGCTCTTTTTTTTTTTTTTTTTTTTTTTTTTTTTTGTCATTCTGTGGTTTTTCAGCTTCTTTGTTAATTTTATGGTCTTTGGTTACATTCTATTGATCAATCTGTCTGTTTCTATATCAATACTATACAGTTTTTATTACTATTGCTTTTTAGTACAGCTTGAATTCAGGGACAGTCATACCTCAAGAAGTTATTCTATTGTACAGGAGTGTTTTAGCTACCCTGGGATTTTTGTTTTTCCATATTAAGTTGAAAATTTCTATTTCAAGGTCTGCAAAAAAATGTGTTGGAATTTTGATGGAGATTGTATTGAATCTGTAGATTGCTTTTGGTAGGATGGCCGTTTTCACTATGTTAATCCTATGGATCTGTGAACATGGGAGATCTTTTCATCTTCTGATATCTTCTTCAATTTCTTATTTTAGAGTCTCAAAGTTCTTGTCATACAGGTCTTTTACTTCCTTGGTTAGAGTTAAACCAATATATTTTATATGATTTGTAAGCATTGTGAAGGATGTTGTTTCCCTGATTTCTTTCTCAGCCTGTTTATCATTTGTATATAGGAGGGCTACTGATTTATTTGAGTTAATTTTGTGTTCAGCCATATTGCCTAAAGTGTTTAGCAACTATAGGACTTCTCTGGTAGAATTGTTGTGGTCATTTATGTATATTGTCATGTCATCTGGGAATAGTGATACTTTGATTACCTCCTTTCTAATTTGTATTTCTTAATCTCCTTTAACTTTCTTATTGTTCTAGCTAGGATTTCAAGTACTTTATTAAAGAGAGGGAGGAAGGGGAGGGGAGAAAGAGGGGGGGAGAGAGAGAGAGAGAGAGAGAGAGAGAGAGAGAGAGAGAGAGAGAGAGAGAGGAGAGAGGAGAGAGAGAGAGAGAGGACAGTCTTGTCTCTTATTTTAGTGGAATTGGTTTAAGGTTCTCTCTATTTGATTTGATGTTGGCTAATAGCTTGCTGTATATTGCCTTTATTGTGTTTAGGTATGTGCCTTGTATCTCTGATGAATCCAAGACTTAAAAAAAATTAAAATCTATGAAAATAATCTAAAAAACTCAAGTGTTCCTTTACAAGATTTTTTCTTTAATATTCAAGATTTTGAAAACATTTTAAGAAAGTGTGTGGCCTGTACATTGCAAATAGTTATGTATGGTCTATAGGTATATATATGTACATATGATCTTTTCAAAGGCTTTCAGCTAATTTCTCAGCTGTTAGAACTAAATTCTTTGAAGAATCATAGCATCTTTTTTTCTTGTTATACACAAAACTGTACAGATTCTGATACTATCAGCTTTCATGTTAAAAGGTGTTTGTAAACCTGGTTTGTAAAACAGTTGATTTGGGGGTCTGGATTACTTCATTCAGAACTACTGTTTCCAAGTTCATGGATTTACCAGTGAATGTTGCCTTTGACTCTTCAGATATGTGTGTTCCATATAAGTGAATTCCCATCTAGTTCAAGGAAGAGGCATACTTTTAATAGTGGGAAGATGAACACAGTGGTTTAAAATTTAAAGAGTAAAATGGAACAGGAAAAGTTAAATCATATGAATGGTATAAAGGGTCAAGATATAAGAGGAAATACGAAGAAGGAAAGTTTAACACTAAAGACATTTTGAAAGGTCATATGGAAACCTACTATATAAGTTTCCTGAACTGTACACATATGCACATATTGTATATGTACATATAATATCATTTTATAAGAGATCAAATGGAGTAACCTTAAAATGGGGCTAAAATAACACAGGCTCAGAAGAAGAAGGCCCACTGCTAGGAGTGGGCTACCTCTTTTAGAGTTGTTAGCCACTGAGTTCCCATAGACCCCTAAACATTACAGGCTATTTTCAATGCTGTGGTTAACCCCCAGAACACGATCATAATACTCTTTAGCTGAAAGTACCAACCCATAGTTGATTAATAGAATATGTTAATATCAAGTTTCTGCTGACCTGAAAGTTAAATGGAGCCCACCACCCACCAGTGGTAGTTGAAAGGAAAGATTAATAGGGCAAAGGGGATGTGGACTGGTTTAGAAATAGTTCTTTGGGGATTATTCCTATCTATGTTATTAGAACATCAGCGGTTCAGTTCACGTGAATCAGGATTGGTAGCTCAATCCACTTGCAAATATCATTCTGGTATCAGCAACAGAAGCTCAATCCAAAAGAAACCACAAGGCAGAAGCAGCAGGAAGGTGCTGTAATAGCACCAAAAGTTCTTTAGTGCATTTTTCTCTGTGAAGTCATGACAAATGATCCATGAAGAAGGCAAAATGAACCAATGCCACAGCATAATTAGCAAAGCCCAATGAATATGAGCAAAGCATGGCAAGGCAAACCAATGCCACAATGTTGTCCAGTCTCTGCTGGCTTATATTTAAATCCTTTCCAAACATCATGTGTCCTTTCAAGCATCGGCTCTACCAAACCGTCACATGTCCTTTTATCAGACAGCTTCTAGAAAAACACCATGTGGCACTCCTCAGTAAAAACATCCTCTCACATGTGTCTGTTTAAGAAAAATGTCCTCTCATGTACATCCTCTAATAAGAAAGTTTTGAGAAAAACATCACATCTCACAACTGAGTCTCCAAAAAAACCAGAATTTCCACTTCACTTCCAGGTCCGTAGAATCCAAGACTTTTAACATTCAAGGATCTTGGATATTGCCAAAGACTTTTTTCAGCATCTAATGAGATGTTAATGTATTTTCACTATTTCTTTGTTTAATCACATCTCAATTGATGAGATTGCAATTTTGTCTTCTTCCAATATTAATGTGTGGGTTTGATGTGCAGTATAAGCTTTAGTAATTTTTTTTTTCAAATGTAGGCACCATTTGGGACATATATGTCCAGAACTGAGAAATCATCTTGGTGTTTTTTTTTTTTTTATGAGTATGAAGAGCCTTTCTACATCTCTTTTAATTATTTTTGGTTGAAAGTTTATTTTATTAGATATTAGAATGGCTACTCCAGCTTGTTTCTTGGGTCCATTGTTTAGAAAACCTATTCCAGCCCTTTTCCTCTAAGGTAACTTCTATCATTATTACTGAGGTGTTCTTCTATGCAACAGAATGACAAACCCTGTTTATGCACCCACACTGTTAGCCTGTGCCTTTTTATTAGAAAATTTAGACCATTGAACCTTAAAGATATTAGTGACCAATGATCATTAGTTTCTTTAGTTCCTGTTATTTTGATATTGGTGGTGGAGGTGGTAGTGTGTGTGTGTGTGTGTGTGTGTGTGTGTGTGTGTGCAGGCACGTGCATGTGTGCATGTGTGTGTGTGTATTTGCATTTTTCTCTTCTTTTCTCTTTTTAATTGGATATTTCATTTATTTACATTTCAAATATTATCCCCTTTCCCTGTTTCCCCTCTGCAGCCTCTTACCCATTGCCCCTCACTCTGCTTCTATGAAGGTGCTCCCCCACTCACCCATGCACTCCTCCATACTGGGGTATCAAGCCTTCACAGGACCAAGGATCCTCCCCTCCCACTGATGCAGGATAAGGCCCCTTCAGCTCCTTCAGTCCTTCCCCTAACTCCTCCATTGGGGTTCCAGTGCTTAGTCAGATGGTTGGCTGCAAGAATCCTCATCTGTATTTGTCAGGATCTGGCAGAGACTCTCAGGAGACAGCTGTATCAGGCTACTATCAGCAAGCACTTCTTGGCATCTGCAATAATATCTGCGTTTGGTGTCTGCATGTTTGATGGATCCCCAGGTGGGGAAGGCTCTGGATAGTCTTTCCTTCAGTCTCTGTTCTACTGTTTGCCCCTGTATTTTCTTTAGACAGGAGCAATTCTGGGTTAAATTTTTGGAAATCGGTTGGTGGCCCCTCATCCCTCATCCAGGAGGCCACAACTAACCTCTGGAGATAGTCTCAACAGGTTATTCCTCCCCTTTGTAGGGTATTTCAGCTAATGTTATCCCTGTGAGGTCCTGGGAGTCTCTTGAGGTCCTGGCATCTGAGACTATCTGATTGCTACACACAGTTCCCCATACCCCATTGCTACACACCTCTGCTCAATTTCCTAACCCTCTGTACATCTTGTCCATCTCCTACTATATCTGATCCTTCCCCCTCTTTTTCTCTTCCCCCACTTTTCTTCCTCCCAAGTTCCTCTCACCCTCTACTTTCCTTATTATTTTGTTCTCCATTCTAAGTAGGAGTGATGCATTCACTCTTTGGTCTTCCTTCTTCTTGAGCTTCATGTGGTCTGGGAGTTTTATCATGGGTATTCCAAGCTCTTTGACTAATATCCACTTATCAGTGAGTACATACAATGTGTGGTCTTTTGTGTCTGCATTATCTTACTAAGGATGATATTTTCTAGATCCATCCATATTTCTAAAAATTTCGTGAAGTCATTGTTCTTGATAGCTGAGTAGTAGTCCATGGTATAAATGTACCACATTTTCTGTATCCATTCCTCTGTTGAGGGACATCTGGGTTGTTTCTAGCTTCTGGCTATTATAAATATGCCTGTTATGAAAATAGTGTAGCATATGCCCTTGTTACATGTTGGAGCACATTTTGGGTATGTCCCCAGGATTAATATAGCTTGGTCCTCAGGTAGTATTATGTCTGATTTTTTGAGGAACCGCCAGACTCATTTCCAGAGTGGTTGTACCAGTTTCCAATTTCACCAACAATGAAGGAGTGTTCCTCTTTTATCACATCTGCTGTCTCCTGAGTTTTTGAACTTAGCCATTCTGACTGGTGTGAGTTGGAATCTCAGGGTCATTTTGATTTGTATTTCCCTAATGACTAAGGATATTGAAAATTTCTTTAGGTGCTTTTGGACCATTCAGTATTCCTTGGTTGAAAATTTTCTGTTTAACTCTATTCCTCATTTTTAATAGGGTTATTTGGTTGTCTGGAGTCTAGTTTCTTGAGTTTTTTTTGTATACATTGGATGTTAGCACTCTATTGGGTATAGGATTGGTAAAGATCTTTTCACAATCTGTTGGTTGCTGTTTTGTCTATTGACAGTGTTCTTTGCCTTATAGAAGGTTTGCAATTTTGTGAGGTCCCATTTGTCAATTATTAATTTTGGACCATAAGCCATTGATATTCTGTTCAGGAAAATTTTCCCTGTGCCCATGTGTTTGAGGCTCTTCCCCACTTTCTCTTCTATTAGTTTCAGTGTAACTGGTTTTTATGTGGAAGTCCTTGATCCACTTGAACTTGAGATTTGTACAGGGAGATAAGAATGGATCAATTTGCATACCATCCAGTGGAAAAAGACAACATTTTCAACAAATGGCCTTCTTTTGGTTTTACTGCTGTGAAATTATTGATTTCTTGTGTTTTCTTAGGTATAATTATCGTTGTTGTGTTATAAATTTCCTTCTAGTATACTCTACTAGATATGGCTTACAATTGTTTTATTATGGAACATCTTGCTTTCTCTGTCTATGGTGGTGATTGAAACTTACTCAGTTCTGTTGTCTGAACTGGTATCTGTAGACTGAAGGACACCTGCCCAGGCCTGTCTGACTTTTCAAGTCTCTATTGAGAAGTCTTCTCTAATTCTTATAGTTCTGCTTTCATATGTTACTTGGTCTTCATTACTCCTGGCTTTTAATATTCTTTGCTTGTTCAGAACATATATTGTTTTGATTATGCTCTGAAAGGAGAATTTTCTTTTTTGGTTTCCTCTATTTGTTTGTTGGTTTTTTTTTTTTGTTTGTTTTGGTTTTTTTGTAAGCTTCTTGTTTCTTCTTGTAGGTCTCTCTCTCTCTCTCTCTCTTTCTCTTTCTCTCTCTCTCTCTCTCTTTCTCTTTAGGTTAAGTAAAATTTCTTCTATGGTTTTGTTGAAAATATTTTCTGGGTCCCTGAGTTGAGAGTCATCTCCATCTATTCCTGTTATTCTTAGGCTTTGTCTTTTCATAATGTCCCAAATTTCATGGATATTTTTGTTAGAAGAGTTTTAGTTTTAGTATTTTTCTCTATGGTACCTTCTATACCTGAGATTATTTTTTTACACCTCTTGTATTTAGTTTGGGATGCTTTTGACTGTACTTTCTACTCTCTTTCTTAGTGTTTCCACCTCCAGGATGACCTCAGATAGGTTTGTTTTTTCATTGCTTCAATTTTTATTTTCAGGTCTTGAACAATTTTACTCATTTCTTTTACCTGTTTGGTTATATTTTCTTAAGGGATCTCTTAATTTCTTTTTTTAAAGGCCTATATAGTCTTCATAAGTTTAGATTTAAAGTCATTTTCTTTGATGTGTTAGGATATCCAGGGCTTGCGTTTTGGTTGTGCTGCATTGCCCTGTCTTTTTTTTTTTTTTTTTTTTTTTTTTTTTTTTTTTTTTTTTTTTTTTTTTTTCTTTCTCTTTTGATTGTGTTTGTAAGCTGGCCTTTAGCCTTCGGTTTGTCCCTAGTTTTGGCAAGTCTCGTAGTTCCTGATGGAAGCAGGCCTCTGGGGTGATAGGTAGAACTGTTTGTATATGGCAGCAGCAGAATTCCCAGGTGGCTTCAGGCTTCTGGTTGTCCTGTGCTGGGGCAGGCCTCCAGGGATACATGAAGAGCTTGTGATCCCTGATGGTTGCAGCCCTCTGTCCTGGGCAACAGCAGGCCTCCAGAGATGCAGGCTGAGTTGTGGCCCTGGGACATAGAGAGCAGAGAGGGCAGGACAGAGCTAACCACTGCTGGGTTTACTCACATGGGCCATCAGTAGGAATCTCATCTGGTATCATTGTATTTTAAAGTGATACTTTATACATAAGCTCTACTGCTAATTTCTACAAACTTTGCACAGCCCCTTACTTTAAATATATTAATGACTTATTCAATAGTTTAAGCCTGTAATAGAACCTAAACTCAAGAATAAGTATTTCCCTGCACTCTCTCCCTTCAACCCTGTCCCTACCCTTGCCTGATGCATCCTATACTTGTCCCCACCCTACCTCCCCCTCCCGATTACTCAGAAAATCTCTTCTATTTCCCCTTCCAAGGACATCCACCAGTTTTCCCTTGAGATCTCCTTGATACTTAGTCTCTATGGATCTGTGGATTCTTTATTTGATAGCTAATATCCAATTTAATCTGGCACGGGAGACAACTTCCTGAACAGAATTTTGGGGACTAAAATCAATAACTAATAAATAGAAAATCATGAAACAGAAACGCTTCTGCAAGGCTAATGACCCCATCATTAGGACAAAACAGTAGACTACAGGAAAGGAAAGGGTCTTCACTAAACGTATATCTGATAAAGGGCTGATACCCAAAGTACATTAAAAAAAAAAAAAAAAAAAAAAAAAAAACCTCAAGATACTAGACATCATCAAAGTAAATAACTAATTTAAAAATTTGATATAGATCAAAACAGAAAATTCAAGATGGAAGAGTTTGTACTTACTTATAAGTGGCTATAAACCAGAAAGTGTAAGATAATCATGCTACAAACCTTAGAAGCATGATTATCTTAGTAGCTAAGTAACAAAGAAAGGGTATGCTTTAATCTCTCTGAGAAGGAAGGGAACTGTGGGGGAGGGAGTGCAGATGGGGACATGAGGGATCTTGTGCGGGGAGGAGAGAGGGAGAGACAACTGGATTGGTGTTGAGCATCTCTGGGAAAAACTATAAGCTGAAGACAATGGCATCTCCCAGGGGTCTATGTAAATGACCCTAGCTAAGATTCCTCACAGTGGAGGATATGGAACCTGAAACCTTCTCCTGTAGCCAGACAAAACTTCCAAAAGAAGGATTAGGGTACTAACCCAGCCACAAAACCTCTGGCCCATAATTTGCCATGCCTACAAGTTGTGTGGGGTAAAGAGGTAGCAGAAGTTGAGCCAATCAATGACTGGCTCAGTTTGAGACCCATGCCATGAGAAGAGCCTACTCCTGACACTTAGCAACTGATGGAAACAGATGAAGAGACCTCCAGCCACACTTTAGGCAGAGCTTGGGCAATCCTGTGGAAAGGGGCACAAAGATTAAAGGAGCTGAAGGGTCAAGGAGACCACAAGAGAACCTATGAAAAATGTTTTCTGAGGTGAAAGAGAAGAGACGTGGATGGAGGGGAAGATTCAGGGGAAGTTGTGATTGGGATGTAAAATAAATAAATAAATAAATAAATAAATAAATAAATAAATAAATTTTATAAAGGGAATGCATATTCCCTTAAATTGAAAGAAAGCAAAGAACAGGCCTTGCTTTTGTATACTTAGGAAAGAAATGGAGTTATAGTCTACCTTGGTTATCTAACTAGATACTATAGATATTATAGCATAGCTCCTTTATGTACAGGCAAGTATTTGATGTGGTTGCACATATAGGTACACTGTGTTCTGATGCCTGAACTGTACTATCAAGTGGTAGTGATTGAGATTTCAGAACTACGAAGCTGGTTCTGTTCTTGACATGTTTCATGAATTTATCTCACACATACATACACACATACACCACACACACACACACACACACACACACACACACACACACCTTCTCTTATTTAATTCTTAAGGAAAGACTATCACATTAACAGCAATAATAATCTTGAGAGAGAACTCTGTGACTAGGGAAGGAGTGTGAACTGAATAGACATTGACTGCAAGTAACAGTTCACAGTCCCAGATGCCTTAAAGTCCGTATGGCATCTAGGTTCATTTATATGCATCAGGTGGTTAGGTTGTTTTAGTTCAAGTGGTGGTTATAAATTCTGAAAGACTAGACCCCTACTGATTTTAATGGAGAGCCTGGACTTCAAATGCCTCAGTGCTCCTAGGACATGACATTAACTCTACAGCCAACCACCCTTCACAGAACCAGAGTTGTGTTGCTTAGGTTCCATAGTTACTTGAAAAGTAAGTAGAGCATTCTGTTTAATTATAAGGTTATTATATAGAACATATTTTGAAGACTAGGAAACCTGCTTGGAAACCATGTAGTGCTATATAAATGCAAGAGATTTCTATAAGCATTTTATCATTAAAATGTTCCATAGGTAAATTATTGAGATTATTAAAAAAAACCTGCAACTATTTCTACTTAGAAGAAGTTCTCTATTTTTCTTTTTACTATTTACTTTTTGGTTCAAGTCGTCTCTTCTTTGAAGAGCTACAATAGTATTAATGATTCCTGAATACAGGGTATTACAAATTTTTGAGTACATCATTTATTCACTACCTTTCCATTTCTTTTCAAGTGTCTTTAAAAATGATTGTTATGTATGACTTGTTCTTTTTCAGTTTTCTTACAATGTTTATTGCTATAAACTGTGTTTTAGGTTCCTATGTTTAAATAAAATGATTCTGGGATTTCTAAGAGAAATCACCCAAACTAAACCCTTTATTTCCTTCTTATTCTCATCAATCTATGTGTCGTTCTTCTTTTTAAGATTCTGCAATATTTTATTAATTCCTGAAGATGTCATATAATGTATTTTGAGCATAGTAAGCACCCAGGACCTCTCCTATCTCTTCCCACACAACATTGAGTTTGCTTTGTTCTCTGCTTCTTTTCTAAGAAAGTCCAGTTTGTGTTGCCAAGCTACTCTCAGGATTGAGTTTAGCTCTTATGTATGGTTAGCATGTTTGGAGGTCACATAATTAACAAAAATCAACTCTCCTTCCTCAGTAGGTATCAAAACCCAAAACTTCTCAGTTAATGCTTGGCCATCACCCTGCACTATGCTCAGATTTCGGCTGAGACTGTTCATGTGCTTTCTTTAAAGTGATCTTCTCTAGTATTCCAGTGAATTCCCTTTCAGATCCTGCCTTTTCACTGATTCTCACCTGTAGCGGGAAATATTGGAAAGACAGCAACTGCCTGGCTGCCGGCTGTAAAGTTCCTGCACTAATGGTAGTACCTGCTGTACCAAGATGACTGCTGGCTCCTGGTTCTGTCCATGTTCCTGGGTATGAACATTAGCCGTGGGCTCTCCATTGTGGCCATGCTAATCCCACGCCATGGTCATCTACCCCATGGTCAGCCAGCTGCCCCACCATCCAATAACCAAGTAAATCAAAACTCTAGATACTTTTAGATAACCAAGGGTTTTATATATCAGTAAGTCTCAATATACAAGATGCCCACACAATTTACAATTGTTATCCTAATTATCTAACCTTTTGATATGAATAACTACCTGAGCCTGCTAGAAACATATGATTACATGTGTCTCCTGCCATTTTGCCTTTCTCCCATTTCCCCCTTGTTCTTATCCCTTCTCTCTCTACCATCCGTAGCTCCACCTCCTTTTTCCCTATTCAATCACAGGCTTCCGGCTGCAAAAAAATTGGTTAGGGAAATTTCTGCCAGACTAACCCTCATTCCCACATAGAGCTCAGAGGCCACTGAAGGCTCTGTCCTCAACTTTTCCACTTTTCTCTCCTCTTTTCCATTGAATTATTTTCAGTAACATCAACTCACACTCAACTGAGGCTGTCAACTTTGGTTCGCTTTGTAGTCTCTAGGGTTCTTTAATGATACTTCCTGTTATTTCTGAGACAGTTCTGATACTAGGAACCACAAAAGCTGATGCCATTGTGCTGGTTTCTAAGTACTGTTTTCTGGGTTATTTTGATTTTTGTCTCAAGCCTTATATTTTCACACAAAAATGGTAAATTTTTGATCAGTGGAATTATCTGGCTTCTTTTTTTTTTGAGAGTTTGACTGATGCTATATTTAGTTTCAAATAAAGTTATGTTATCAGAATGATAAAACATCAAAAATCAGTTAATGATAGATTGAAATTATACGAATTGTATATTCAGTCTCATGTTGAATGTCCATATATGTTTCTAGTATTCTGGAGAGGTCATTGAGTTATTAGAGCAAGAATCAAAATCCAGAGTAGGAGTTCATTGTTTTAAGTACATTTCCCTTTCCTTTGTTTTTTTTTTTTTCATGTAAGAGATAGATTTATGTTCTGTTACTCCTATACTCAATGAATGTTTAAAAAGTATTTAGTAAGATTTTAGAAGATACCAAAATAGACAACTTTTTTAGATTAAAGTTTAGATTTTACGTAAATTTTTGTGGTAGAATATATGCAAATTATTTCTTAAATTTGGATGTGCAGTAAGTATCCTTAAAAAGGAAGAAATAAATTGCTATATGAATTTTTAAAGTCATTTTGTGTTCTTATGGCTGGTGTTTATTATTAGGTTTAGCTTGAAGTTTTAATTTTCCTGACTATCTACAGAATTTCCTTTGAGAAACAGAGCTTCATAACTTCTAGGTGAATGGACTCTAGAGATATACTGCTTATGTCAAAGCCATAAGCAGTTATTCATTAGTTTTATGCTCTTGGTCAATTACTTCTCTATGTACCACTTTATTCATCTATAAATCAGGAACAAAAAAAAATAGTTCCACTTTGAGTAATTATAAGATTAAACTCGATGTGTTTTAAAGCTCTTAAAACAAAGTCTACCTCACAGATGTATCACTTAAAACAATCTTTGCTTCATGACATGTACAACGGAAGTGGAAGCTCCACATCTTGCTGACGTCACTAAGCTTTGCTTGGAGTGGACTTGACTGACAACAACCATTGGAAGTTCATTGAATTTAAGAATCTGACACAACTGTTAAACATTTTCATAAAAAAAAAAAAAAATCACGTAGACCTTGTACAAATTTCACCTGAAAGAACAAACTTGCAATTGCACTCTAGGTGACATAATTTGTAGTTGTTAAAAGGTATCTTTCTGACAAAGAAAGGCTTAATTTGGGAAGCATAAAGAGGATAATTTCCTATTGTTTTTCAGGATTTGTTTTAATGTACTCTGTCTGGCTCTTGTAGCAGTCCACAGGGACAGGCTAAGTTAAGAATAACATCTGTGTGTTTACTTTCTACCTAGCTCTAGGTTCTTTCATCTTTGAGAAGAACTAACTATTAAAAATGTTTAATGCAATTCCTGATCCTTTCCTTTCTGATTTTATCATGTTGAAATTTATTCATTTATTTATTAAAAATATTTCTGCATCATTGATTTCTATTTAACCTTGTTATAAATGCAACAGAAGCATGACTTTATTAGACAGGCAAATCCAGTCAAAGAATCAAGTTTTGATTACATTTATACTTACACATAAAATGTGAATTTCACTTTGGCATTTTGATGAATCGTTTTTTGAATATTACAGCATGAATAACGATCATTATCATGATCATTGAGGTTAATGTGTTAACATTTTTCATACTAGAATATTACCATACCAAGGGCACATTTTGATAACAAAGCATCGGACATTTGAATTTGAAAACTTATTATTGTGGCTAAACTTGTTATGATCATTAAAAATGACTAGTGATCAAAATTTTTAACATAAAATTTTAATGAAGAGTTTGCACAAAAACTTTTGAGCATACATAATGGAGAAGAAATAAATGAACTCAGAATGAGAGATCAAATTTCATATCTTTCTAATCTTTCTGACAAAAGTGCTTTCTGTAAGGTAAAATATTATTATAAAATGTAATATCTATTTTTAAAATTGTTTTAAGTTGTGTGTGTGCATGTGTGTGTGCATGTGTGTGTGTATTAGTGTGTATATTTGTCTTTATAGTTATGTTCACAGGAGTTGCCCTCAAAAGTGAGAAGAGGACATTGGATTTTTGTGAGCTCCTGACATGGTTGATGGAATCCAAACCTAGGCAATCCATAAGAGTACTTAAAAAAATAAACATAACTATATTACATAAATCCAAATTATCATTGCATAATCTATCATGAAGAAAGGATGCTCACTGAGCTTGCAATTCTAGTGATTCAAACCACACAGCTCAGATTCTATAGTATGGACACTGTGGGCATCAGCTACATCTTGGTCTGTCACCCCATGGAGGAAGTATATGAAGTGCAATGATGGAACTGTGTGACAATGACATCTTAAACAAGTGAGCAGAGATAGCAGGAGTAATTGGTAATTTTTGGGGGGGGGGATTATAATTACATTTCAGATTTTATCCCCTTACCCCATTCCATCCACCACCCAGGAACCTCTTATCCTATCCCCCCTCCTAATGCTTCTATGAGGATGTGCTTCCACCTACCCCCCACTCTCACCTCCCCACCCTCTAATTCTCCGCCCCCCTCCCCACACACACACACTTGGTCTTCATCCTTCATGGGACCAAGGATCTCCTCTCCTACCTATGCCTGACAAGGCCATCCTCCCCTACATGTACAGATGGAGTCATGGGTCCCTCCCTATGTGCTCCCAGGTTGGTGGTTTAGACCCTGGGGAGCTCTGCTTGGGTGGTATTGTTGAAATTCTTCCTTATGGGGCCACAAACCCTTTTAGCTCCTTCAGTCTTCTCTCTAACTTCTCCATTGGGAACCCTTGATCAGATCAGTGGTTAGCTGTGAGCATCTGCCTCTGAATGTGTCAGACTCTGGCAGACCTCTAAGACCTTATCAGGCTCTTGTCAGCATGCACTTCCTGACATCCATATCAGTGTCTACCTTTGGTGACTACACATGGGATGGATACCCAGGTGGAATGGTTTACAGACCACCCCTCCTTCAGTTTCTGTCCCATACTTTGTCTCCATATTTGCTCTCTTGAGTATTTTGTTACTCCTTCTAAGTAGGACTGAGGCATCCGTCCACACTTGGTCTTCCTTCTTCATGAGCTTCATGTGGTCTATGAGTTGAGTCTTGGCTATTTCAAGCTTTTGGGCTAACATCCACTACCAGTGAGTAAATACCATGTGTGTTCTTTTGTGATTGGTTTACCTCACCCAGGATGATATTTTCTAGTTCCATCCATTTACCTAAGAATTTCTTGAATTCATTATTTTTAATAGCTGAGTAATACTCCATTGTGCAAATGTACTACATTATTTTGTATCCATTCCTCTGTTGAAGGACATCTGAGTTCTTTCCAGCTTCTGGCTAATATAAATAAGGCTGCTATGAACATAGTGGACAATATGAAACACAAACTCATTAGAAGTGAGAGTTGTCTTTGTACTCATGAATTTTCATAAAATTTAATTTTATCTATTTTTGAATGAAAGGCCAATTTTCTGCTTAACAGCAAGTATGCTGTTGTAACTGATTCTCTGAAGTGTACATACAATGCATAATCACTGTTTCTGATAATAATAAATAGTTTGAGCTCTGATTTAGTGCAATTATCTTTCTTACTTTTACTTATTTGCTGAAATCTTATTCAATTTGTCTACATTTTCTATAATAGGTTTTTCAGTAATGTTTTATGTAATATATATATATATATATATATATATATATATATATATATATATTTCTTTGCAGAAGTTCAGTGTGATCAAAGAAGAAGCTTCATGCTCTCTTAATTCTGTGACTTGAAGAGTTAGTAGTTTCAGGGCGGCACTAGTGTCATCTCAAGTTATGTTTGATCCAACTTACACATTTAATTTAAAGCTAATGTGAAAAGGAATTCAATATTCTTCTCAAGTTCTTTTGCTTATATTTCTGCAAGTTTTAAAGTCAGCATACTGGTGACCATCTGATAAATACTTAAATTCTATATGATTTTAGACTTCTTTCATTTAAGTAAATAAGTATCACATACATATTTTAAATTCCCAATTTAATTTTTCTCTTTAAACAGCAATTATTATTCTTTGCCTCTTTTCTTTAAATTTCAAAGTGATGAAGTCTATGTGCTTGAAGACGACTTCGGTATGCATAATCAAGTAAGTGTGTACCACTTAAGGAATGACACAGGAAAGTTTGGCTTACAAAATCAATTGGGGTATGTTAATGAAATCAAACAGCAAATGGAATTCATTTTGGTGGCTACTTTGCAGTGGCTTTCCTTACTGGCTGAAACTGCTGGACTATATAATTCCTTTTAAAAAGATCCATGCTTAATTGTTTAATATTGATTGTGTTTCTTGGAATTTTTTTTTTTTTAACTTTAGGAGCATTTCAAGAGGTTTATCTTTTTAAAACCAGTAACCAAGATTACTAACCCACCCTCCATAAATAGAGTTTTACAAGCTTTTCAGATGTTTAATTACTATTGAAGTTTGAAAAAAAAAATGAAGTCTGCTTTAAATGTAGGAGAATGTAGTAAAGATTATATAATATAAACTATATAAATCTAAATACTTAATGAATCTTGTAAATTATAAATAAGTTATAAATTGAAAGTAATTTAAATAATTAATATACATGAAGAACCAATTAAAGAGAAATTCTTTTTAAAGAGTGAGCTCTTTGTTGACAAGTAATTAATATAACATAAAACATATTCATTTTTAAAATTCAGTGATTTTCAATGTAATATGTTCATAGACTTGTGAGGCTACCAGGTCTTTCAATGTGAGTTTCTGACAACTTCTTACAACTAGACACTGCACTGTGATCACATTCATCTCTCCTGTTACTTTCTTGTTTCCCTCTGTGCTGATGATCCCTTCTTCTTCCTAAACAATCTACCTCCTGCTTTAATGTCTCTGTCTCTCTGACTATCTCTGTCTTTCTGTCTCTGTCTGTCTGTCTCTGTCTCTTTGTCTCTGTCTGTCTCTCTGTCATTGTCTGTGTGTCTCTGTCTCTGTCTGTCTGTCTGTCTCTCTGTCTCTCTCTCTCACTGTGTGTGTAATGTGTGTGATGTGTGTGTTGGGTATTGGTGTGTCTGGTGGTGGGTGAATTTACATGTAGGAGCATAGGTCTTCTGCAGATAACCACAGCTGCCTAATGTTCATTACAATGGCCTTGCCATGTTTAGAAGACAATGGGTCATAGGATTCCTACCTATCCTCGGAGTCTTACATTTTTTTTTTCTAGTCTCTCTTAGAAAATGTTCCATCAGGGGTGGGGTTGGTGTACAAGTCCCATTTAGGTTGAATCACTCAAAGTTATTTATCTTTACAATTTGGAGCAGTTAATAGTGCCTGCAACAACCCTTACCTTACCAAAGCTCCTCTGACCAAAACTAAGTGTGGAAACCATTACTATTCTTTACCCTTCTTATACTAGTAGATTGTACTAATTGTTTTAAATAAAGGCAAAATGTGGTACAGTTCTAAGAGGGAAAAGGCAAATGGTTTCCTTTTATGTTTTACATTGTTTCTAGGGAGGTAAAATTTATATTTTCTGAAAAGTGGGATGCAGAATCATAAGATGTTGTTATGGTTGATATAAGAAGTCCTTTTACTTTTATATCAATATGCAAATTCTTAATGCTTTGATATAGGAAAAAATGTTATAATACATAAGTTTGAAATGCTTTCTTGGACTGTTATGTTTGATCATATTGTGATAAGACCCAACTCTCTGTAGCAGTATTACTAGGTACATTTTTTAAAAAAAGGAATGTTGAGCCGGGCAGTAGTGGTGCACACTTTTAATCCCAGAATTTGGGAGGCAGAGGCTGGCGGATTTTTCAGTTTGAGGCCAGCCTTTTCTACAGAGTGAGTTCCAGGACAGCCAGGAATACACAGAGAAACCTTGTCTCAAACAAAACAAAACAAAACAAAACAAAACAAAACAAAACAAAACAAAAGAACGTTGTTTTGTTACCATAAAGAAACAAGTTGCTGCTTCCTTAGTATGCACCAAGGGTTGGGATATGGTACTCCCAAAGTTACAGTTTTGATCTTAAAAGTAACAGTGACTCAGTGTTACAAATGTGAAAACAGATAGCAACATATGGGTCAAATTGTTATTGCCAGCACTTTTCAATGTCCTTCTCTTTTTTAATAGCTGACACTGTTAGGGGCATGTAATTTAGTTGTATGACTGACAGCTGGCAGAAATCTTCCTCCACCCACCGTCATCAGTTGTCTAGTTATGGAGACCAGTGAGGAGGAGATGAAAACCAGGTAAGTTCTGCCTCTGTTTCCTCCAAGTCCACAGGTGCTGTGAACACATTTTTACAGATCCTTAAGGTCTTTCAAGGGCATTAGCTGCAGCTATTTTCACTATAACCATATTCCATACACTGGAGTTGTCAAGAAAATAGCAGCTTCTCCAGTAATTCCTGACATCTTGACAGCCCTGGGTGTTTTAAACATCACATGGCTACACAGAGAAATTCTGATCCTGTTATTATGACTGTAGTATACTTTAAAACAGCCACCAAACTCTCCCCGAGGATTCTGTTCATGTGGCATGGCTGATCCTTCAGCAAAAATTTTCTCAGTGAGTGGCCACAGCAGTTTTATGTGTGCTATAAATGTCTGTGTCAGGCTTTCCTTGTTATAAGAGCTTCACATAAGATCCACGTGATCTCAAATGTAACTAACTGGTTCAGATCTCCACATCTATATGCCACAGACCTATTTGGAACAGTTCTTAATCTAGTATAAAAGTGGGACTTCCACTGCTTGTGACAGTTAGTGACCTTTCTTTGACTGGGCTACCTGAGTAGCACCACCATCACCTTTTCAGAGCATTCTGCAAGATCTTACTCAGACATTACCCTGAGGGTGTTTTAGTTTAAGCTCATGTAAGTCTTCATTTTAGTGTTCTAGTGTCTACTTGTGATCTTCAGCATACACAGAGAAAGGGATGAGTTGGTAAATGAAAGGGAACACAACTCTTTCTGTGTTGTGTTCTTGTATTCATTTGGGTCTTCCAAGTGAAGGTTTTCCCAACGGTAACTACTCTGTGCTTGTGGATTTAAGGAAGTTGCTGGATAGACTCCAAGGCTGCAGAATGGAGGAAGGAATGGGGGTTCTGCTGAGAGGACTAGAGCAATATGTAGCTATCTGCTTTTCACATTTGTAACACTGAGTCACTGTCACTTTTAAGATCAGAACTGTTACTTTGGGAGTGGGGTATCCTAACCCTTGGTGCACACTAAAGAATCCCCAACTTGTTTCTTTATGGTAACAAAACAACACAAAACAACAACAGCAAACACCTATTCCCTTCTGGATTTAGCAAAAGAACCTTCAGAAGATTGGTGACACTGTAGATTCATTTGCAATCAAGTAGTGAGGAGTTAGTTAAACTCTTGTGTTTATTTACCACAGCTTCCCTTGGGGGACTTATAACAATATGCTAAACAATGTTACTGAAAGTGTTAATAAACAATAACACTGTTTCTTAATGAAGATCCAGCCAGTAATATTGGTATTTCAGAGTAGATTCTCAAGGAAGAATATAAAATATTAGTTTGCTTTATTCTTTTGTGCTTTTGATCAACATACTACAAGAAATATATAACTCCTTTAAAGGGCTTAATTAATGTGAGTCCCTTGATCTGATAAAACTGGAGACTATTAGTCAGGGGTTTTACAAATATTGTTCTTTGAGTGGACACAGTATTTGTAGAATAAATTCCTGAATTATCAAGTAGAAATGTAGTAACATTTTATCTGAGAGAAACAACATTCAATGAGGGACAGAAGGTGACATTTTCAGTATATAATGTATGTTTGGAGGTGTGGAGCAAAAAGTTAATGTTGTTTATAAGATAATACAAAATAACTAGCTGATAAGAGCTGGGAGCCTAGGACCCACCTTAGTAAAGAGTGAAGATTGGATGGGATGGAGGTTGTGAAGGAGAAAGGAAACACAAAAAGACATTTGGTAAAGAATGAAAATTTGCTTGAATACTACATTTTGTCTTGTTTGATGTCTCTTGAATGCTGTTTGCCCTTCTTATTCAATGGAATAACAATTTATAAAGGTTACAGTAGGACAATGGCATGCTAGATGTATCTATTGGATTGGTAGATAGGAGAAGAGGAAGGTGGCAGGCTCTGTAGGATGCACCTGCAACCATACTGGAAATGAAGCAAGTTCCTTAAGGAAGGAACACATGGAACTGAGGAGAAAATAAACACACGGGTAACATGCAGCCTAAAGCGCAAGCTGTTTTTAATGTGTTTAATGATTTAATCAGTTGGGAAAGAATGGAATTTGAATTTACCAGTTAGTTTCATTTGTCTCATGAGTACACATTTCTCTATAAAGGACTACTCCTGTGTTATGTGCTGGCAAGCCTTCAGTAATAAAAAGAATCTAATGCAAAATAGACTTAGAATAAAAATGAATAGCATGAGAATATAGTTTTATTCGATTATATCTTAAGGTGACTACCAAGGTGGTAAAGTCTTCTAGAAATACCTGCTTGGTGTACTATAAGATATAAGTAATCTTCAAATACTAACAAAATAAAACTTCCAGCCGACTGTTATGAGACTATTATTATTTATTATCCAGCCGACTATTATTATTTTATCTGTTATAATAGATAAAATCTATTCTTATTCTTCAAGGATGGATATTTTGTTAAAATTTGAAATTATGACATTAGAATAATTAAATATATGTAGGTAAATAATTGGCTTTGCTGCTCTGCTGCTGGCAATATGATTAAATCCTGAGGAATAAATGGATTTGCTTTTTGACAACTGAGAAATCAGAGTTGACAATTAATTAACTTGTTTGCTACAATCCAAAATATGGATTTCTTTCCTTCTCTCCATTGACAGCAGGCTGACCTTTGGCTTACCATGCACAGAAAGGTTGCAGGCACATTCAGAGTAGATGATGGTGAGCTGAGCCTCTTCTGGGCATATTCTTACAATCAGTGCATCTCAAGAGGGGCTCCCTGTGGAGGATGTTGTCATGTCCCATGGGATACTTTTTTCTTTCTCTTTCTTCTTTGCTTCTCTTTGAAGATCTGAACAAGAAAGGTATCTGCATGAAAGCTGAGAACACTGGAGAGCAAGCACTGACATTCATGAGATCAGAGTTACCTTTGTAAGTACTAACCAGCAGGGTAAACAGTTGGCTACACGGTCAATAAATGAGACTAATAATATAATAATAATGTATCAGATTGGCTGATCTGTACTTTATATTTTATATGCATCCCCAGCCAGTAGTCACTGGACTCGTTCCTGTGCAATTATTCTTTTTCCATTTTTTTCCTTTAGTTTTTTTCCTAAGCAGTTCATTCCTATCCTGAAGCAGTAAGAAGCAGCACACTACATTGTGATGTGATTATTTTTAGAACATTTTGTTAATAAAGATGTTCACAGGAAAGGTATTTACAAAGGTGACAGAAATTTCCCCATAAGAAGCAGAAAACTTTGTAAATGAAAGTCCACAGAGAGGTAGGCCTAAGAGACAGGTCTCCAAGAGTCTGACAACATCAAGGACTTACCAGCTGATACTGCTTCTACAGAAAGACACACTCAAATGAGTAAGTGGCAGGTCGAATATACTGTGGTATAGAGTGTTGAGTTTCCTATATAATACGTCACAGGAAAGGATTGAAATAAATTAGGACAATATCAGGCTTCTATTTTATTCTGATACTAAGAGCTTTGGAATCACAGAGAAAAGTTGTCACATGATATTTTCAGCCAAATATTTATAAGAAGGCTGAATAGAAAATGCATGTAAAGGATGAGATTAAAAAACAGACTTCAATTTAGAAGCACTGACACTTCATGAAAATCTAAAGTTGAGGTGCAGTTCAAGACTGTATCAGCACGAAGGAACACTATAGGACTATAGGAAGTTTTCTGCCTCTAGAGCTGCTCTAGGGTGTTGTAAATGCTGACACATATATGAAAGTATTACTCCTGGTTCAAAGGAGAGAAGCATGTTTTCCCCCTTCATGATCCTGAGAGATGTCATGATAACCAATGACAAGCCATGATGATGAAAACTTTCTCTGTACCTCAATTGGCTTAATATTTTCAATGGCACAAGTAGACATGGCATTTCATTACAGTATTTTTCAAAGTAATTTTTTAAAGGGACATCAGAAGAATAGAAAAAATTTCAACTTTTAAAAATTCATAAATTTATTCAAGTCTATGAAAGAGAAAAATATTGGAAAATCCATTCAGGTTGAGATGTCTTTTTTTTCTGTAATAGTTTGCATACAGAGATGATATTTAGGTTATATATATATATATATATATATATATATATATATATATGTATATATATAATATATATACATATGTATATATATATATTCTGATAATTGAATCTTTCATCAGGGTGATTGAAGTTTAAACTGGTTCTACAGCATTTGTGGGTCAAATGAGACATTTTATAGTAGTACATAAAGAATAAGATAGAATGGTAAAATTCTGATGATGAAAATGTTGTGTTGTCAAAAGAATATCAGTATGAAAGGAAGACTTTCAGGTGAATATTTTCTAAATTTTCCAACCTCATGAACAGCCCAACATGAAGAATTTACACAGAAACATCTTCTCTAAATGTGGAATTCACTTCTTGTAATTTCATCAGTAGTCTTCCTGGATTGTTTCTGATTATATGAAGAGTCATTCCATGCATTTAAATGTATTGAGGCACAACTTTTAGAAAGTCCAGAGCCAATCCCTTTAAGTCAAAAGGATGTTTTCAAGATAAAGACAGAGAAGGTGAATGAATGGACATATAAAAAATCTGTTAATCCCAGTCTCTTACTTTCAGACTTCATCTTGCACAAGTTGGGACATACTGTGCAATTTGAAGCAATTGTCACAACTGGAAAGAGTTGTCATGAGTTATCTTAGGAACTCTGGAAGTAGATTTCTCTGAGAATAGAAGAACTCCATTAAGACATTGCCAGGTTTAAGGGGAAGAAAGGATGTGGTTTACTTTGGGTTTCTTGGTGCTTGTTCTACCATAATTGTTCTTGCAAACTCACTGGGGTTTGCAGGGTATCTGGTGAGCTGCATTAGGTGGGTATGGTTGCAGATATAGTTCAGTTGGTAGAATGCTTGCTTAAGAGATATGGGTGGTCTATCTACTTCAAAAAATCATAGAAAAATATAGAACAGACACATATGTACCCTATGGTTATAACAAGGTAAGATTTTATCAATGAGAATTCACCATTAAGCCTTCATAATTCTGACAGCGAATGTAATATGGATTTCTCCATTAAGGGAAGAAGAATCCAGACAAGCAAAAAAAAAAAAATCTTTAGACAGTGAATGAAAATATGAACAAACATTATGGCCGTTTCCTCTTGGGGAATGAGTAATACCAGACCATGCCACATGACAGGCCAGCTAACTCGAGAGGTAATGTAACTCAGAGAATGTGATTTTACTCTAATAGCCATCTAAAAGATAAGTGAGACTCTTGACACGGAGCACATGTCACTATAAATCTGATTTAGGGATGATTTATGTAGGTGGCTAATGGGTATTTCTAGACAGGTAGATACCTTCTCTAATCAGGAAGACCAGATAATCCACAACTGAAATTATTTTCAGTGTTTCTGAAACAGTTTTACTGTGAAGCTCAGACTTGTCTTGAACTTTCAATGTAGCAAAGGCTGCCCTTGGATTTTCAGTGATTTACCTGCTTCAGCGTCCTGAGTGATTCAACAAATTTTATTTTTACCACTTAGTAACAAGAAGCATTTAAGTTAAAAAATCAAAGCTTATTATTTATTTGATGTATTCATGTCTGAGTTTACATTGCCCAAGTGCTGACACACGATTCTCAGTGGGCCTAGTAAAGTGGCAAAAGGACATTTTTATGATTGTCAAACTCTTGGTCGTGTCTTAATGTTTCATTCCTACTCTCCATCAAGTTGTTACACATGAGTTCCCTGTCAAAAACCAAAGCATCTTCAGTCTTCAGCTTCGTGAGTACAGGGCAAGCATCCTCATATGTCCATATGTTATTCTAGGAAGAAGAGAGAGCTTTAGAATTGTAAAACTAGATTTCCTATTTGAAATAAACAAAGAAACTGAAACAAACAAAAATCTTCAAGACATAAAAATCCATTTTTTCATATTTTTTATTGGATGTTATGTTTACATTTCAGATTTTATCCCCTTACCTCATTTCCCCCACCACCCAGGAACCCAGGAACCCCCTTTCCATCCCCCCTCCTGCCTCCACAAGGGTGTGTTTCCACCTACCCCCCCCACACACACACACTCCAGGTGGAATAGTCTCCAGATGGCCACTCCTTCAGTTTCTGTCCCATGTTTTGTCTCCATATTTGCTCCCTTGAGTATTTTGTTATTCCTTCTGAGAAGGACCGAAGCATCCACACTTAGTCTTCCTTCTTCATGAGCTTCATGTGGTCTGTGAGTTGTAACTTGGCAATTTCAAGCTTTTGGGCTAATATCCACTTATCATTGAGTAAATACCATGTGTGTTCTTTTGTGATTGGGTTACTTCACTCAGGAAAATATTTTCTAATTCCATCCATTTGCCTTAGATTTTCTCAAATTCATTATTTTTAATAGCTGAGTAATACTCCATTGTGTAAATGTACCACATTTTTTTGTATCCATTTCTCTGTTGAAGGACATCTGGGTTCTTTCCAGCTTCTGGCTATTATAAATAAGGCTGCTACGAACATAGTGGAGCATATGTCCTTGTTATATGTTGTAGCATCTTCTGGATATATGCCTAGGAGTGATATAGCTGGGTCCTCAGGTAGTGCTATGTCCAATTTTCTGAGGAACCGCCAGACTGATTTCCAGAGTGGTTGTACCAGCTTGCAATCCCACCAACAATGGAGGAGTGTTCCTCTTTCTCCACATCCTTGCCAACATCTAGCATCACTTGAATTTTTTATCTTAGCTACTATGACTGGTGTGAGATGGTATCTCAGGATTGTTTTGATTTGCATTTCCCTGATGATTAAGGATGTTGAGCATTTCTTAAGGTGCTTCTCGGCCATTCGAATTTCCTCTGTGGAGAATTCTTTGTTTAGCTCTGTACCCCATTTTTTAATAGGGTTATTTGGTTGTGTAGAGTCTAATTTCTTGAGTTCTTTGCATATATTGGATATTAGCCCTCTATCGGATCTAGGATTGGTAATGATCTTCTCCCAATCTGTTGGTTGCCATTTTGTCTTATTGACATTGGGACCTCATAAAATTGCAAAGCTTCTGCAAGGCAAAAAAAAAAACATTTTTAAAAGCAGTTTTGTGATGGATTTGGAGTCTGAAGCCTAAGTATAAAACCATGATGACACTCAGAGATTATTATTTGTTAGAATAAAATTTCTTTTGTGTGGGATATTTGTGGGGCAAGTGGACTGTGCTACCACACAGAATAACAGGTAAGGCTGAAGCAAGTTCAAAAATTTCAGTAAATTTCATAATTGAGAACTGAAAGCATTGGAATAAACTCCTTCCTGGCCAGGCTCTACCTGTACTGGAACAAGCAACCATGACACCCACTGAGAGAACCATGACCATCAGTTACATAGCATAAGAACCTAGAGCTCCCCATGCTAATGAGGTATGTAGATATTCCCTGAGTGTTTAGTCAATGAGCTTCCCTTCTTGGGCATCCTTTCAGCAAAAGATATTTAATCCCTGGTTATCCCTGAGTAAGACATTCGGGTTCACCTCTACCATGCTTAAAGCAGTTTGGACAAGCAAAAATCTTCTTGATCAAGGATGGCCGGGGGCAGGGGCAGAGGGAGGGTGCTTTGTCATAAAGAGCCACACCTAAGATCTCTAGGAGAAGGTCTTCTCTCTTTCATCCCCTCTATACTCTCAGCACTCACTGGGAACAAAACTGGACCCCCCACTCCCGACCAGAGCCCAGCCATTCACTTACTGCCTGGTGCTGAGGGGAAATGCAGACTCACAGAATACATTTCTTAACTTCTTGTGGTTCCTAGCAGCCTCTGGGTACACCAGAGATTGAGAACCACAGCATACAGGGTCTGGGACCACTATCTGCCTTCCTAGAGCAGAATGCCTGTGACACTCCAACATCCCAGAAGTAATGTAGTCAGTCATACAACCTAACAGATATTCTGAAAGACCAGGCCGGTTTAGAGAATAAAAGAACTAAATTTTATGTGCAATGTAAAGAAAAACAATTCTGTAACCTCTGTGTTTCTATGGTGATTATTTTATTTAGGTCTTGAAACTACAGCAAAAGATTTCTCAGTTTAGGATGGACATGGCTATATACTTGGTGGCTTGAATGAATTGTTCCTTTTATCCTGGATATCTGAGTACTCAGTCCCCAGTAGGTTGCCTATTTGGGCAGCTTATGCATGAAATTACTGAATGAATTTTATTTCTGGGGCAAGGCTTTGGATTTTCGATAGTCACGTGCTGTTTCCTGTTTGTTCCATCTACTTGATGTTTGCTGTTGGTGATGTGAGTGTTCAGTTGCTACCCCCACCATACTCTCCAGCTGCCATGGTTTCAACTAGGATGGCAATGAACTGTTACCTCCCTAGAATCATTAACTCTAAATAAAGCCTTTCTTCTATAAATTGCATTAGTTATGGTGTTTTATCATAGTAGTAGAAAATGAATTAATACAATGAAGACTAGAATATCTGAGTTAAAACAATAGTAGTTAGGTTAGAAGGATTGTCCAGTCACTCATGGTCTTGTATTGCAAGCACAAAGACCTGAGTTCAATCCCTGGAACCTAAGTTTAACAAGGGACATGATCACATACACTTGAAATTTGAGTTTCAGGGAGATTAAGACAAGATGAACTCTGGGGCTTGGTGAGAAGCTAGATAGAATAATTGCTGATGTTCAGGTCTCAGTGAGAGACTATCTTTCTAAAAAAGTGCATATAAGTGAGGAATGACATCTGAGGTTTTGGTCTGGCCTACAAATGAATGTAAACACCAATACACTCAAGAATGTGTATGCACAAATTCACACACACGGACACTCATGCAAACTAAGATGTTTCTTAGCATGTTAGATCATTATATTTTAGAATGAATTCTCATAAATTTAACTTCTTCAACCCCAAAGTTGTTATTCCTTGTTCTCTAGATCCAAAGCAAGGCATGTTCAGGTGTGTTCTTTGCTTAGCCATACAAGGATAATGTCAAAGTGTGAAAAATTTAGAGGTTTTGGGGAAGTGTGTGTGTCTTAGGGTTTTACTGCTGTAAACAGACAGCATGACCAAGGCAAGGCAGCATTTAATTGGGGCTGGCTTATAGGTTCAGAGGTTCAGTCTGTTATCATCAAGGTGGGAGCATGGCAGCATCTACGCAGGCATGGTGCAGGCAGAGCTGAGAGTTCTACAACTTCATCTGAAGGCTGCTAGTGCAAGACACATGCAGCAAGGATGAGGGCCTTAAATCCCACACCCACAGTGACACACCTACTCCAACAAGACCATACCTGCTAATAGTGTCTCTCCCTGGCACAAGCATATGCAAACCATTACAGTGTGTTTATTCAGATGGCTAGCAGAATTCAGTTTTTTACATGTTGAGCACCTCTGATTTTTTGATGGCTGTCCTCCATGCTATGCTTTCTCTTTCTTCACTCTCACTGTATGGTCCTTTGCATCATTAAAACAGCAATAGCAAATAAAGTCCTCTGTATGTTTTTGAAAAACTAATTTCCGTTTCTCCTGCTAGTTAAATAAAATTCTGGGCTCTCACAGAGTCATGTGATTAGATTTAGCTGATTCACTGAAATAATCTCCCCTTTGATTAACTCAAAGTCAGTTGATTAGCAGTCTTAATTTAATCTACAGAACCATTTTGTCCTGTAACTTAACATAATCATAGGTTCTATAAATCATCAAAGGCACAGACCCAGTCCTGCGATGAGGATATGGAAATCACAGAGGTGTGGCATAGAGAGAGGAACATAATTTAAGGGTTCCTTTTAGCAATATCAATTTTCCTGAGTATTTTACACATAATATCAACTTCCCAAAGTACAGGTGGTGTTAGCTGTGAAGATAAATATGCTGTTCATAATTACTATGGTTCAGTTACCAACTCTTAACCCTAGTTTCATAGACAGCAGCTATTATGCATTGTTTATTATGAAAAATACATTTATTAAATAGTAAAGACTTTTTTCTGTATGCTCAGGGTGTGCTGTAATTGCACACAACAGTTTTTCTCAAAAGGATCTCAGAGTACAAGTGAAGTCAGAAGCAGAGTTGATAACCATCATCCATTAGCTACTGAGTGCTATTGGGAAACTGTATAAGACTTCATTGAGAACCTCATGCCTATTAGCTGCTTGCTCCAGTCTTAAAACTTTTAAATCATATTAATTAAAACTACACAGGTCTATTTTAGAATAAAAGAAAGTATAACACAATACGGTAGTACATTCTTTCAATCTCAGGAGTCAAAAGCTATGGGTGAAAGATGAAGAGTTAAAGTCCAACTTTGGCTCTCATGGACGCAAGAAGAAAAAGAAGAAACTGAAAAGTAACATATACAGTACAACACATGTTTTTCAAAAAATATTTTATTATGACTAATATTATGTCTCATATGCATTCCTCCTGTTTCATATAGTTAAAGCATGGATAGCATATATGCTTTAGAATGCCTCTTTTGTATAGATTGAAATAGTAATTTTCTGATATTAAGATATATACATTTAGATGAGATCGTGCGTAAATGGCATCTGAAATGTAAATAAAATATCCAATAAAAACAAAACAAACAAACAAAAAAAGATATATACATTTTATTTTAAATTATTTACAATATATTATATAGGTGAAACAAATTTTTTTTTCTTTTTTTTTTTATTAGATCTTTCATTTACACTTCAGATACCATCCCGTTTCCCCATTCCCCCCCTTAGAAAACCCCTATCCCATGCCCCCTTTTCATTTTGCATTTATACATTTTTTTAAGAAATGTTAATCATAGGCTTTATAAGTTTGGTATTGTTCAATCAGAGGTGTAACCCACTACCCAACCTAGATATATCAACTATCTTTGACTGGTGGAGATACATGAACATCTGCTTCCCTGTCTCCCCCCTCTATCTCTCTTTCATCACCTAGCTTCTCCTCTCCTTCTTCTTCTCCTCTTCTTACTCCTTTTCTTCCTCTCAGTACTCCTCCCACCTTAGCTCCTCCTACACATCACCCTTCCTGTTAAAAGGAAACTTTTCTCTCAAAATACAATTAGAGCATAATTATGCCTATTTGTACCAGTGAGGTACAAGATAGTCCTAATACCCAGTCCATCCTTTTGTTGACTAACCAGCACCTCTGTCATCTATCCTAACTAAAACACTTAGTTCTGAACCTGGCTTTTTCCTTGGCTTTAGGATGAATGTCAGCTGATGACCATACACTCAGATCTTTTCTCTCAAAGTAAATAGCTATAAGTTTTCAACCCCATCAGAAATCCAGAATGACTGAGTTGACTATAATTGTGGGAAGCACAAAGCATAGCTTCTAAAACTTAGCCAATTTATAGAGACCTCTGAACACCTGGACACTCGCTCTACTTCAAAACGTTGGAGCATCTGTTCTTCTGCCTTCTGGCCCAGGATCATCTGACAGACCTTAGTGCTGCAGAATTATTAAGGGCTGATTACTCTGTCTAGGCAGATATAATCAGTCGACTATTCTGCAAGTGTGTCCTTTTCTGGACAGTAATTTGTCTGTAGAAGGAAAGTGGCAATTCTTGCCTAGTGGCTGTCTCACCACAACTGGAGTAACTCCAAGGATGCTCAATTTCTTCTTAGAATTTAACATAGGAAGCTGTCCAGAGCAGACAGGTCTCTAATGAAAATGAACATTAATACTGAAATGTTTGTCATGTCAATTCTAAGGATTTCTGATGTTTTGAAAACCAGCTATCCATGTAAGGTAATCTGGACTGTTGCCTGTTAACTCCACTCAGCTATTTCTAAATAAAACCTAGAGAACACCCTTATAATAAACTCCAAGTCATGAATTTGCTATAGTCCCTTAACTCACAGGCTGACCATCTCAAATCAGTTAAAAAAGTTAAAGAAGGACTGGGTCTAAGCTTTGTATTCCTAAGTGTGTTATACTGGTACAATGCCTATGAGAGTAACAATATTCATCTCACTCTTATATCACTAAGAAGCTCATGCCAATGAAAACCTTAAAATTTGTAAACAAAGTAAATTGGTGCCATTTAAGAATTTATATCTTCATCTTGATATTAATTATACAGATTTCTACTAATAGGTTATGGCTATGCAATAAACCCTAGCTAATCCTCTCTATTCCGACAAAACCACTACTTTTCCCTAGGGAGACAGCCCAACATTTACCACCTTAGTCCCCATGCCCAGGGAATAGGGGCGCTGACTCATCATTAGCTTCTTCAAGCTGATTATGGGCATTGAGATATTAGAAGAGGAGTGGGGGGGGGGAGCAAGTTGACAATCCTCTGATGCTGTGTCTTCGCTGCCTCCAGATGGAATTCACGGACCTCAGAGGTTTGAGCAGGTCTGCCCAGCTTGCTTGTTGAGTAGATACACCAAGGCTGATCATTCTGCAATATACAATTCTCAAAACAAATTTTAGTATCAAGATAGTTTTTTTTTTAAAAGAGGGCTGACATTTTATTAAGAATGTTGGTTCTAACCGCTTTTCTATTTTTTCCCCTCTTTTATTGGATATAATATTTACATTTCAAATTTTATCCCCTTACCATATTTCCCCCACCACCCAGGAACCCCTTATCCCATCCCCCCTCCTCCTGCCTCTATGAAGGTGTTACCCACCTACCCCCAGCCTCCCTCCCCACCCTCAGATTCCCCCCCTCAGTGCTCAGCCTTCAGGGTACCAATGATCTTGTCTCCCACCTATGCCCAACAGGGCCATCCTCCCCTACATATACAGCTGGAGTCATGTGTCTCTCCCTATGTGCACCTGGGCTGGTGGTTTAGACCCTGGGGAGCTCTGGCTGGTTGGTATTCTTGCTCTCCTCACAAGGCCACCAGCCCGTATGGTTCACGGTTCCCTCAATTTACTCTCTAACTCCTCCATTGGGAACTTTGATCAGATTAATGGATAGCTGTGGGTATCTGTCTCTGGGTATGTCCGACTCTGAGAGACCTCTAAGGAGACAGCCTTATCAGGCTGCTGTCAGCTTTCCCATCCTGACATCCCTATCAGCGTCTATTTTTGGTGACTGCCTATGGAATGAATACCCAGACACAATGGTCTCCCTACAACCCCCCCTTATGATTCTGACCCACACTGTGTCTCCATATTTGCTCCCTTGGTTATTTAGTTACTCCTTCTAAGAAAGACCTAGGCATCCTCACTTGTTCTTTCTTCTTCATGAGCTTTGTGTCTTCTGGTAGTTGAATCTTTGTTGTTTCAAACTTTTGGGCTAATCTCCGCTTATCAGTGAGTAAATACCATGTGTGTTCTTTTGTGATTGGGTTACCTCACTCAGGATGATATTTTCTAGATCCATCCATTTACCTAAGAATTTCTCGAATTCATTATTTTTAATAGCTGAGTAATATTCCATTGTGTAAATGTACCACATTTTTTGTATCCATTCCTCTGTTGAAGGGCATCTGGGTTCTTTCCAGCTTCTGGCTATTTTAAATAGGGCTGCTATGAACATAGTGGAGCATATGTCTTTGTTATTTGTTGAGGCATTTTCTGGGTATATACCCAGAAGTGGTATAGCTGGGTCCTCAGGTAGTGCTATGTCCAATTTTCTGAGGAACCGCCAGACTGACTTCCAAAGTGGTTGTACCAGCTTGCAACCCCACCAACAATGCAGGAGTGTTCCTCTTTCTTCACATCCTCGCCAGCATCTACTATCACCTGAGTTTTTGATCTTAGCCATTCTGACTGGTGTAAGGTGGTATCTCAGTGTTGTTTTGATTTGCATTTCCCTGATGACTAAGGATGTTGAGCATTTCTTAAGGTGCTTCTCGGCCATTTGAGTTTCCTCAGTTGAGAATTCTTTGTTTAGCTCTGTACCCCATTTTTTAATGGGGTTATTTTGTTGTTTGGCGTCTAATTTCTTGAGTTCTTTGTAAATATTAGATATTAGCCCCCTATCAGATGTAGGATTGGTAATGATCTTTTCCCAATCTGTTGGTTGCTGTTTTGTCTTGTTGACAGTGTCCTTTGCCTTACAGAAGCTTTGCAATTTGATGAGGTCCCATTTGTCGATTCTTGATCTTAGAGCATAAGCCATTGGTGTTCTGTTCAGGAACTTTTCCCCTGTGCCTAGGTATTCGAGGGTCTTCCCCAACTTCTCTTCTAATATTTTCAGTGTACCTGGCTTTATGTGAAGGTCCTTTATCCACTTGGAGTTGAGCTTTGTGCAAGGGGATAAGAATGGATTAATTTGCATTCTTCTACATGTTGACCTCCAGTTGAGCCAGCACCACTTGTTGAAAATGCTGTCCTTTTTCCAATGGATGAATTTAGCTCCCTTGTCAAAAATCAAGTGACCATAGGTATGCGGGTTCATTTCTGGGTCTTCAATTCTGTTCCATTGATCGTCCTTTCTGTCTCTGTACCAATACCAAGCAGTTTTTATCACTACTGCTCTGTAATACAGTTTGAGGTCCGGAATGGTGATTCCCCCAGAGGTTCTTTTATTGTTGAGAATAGTTCTCGCTATCCTAGGTTTTTTGTTATTCCAAATGAATTTGTAAATTGCTTTTTCTATCTCTATGAAGAATTGATTTAGAATTTTGATGGGTATTGCATTGAATCTGTAGATTGCTTTTGGCAGGATAGCCATTTTTACTAAATTAATCTTGCCAATCCAGGAGCATGGGAGATCTTTCCATCTTCTGAGATGTTCTTCAATTTCTTTCTTGAGAGACTTGAAGTTCTTGTCATACAGATCTTTCACTTGCTTTGTTAGATTCACTCCAAGATAATTTATTTTATTCGTGGCTATTGTGAAGGGTGTCATTTCCCTGATTTCTTTCTCTGCCTGTTTATCCTTTGAGTAGAGGAAGGCTACTGATTTGTTTGAGTTGATTTTATATCCAGCCACATTGCTAAAGTTGTTTATCAGGTTTAGGAGTTCTCTGGTGGAAGTTTTAGGTTCACTTAAGTATACTATCATGTCATCCGCAAATAGTGAAATTTTGACTTCTTCCTTTCCTATTTGTATCCCTTTGACTTCCTTTTGTTGTCTAATTGCTCTAGCTAAGACTTCCAGTACTATATTGAATAGGTAAGGTGAGAGTGGGCAGCCTTGCCTAGTCCCTGATCTTAGTGGGATTGCTTCCAGTTTCTCTCCATTTAGTTTGATGTTGGCTACTGGTTTGCTGTATATTGCTTTTACTATGTTTAGATATGGGCCTTGTATTCCTGATTTTTCCAAGACTTTTAACATGAAGGGATGTTGAATTTTGTCAAATGCTTTCTCAGCATCTAGTGATATGACCATGTGGTTTTTCTCTCTGAGTTTATTTATGTAGTGGATTACATTGATGGATTTCCGAATATTGAACCATCCCTGCATTCCTGGGATAAAGCCTACTTGATCTTGATGGATAATTGTTTTGATGTGTTGTTGGATTCGGTTTGCGAGAATTTTATTGAGTATTTTTGCATCAATATTCATAAGAGAGATTGGTCTGTAGTTCTCTTTCTTTGTTGGGTCTTTCTGTGGTTTAGGTATGAGTGTAATGGTAGCTTCATAGAATGAATTGGGTAGTGTTCCTTCTGTTTCTATTCGATGGAATAACTTGAAGAGGATTGGTATTAGATCTTCCTTGAAGGTCTGAAAGAATTCTGCACTGAAACCATCTGGCCCCGGACATTTTTTGGTGGGAAGATTTTTAATGACTGTGTCTATTTCTTTAGGCGTTATGGGATTGTTTAGGTGGTTTATCTGCTCCTCGTTTAACTTTGGTACCTGGTATCTATCTAGAAAATTGTCCATTTCCTCCAGATTTTCCAATTTTGTTGAGTATAGGCCTTTGTAGTAGGATCTGATAATTTTTTTAATTTCCTCTGTTTCTGTTGTTATGTCTCCCTTTTCAGTTCTGATTTTATTAATTTGAATGCTGTCTCTGCGCCCTTTGGTTAGTCTGGCTAAGGGTTTGTCTATCTTGTTGATTTTCTCAAAGAACCAGCTCCTGGTTTTGTTGATATTTTGTATAGTTCTTTTTGTTTCGACTTGGTTGATTTCAGCCCTGAGTTTGATTATTTCCTGCCGTCTACTCCTCTTGGGTATACTAGCTTCTTTTTGTTCTAATGCTATCAGGTTTGCTGTCAAGTTGTTGATGTATGCTCTTTCCACTTTCTTTTTGTGAGCACTTAGAGCTATGATTTTTCCTCTTAGTACTGCTTTCAATGAGTCCCACATGTTTTGATATGATGTGTCCTCATTTTCATTTAAATCTAAAAAGTCTTTAATTTCTTTCTTAATTTCTTCCTTGACCAAGTTGTCATTGAGTAGAGCATTGTTCAGTTGCCAAGTGTATGTCGGATTTCTGATGTTTTTGTCCATGTCAAAGACAAGTCTTAATCCATGGTGGTCTGATAAGGTGCTGGGGATTATTTCAATCTTTTTGTATCTGTTGAGGCCTGTTTTGTGACCAATTATATGGTCTATTTTCGAGAAGGTACCATGAGGTGCTGAGAAGAAGGTGTATTCTTTTGTTTTAGGGTGAAATGTCCTATAGATGTCAGTTAAGTCCAATTGGTTCATAACTTCTGTTAGTTTCATTGTGTCTCGATTTAGTTTCTGTTTCCATGACCTGTCCATAGCTGAGAGTGGGGTGTTGAAATCTCCCACTATTATTGTGTAGGGTGCAATGTATGCTTTAAGTTTTAGTAAAGTGTCTTTTATGTATGTGGGTGCCCTCACATTTGGGGCATAGATGTTGAGAATTGCAAGTCCCTCTTGGTACATTTTTCCTTTCATGAATATGAAGTGTCCTTCTTTATCTTTTTTGATTACTTCTGGTTGAAAACTGATTTTATTTGATATTAGAATCGCTACTCCAGCTTGTTTCTTGGGACCATTTGCTTGGAAGATTGTTTTCCAACCTTTTACTCTGAGGTAGTGTCTGTCCTTTCCACAGAGGTGCATTTCCTGAATGCAGCAAAATGTTGGGTCCTGTTTACGTATCCAGTCTGATAGTCTATGTCTTTTTACTGGAGAATTGAGTCCATTGATATTAAGAGATTTTAAGGAAAAATGAGTGTTGTTTCCTGTTATTTTTGTTATTGGCAGTGGAGATATGTTTGTGTAGCTACCTTCTTTTACGGTTTTTGGAAGATTACTTTCCTGCTTTTTCCAGGTTGTAGTTTCCCTCCTTGTGATGGAGTTTTCCACCAATTATCCTTTGAAGTGCTGGGTTTGTGTTGAGATACTGTGTAAATTTGGATTTGTCATGGAATATTTTGGTTTCTCCATCAATAATGATTGACAGTTTTGCTGGGTATAGTAGTCTGGGCTGACATTTATGTTCTTTTAGGGTCTGTATGATATCAGTCCAGGATCTTCTGGCTTTTATGGTCTCTGGTGAGAAGTCTGGTGTAATTCTTATAGGTCTGCCTTTATATGTTACTTTGCCTTTTTCCCTTACTGCTTTTAGTATTTTTTCTTTGTTTTGTACATTTGATGTTTTGACTATTATGTGGCGGGAAGTATTTCTTTTCTGGTCTAAACTATTTGGAGTTCTGTAGGCTTCTTGTATATTTATGGACATCTCTTTCTTTAGGTTAGGGAAGTTTTCCTCTATAATTTTGTTGAGGATATTTACTGGTCCTTTAAGTTGGGAGTCTTCCCCCTCATCTATTCCTATTATTCTTAGGTTTGGCCTTCTCATTGTGTCTTGGATTTCTTGTATATTTTGGGTTAGTAGCTTTTTGTATTTTGCATTTTCTTTGACAGTTGTGTCTATGTTTTCCATGGTATCTTCTGCACATGAGATTCTCTCTTCCATCTCTTGTATTCTGTTGGTAATACTTGTATCTATGACTCCTGATCGTTTTTTTAAGTTTTCTATCTCCAGGGTGTTCTCCCTTTGTGATTTCTTTATTGTTTCTACTTCCGTTTTTAGATCCTGCATGGTTTTGTTTAATTCCTTCTCCTGTTTGGTTGCATTTTCTTGTAATTCCTTAAGGGATTTTTGTGTTTCCTCTCTAAGGGTTTCTATCTGTTCTTTGAGAGTGTTATTTATGTCTTTCTTAAAGTCCTCTATCATCATCATGAGAAGTGATTTTAATTCTGAATCCTGCTTTTCTGGTGTGATGGGGTGTTCAGGGCTTGCTATGATGGGGGAACTGGGTTCTGATGATGCCATGTAACTTTGGTTTCTGTTGCTTACGTTCTTGCACCTGCCTTTTGCCATCTGGTTAATTCTAGTGCTACCTGTACTTCTGTCTCTGATTGAAGCCTGTCTTTCCAGTTGTCTCGCTTTTGTTTGGTCTTCTAGGAGTCCAGATGTCTTTGTGGTTTTTTTCCAGCTGCCCTGATTACAGTGGTATCTCTAGGATGCCTCAGGATATGGTGCCTCCAAGGTAGCAGTCCAGCTAGATGTCTGCTGTTCTGGGTGCAGTGTCTCCTCTTGGATATCTCAGGGTATGTTGTCTGACACTCTGAGTTCAGTTGTTCCTCTGTGGCTCTGGGTTGAGCGGACCTTCCAGTATGTCTCAGGTGGAATCCGGGGTCCACACAACTGCAGACCTGGTAGAGGACTGGTCTGGGACTCAGACCCTGCAGGCCTCAGACTGGAGGGGGGGCGAGCGGCGGAAGGGGTGTGCTAGTGCTGGCTATGTGTTCTATGGATCCCCCAGAATGTGTCTGGGGGTTCCTGGGTGCACTTACCCGCAGGCCTCAGACTGCAGGAGGGGCAAGCGGTGGACGGGGCGTGCTAGAGCTGGCTATGGGTTCTATGGATCCCCCAGAATGTGTCTGGGGGGCTCCTGGGTGCACTTACCCGCAGGCCTCAGACTGGAGGAGGGGCGAGCGGAGGAAGGGGCGTGCTAGCACTGGCTATGTGTTCTATGGATCCCCCAGAATGTGTCTGGGGGGCTCCTGGGTGCACTTACCCGCAGGCCTCAGACTGCAGGAGGGGCGAGCGGCGGACGGGGCGTGCTAGCGCTGGCTATGGGTTCTATGGATCCCCCAGAATGTGTCTGGGGGGCTCCTAGGTGCACTCACTCACAGGCCTCAGACTGCAGGAGGGGCGAGCAGCGGACGGGGCGTGCTAGTGCTGGCTATGGGTTCTATGGGTCCCCCAGAATGTGTCTGGGGGGCTCCTGGGTGCACTTACCCGCAGGCCTCAGACTGCAGGAGGGGCGAGCGGCCGGTGAAACAAATTTTAATTAGTGACTTTACCTATGCTTTATGTATTAGTTGTTTCTGATATTTAGTAATTATAGAAAGCTTTGATTCTAAGCTATGTGGGGCAGTGGGCTGTGAGAGGCAGCTGGATACCTGGTCGAGCACAGGCCTCTAACCCTGGATACTCTAAAGAGATGGTAGGAGTTCGGCCTTACTCCTGGGCCACCAAGTCAAATACACTGAGATGGAGACCCAGGAAAGGATGCAGTCCACGCCCAATGGAACTCAGTGGGAGGAACCTTCTCTATGGCTCAAAAGTCTTTTTTTAAATTCTTTTAACTAATTGTGTAGGGCTCATTCACATTTTGAAGGGCACGGTACTTTGTAAGAGTTATTTAAATGTGTCTCTTACACAAAAATTTCATTGAGAAAAGATCTAGAGATAATGTTTTCTACCATGGCTGAACAAATGTAGAAACTTAAACCACCACACAGGCTGATTATGATCATAGCCAGCCATTAGTTATGGGCATGGCTATTTGAGATTAGTATATGTTCTAGAGTTATCAGAAAACTTCCTTTCTAAGAGACATGATCATATAAGGGGACAAGTTGACTTTTTCACCACAAAGCTAGCACTGGAGAACAGGACCCATAGCTGATCTGGAAGGAAAACAAAACACATCTCAATACTACACAACACAATACAACACAGCATAATGCTGGGAGCTTACCCAGGCTGGCTTCTCTCTGCAAGGTAGCTGATGGAGCAGTGTCCTGGGATGTGCTGCAAAACTCAGCTTTCCAAGAGTAAAGGTTGTTTAGTATTAATAATATTTGTTCTCTTTGATTCTTAGTTTTACTGGGACCAGAAGCCAATGGCATCTGGAAGATTTATCACCTTTTGCTTATCAGTGGGGTTGGGGAAGTGGGGGTCAGTGGGGGTATAATTGGGGGAGTAGATAAAGGATGTATTGCTAGGCTCCATTTTCTGGCCATAAGCGCTTCACTGTCCTGGCTGGTTAACTCTGTGAAAAAGAGAGGACGGAAAGGAAAAGAATTAAGATCCTTTATACAGCAACTATGCACAGACATGTATACATTCATACACACACATTCTGGCCAGGCACAAGCATCTGTCTCAATCAACTCCACAAGTATGCATGAATTCTTACATACATACACATATACCTACATATGCACATATAAACAGACATATACACCTTGTTGGATGGATGGATTGATGGATGCATGGATGGATGGAGGGACGAGACAGAGCTCTCCACCATACCAGCTTTATTTCTTCACACTGGCCTTTTCATAGACAAAAATTCTTAGTTAATTACTTCATAGATAAAATGTTACACAAAGTGGGAGTTACAAAAGGATGTTGATATTAAGTTTAAAGCAGTGTTTCCTTCTATATGCTCATTCTAAGTACAAAGTAACAGTTTCATATGGCTTTCCCTTATCATAGTGCATACCCGTGGTTTTATCCTTGGACCTGAATGTTTTTCTTTGAACACAAATTTGTCCCAAGCCTATTTCTCTTTTTAGGGTAATTATGAAAGCTCATTGTGTTTCTGATTATGCAGCCTTAATTTACTATTAAGAGGAGTGGGCACATTCTATTCTTGATTCTATTTTCATTACATCTTTCTAACAGAACAACTAAAACTATATCTTAAAACTTTCTTCATAAGATCAAGTCAGGAATACCATCAAATCATTAATTCAGTATTAATGCAGAAAAGTTCATATTTATGTTATCTGCAGGAAATCTGATGAAGAGGGTGGGCTAATGTCCAGGGATTATTATATTAATTTAATAATGACAGGAAATGTATACGCTGCAAGGTATATCCCGAGTTGAAGTCTCTTTGGGACCTTGCCTCATAGAGCTCACCCATTGCAGAACATGCAAAAATGATGGGTTACCTCCAGGAAGATGACCTGCTAGCCTTAGCCTATCCTAGATGGCTCCTGACAACAAAACCATACAAAACAATACAAAACAAAACAGTACAAAATACCAACTCTTAACTTCTCAATAGAAACATGAAGTATCATTTCATGCTTAGAGGAAAATTTTCCTCATTTGGCATATTTTATTGAAGACTATTATAATATTTGGAAATTAAATTAGATAATTTTTTTAAAAAATGGCATGTTTATTTCATATATAGGCAATTATCCAGATGTTATTAATTAAGAAATTGCTTGATGGTAATAAATTGCTGGAACTTTCTTTGTTAACTACATAAAGAAACATATTTCATATAATTATATGAAATTTGAGAATCCATTCACTTTACATATTTATCTTAATTAATTTACTTTATGTGTTTGCATGTTTTACCTGAATATATATCTGTACCAAGCACATGCATAGTGATACTTAGTGAGGCCTGGTGTATGTGGGATCCTCTCAGGTCACAGGCACTGAGGAGTTTAAACAGTCAGTGCTAAGAATCAAACCCAGGTACTCTGGAAGAGCAGCCAGTACTCTTAATGGCCGAGCCATCCATCCTTTCAGTTGACTAAATTTTTGACTAGCTTTTTGAGAATAAATTCCTTCTTGTTTTGTTAATGTTATACAATTACAGAATCTCCAAGAGAGTGGCTAGAAGAACACATGCAAACATTAACTGATATCTCCTTTAAATTTATGCAAATGCCAACGAATTTGAGTTAATAGAATTTATCCTGCTTATGCTAATCTCTGGGGTATATTTCTCAGAGTTGTATCCTGTCATTAGTTTTTGCCAGGTGTTTATATTTCAAACACAGTAGCAGAAATACTAGAAGTTGATGAGTGAGGGGAAAAACAGTGCATGCAATTTGTGAATATTTGCTTAGAGTTTTAGTTATATACATGAAAATGTCTTAATTTAGAGGGAAAGGGGTTTCCTATGGGGAGCAAAGCATTTTAAACTCTTCTCATTTAATTATCAGAAATGCTGGTTTTAGTAGCTCCTCAATAAATTCCCTTCAAGTGAAATACAGTTCAGACTTTAATTTTTATAGGAACCAACATACTAATCTCATCAGGAAAGTATGTCATCACCATTGATGTTTGGTCTTGTTGGTCTTCAGATCATGGTGGAGTCAAGATATACCAAGGTTGACTAGAGATTTTCCAGGCCTGTGATTGGCTAGATCATCAGAGGGGACACAAATTTTATCTTCAAATGCTCCTAAAAAATCAGCATGCAGAATGTAAATTGTCCTGTGCCTTTATCACAAATAATGCTGAAAGGAAGATGTTTGTTAAACATAAAGATTATAGGCTGCCATCATCATCATGGGGCCTGCCATGCGAACTCTGAAATCTGAAAAATTGTAAAGAAGATATGTATGGGGCATGTAATAATCCTGCATATTATTATTTCTTCTTAATATTTTTGAATTTATTATCTACAACAGCTTTAAAGAAAGTGGAAATGAGCATTTATGTTTTATTCTTTATCTAAAAATTATAAATGTTTTTTCTGACCTTTAAATACTAATGAGGGGAAATCAAATGAGCATAAAATATTTGCTTTAATTGTTTTGTGTTTTGTTGCTTCATTATGAATCCTCTCTTAACAGCTTAATTATTCCCAATGACATTGTAGGGGAAAATATCAAGTGGGCCACTGAAGAAATGTTGAGAGTTTTAAGACAATTTCTGAAATCAAAGGAAGACCACACAGGTGGCAGACTTCATTATTGCATTAAGCCTTTGGACTGTGTTATTCACAGTTCTCTACAGTTACTTCTTACATCACACCATGGGGGAAGACAGTGCCTTCCTCATGGTGGGTACAGTGAGTCTTTCCATAGTTACTGGTTCAGCTGGAGAAAATATGATTTGGCAAAACACATGACATGTTTATAAATTAGTTTGTGTTCTCTGAATAATCAATAAACTCTTTATTAGTAGGAAATCACAGAAGCAATTTCTGTAATTGGACAGTTTATTTATAGAAACAGAAGTTCTAATAAAATCTCTATTTTCTTCTTCTAATGAAACTCCTTTCTTTAAGAAATAGAAATACATATTTTCCCTCTTTACAAACTGAGGACTACAGAACCTTCTAGTTTGAAATTCTTTATGGTTGGAAGTCCTTACATTTGACAGAACACAGCAGTGGGTATCTGCTCACTATCTACTGCTTCATTTTTCATTAGACTGAGAGTTCCAAAATCAACAGGAGCAAGAAAACCCAAATGCAGCAGAATTGGATGAGTCATTTTGAACTGATTTTGTTCTTGTTCTTTGGTAGCTATTGGGCAATAAGTGTTGATGACTCTTTCCAAACGGATACTAAATAAGCAAAATGATAAAAACAAAGTGTCCAACAAAGTATTATTTATTTTTGATTTTGCTTAAATATAACTATATTATTATTTTCCCACTTCCCTTACCAGCATCTAACCCCTTCCATATTCCTCCCTCTAATGTCTCTATGTCCCTTACACCTACCTACTCCTTCTTAAACTGACGGCTTAAAGAATAAACACTTCTTATTCTTTATTATTCTACACATAAATACATAGATATATAAATCAAACATGCTGAGCAATTTTAATGTTGCTTGTATATCTATGATTTGAAGATTAACCACTTGGGAAGCATCACTGATAAGGGAAAGTAGCATCTACATATCTCAATATTTGTTTATATTTGTGTGTGTTATGTATCTGTTTAGGTGTGTACATACATACGAATGCATGTGCAGTATGTCCAAGTGAGTGTGGAAGCTGACCTTTGACGTCAAATGTCTTTGTCAAAGGCTCTCCACCTTACTTTTTGGGTGGTTCTTTTACTTAACTCGGGGCTTGAAAAACTGGCCAGTGATCTCTAGGGATCCACTTGTTTCTGCACCCATCTCCTACAACACTGTAGTATCAAACTTACCCGAGAGACTTGGTTTTTATGTGGCTGCTCAGTATGTAAATTCATGTTCGCATGCCTGAAAGGAAAACACTTTACTGACTGAACCATTTCCACATTCAATTTAGTAACAGTTATGGTAGTAATAATGTGAAATGGATACAAATTTAAATATATTTTACTAGTGATAATGGTAACATTTATATTTTAATAATCCAGAAAATGTCTTAAATATATATGTCTACATATGTGCATATATATATTAGAACATGAAAACCTAGTCCTTAGCATATATAGACATCTCTCTCTCTCTCTCTCTCTCTCTCTCTCTCTCTCTCTCTCTCAATATATATATATATATATATATATATATATATATATATCCCCACACTCCTATATATTGTTAAAATAGTCATAGGTGGTAGGTAAGATAACTATTATCATGTTGCTTAACTTTATGACAACTATAAACAAGCTAGGGTCATCTGTGAAGAGGAAAACTCATTTGAAACAAATGGTGCCATTCTACTAGAATTTGAGCTATATTTTCTTGAATAATTATCAATAAGAAAGGGATTAGTCTCTTGTGAGTGGTGCCACCCAGGGCAAGATGGCCTGGGGTCTATAAGAAAACAAGCCACGAGGAGCCAGTTAATGAATAGCACGATTCCATAGCCTCTGCCTTAGTTCTCGTCTCTAGGTTCCTATCTTATGTTCTTGCCTGACTTCCTTTCATGATGGACTGCAACAATGAGCTGGTATAAACACTTTCTTCCCCAAGGCTTTGATCATGGTCTTTATCACAACACATGATTACAAATAAAGACATTCTCACACATAAGAAATAGACACTGACAACTTAAATAGCTTGTTCAGAAAAATGCCATTAAGCAATGATTAGAAATATTGGACTTCTAAAATTCATGAATTAGATTTAATATTCACTGATTATCATTCAGCTTCTATTTGAGGGAGCATCAGCTTTTTAAAAGTTCCCGTGTCTACAGTGTCACTTTCAATCTTTCCAACTTCTCAACCATAGCTTCCTTCTCAATTCAAACTCCAAGATATTATATAGCACTTTCAAAGAATACATATTATACACAAATAACATTGAAATCATCATTGTGATGGTTAATGCTATATGTAAAATGATGAGGCTATAGAACTTAGATATTTTTTCTCACCTAGATATTTTTTCTTGTCAATTTTTATATTCAATCATTTACTTTACATCTCACTTGAAGCTTCCCCTTCTTCTTTTTCTCCCAGTCTTTCCCTATCATCTCCCCTTCCTCCTATTGACCTCTCTTCCTTGTCTCCCCAGAAAAGAGGAACACTTCTTTGGATATAAACCATCCTTGCCATGTCAAGTTTCAGTAAGACTAGGCATATTTTCTCTTATTGAGGTTAGACAAGACAGCCCCATTAGGGGGAAGGGATTCAAATGCAGGCAATATAATCAGAGACAGCCCCTACTCCTGCTTTAAGAGTCTCACAAGAAGATACAGTTGCAGGGCCTTGGTCTGTCCCATGCATGCTTTCTAGTTGGCAGTTCAGTCTCTATGGGCCCAGGGTATTTGATTGTGTTGGTTTCATTGTGGTGTCATTTACACCTCATCCTTTTACCCCCTATTTTCCTCTTTTAAAATTCCTCAAGTTCCACTAAATGTTTGTCTGTAGGTCTCTACAATTGTTTTTCTTAATTGCTGGGTGAAGCCTCCCTGATAACAGGTATGCTAGATTTTTGTCTGCAAGTACAGCAGAATAACATGAGAAGTGTCAAGGATGGGCTCCCTCTCATGGCATAGTGAAGCTGGTCCAAACATTGGTTGGCTTTTCCCCCAAATTTTACCTCTTCATATCTTCTAGGCAGGACATGTGGGTCGAATATTTTGTGGCTGTATTTGTATCCTAATCCTTTCATTGGACGTCTTACCTGGTTATAGGAGATGGCCTGTTCAGGCCCCATTACTCCTATTTCTACTAGTCTTAGACAGCATCAGCCCTGTAGACTCCTGGGCATTTTCATTGTTCTAGATTTTGAGCTCTTCCCAGAGATGTGCCCAAAATCGAGTTGTTTCCCTCAGTACTCTTTCCCTTTATAGAACCATGACATGACCTCTCTTGTTCTCACTCCACCCCCTCCCCAACACAGTCTCCTCTTGTGTCTACTCTATTTCTTCTTCTCCATGAGATTAAATCATCCTCTCTTGGGCTCTCCTTGTTACTTAGCTTCTTTGAGTTCGTGGATTGTAGCAAGCTTATCATGCATGTTATGATTAATATTCACTTGTAACTGAGTATATATCATATTTGTCTTCCTGGGTCTGGGTTTCCTCATGCAGAGTAATCTTTTCTAGTTCCCTCCATTTGCCAGCAAATTTTTGGTAGCATTGTTTTTAATATCTAAGTAATAGCCCAATTGCCCCTTATGTAAATGCACCACATTTTCTTTATTCATTCTTCATTTGAGGGGCATCTAGGTTGTTTGCAGTTTATTGCTATTAAAAATAAAGCTGCTATGAACATAGTTGAACAAACATAAGTTTGGTATGGTGCAGCAATTTTTGGCTATATGCCTAGAAGTGTTATAGCTGTATCTTGAGGTAGAACTAGTCTTAATTCTGAGAAACCACCAAATTTATTTTCAAAGTGAGTGTACAAGTTTGTAATCCCATCAGCAATGGAAAAGTGTTTTCCTTTCTGCACATCCTTGCCAGCAGGAGCTGTTAGTTGAGTTTGTTATCTTAGACTTTTTGATTGGTGTAAAATAGAATCTCAGAACCATTTTGATTTGCATTTCCCCAATGACTAAGAAAGTTGAACATTTCTTTAAGTGCTCCTCAGCAACTAGAGATTTTTCTGTTGAGAGTGCTCTGTTTAAATAAGCACCCCATTTTTAATTAGGTTATTTGGTTTTTGGTGCCTACATTTTTGAGTTCTTTATATATTTGGGATGCTAGCCCTCTGTCAGATGTGGAGTTGGTGAAAAATCTTCCCATTCTGTATGTTGCCTTTTTGTTCTTTGAAGATGTTCCTTTGCCTTACAGATGATTTCAGTTCCATGAGTTTCCATTTACTAATTGTCTTTCTTAGTGCCTCCAATGTTGGTGTTCTGTTTAGGAAGTTGTCTTCTGTGCTAATACATTCAAATATATCTTCTACTGTCTCTTCTATAAAATTTAGTGCATATGGTTTCATGTTTAAGTCTTTGATCAACTTGGACTTGTTTTGTGCAAGGTGAAAGATATATATATATATATATATATATATATATATATATATATATATATATTTCAATATTCAGAACTCCAGTTAGACCAGAAATATTTTTTGAAGATGCTTTCTTTTTCCTGTTGTATAGCTTTGGGTTCTTTTTCAAATATCAAGTATCCATAGGTATGCTCATTTACCTCTGGGTCATTGGTTCGATTCCATTCATCAACCTGTCTTATTTTATGCCAGTAGCATACATTTTTATTACTATTGCTCTGTAGTACATCTTGAAATCAGGTATAGTGATGTCTCCAGAAATTCTTTTATTGTATTGTATTGTTTTAGTTATCCTAATTGTATTGTATTGTATTGTATTGTTTTAGTTATCCTAGGTTTTTTTGTTTTTGTCATATGATGTTGAATGTTGTTCTTTTAAGATCTGTAAAGAATTATGAGTTGTGTACGGTCCTCTGAGCCCCATTGCCTAGTTCTGGACTTGCTCTTTGGTCTGAAGGAGCCCTGCAAGACCCCAAGAATACCCTGTCTCTTCATGAAAACCTTTGAGGACCCCCAAATTAACCAGTTTGGAACCTTAGCTGACCAATCCCATCCTAGTCAGATCTTCTAGTGATATCCTAGTTGGTCTGCCTGGGACACCATCTGAAGTGTGTGGTTTGCCAGCAGTGTTGGGTATCCTGACTTCTATTTTCTGGTTTATGGCTCCCCCACCTCCCAAAAATTATCGATGTCATCAGGATCATCCTGCCAACAGCAGTGGAAAACAGGTGCCTAAAGGATAGCATAATCGTACAATCAACAAGACCCAGAGCAATATGACACCAACAGAACCCAGTTATCCAGCTACTACAAGTCCTGCATATTCCAATAAAACTGAAGGACAAAAAGAGGATCTTAAATCCAATGTTATAAAGATGATAGGGGCCTGTAAAGAGGACATGAATAAATCTCATAAGGAAACACGGGACAATACATTCAAACAGGTAGAGATATTAAAAGAAGCAGCAAATAAAGAAATACAGAAAAATACAATCAAACAGATGAAGGATATGAATAAAACTGTCTAAGACCAGTAAAGGGAAAAAAAGCAATAATGAAAACATAAGCTGAGGCAATCCTGAAGATGGAAAACCTAGGAAAGAGAACAAGAACTATAGACTTAAGCATCACCAACAGAATATAGGAGATGGAAGGGATAATTTCAGGTGTAGAAGATATGAGAGTGGAAATGTGTATATATTATCAGTTAAATAAAATACAAAATCAAAAACTTTATGACAGATCCAGAAAATTTGGGACACTGTGGAATGACCAAATGTAGGAATAAAAGAAATAGAACAATTCTCTATTCAACAATCATTGGGTGATAAAGAAAGAAATTAAAGACTTTCTGAAATTCAATGAAAATGAGAGTACTACATACCCAGACTTCTAAGGCACTATGAAAGCATTGCTGAGAGGAAAGTTCATAGACTAAGTGCCCTCATAAAGAATTGGCGACATCTCAAACTAATGAATTAAAAGTACACCTGAAATCTCTAGAAAAAAAAGAAGCAAACATGCCCAGGAGGAGTAGAAGGTAGAAAATAATCAAACCCAGGGCTGATGCCAATCAATTAGAAACAAAGAGAACAATAAAAAGAACCAAAGAAACCAAGATATGATTCTTTAAGAAATCAACATGAGAGACAATCCCTTAGAGAAACTAGCTAAAAGTCAGAGAAACAGTACCCACATTAACAAAAGCAGAAATGAAAAGGGAGAAATAAGAACAGACACTGAGGAAATTCAAACAATTATTAGCTATTACTTTTAAAGCCTATACTCCACAAAATTATAAAATCTAAATGAATCTAAATGAAACAGATGATTTTTCTAGACTGATACCAATTACCAAAGTTGAATCACAATAAAGGCCATCCATATACAGCAAGCCAAGAGCCAACATGAAATTAAATTGAGAGAAACTTAAAGCATTTCTTCTAAAATTGGGGATAAGTCAAGGTTGTGCATTTTCCCCATATCTCTTCGATATAGTACTTAAAGTTCTAGCTAGTGCCATAAGACAACTGAAGCAGTTCAAGGGAATACAAATGAAAAAGGAGAAGTCAAAGTTTCTCTATTTGCCAATGATATGATAGTATACATAAGTGAACACAAATATTCTACCAGGCAACTCCTATGGCTGGTAAATACCTTCAGCAAAGTGGCTGGATACAAAATTAACTCAAAGAAATCAGTATCCCTCCTCTATACAAGCAGTAAACAGGCCGAGAAAGATGTTAGGGGAACAATAACCTTCATAGTAGCCACAAATAATATAAAATATTTTGGTGTAACTCTAACCAACCAAGAAGGACATGTATGATAAGAACTTCATGTCTCTGGAGAAAGAAATTGATTATGATATAAGAAGATGGAACAATCTCTCTTGCTCATGGATTTGTAGGATTAACCTAGTGAAGATGGCCATCTTACCAAAAGCCATCTACAAAGTCATTGCAATTCCAGTCAAAATTTCAACACAATTCTTCACATATCATGAAAGAACAGTTCTCAACTTCATATGGAAAACCAAAAAACCCAGCATACCTAGAATAATTCTGAACTTCTGGAGGTATTACTGCAATACAGAGTAATAGTAATAAAAACTGTATGGTATTATTATAGAAACAGACAGGTTGGCCAATGGAATACAGTCAACAATGCAGAAATAAACCCACATGCCTATGAACACATGATTTCTGACAATGAAGCCAAAACCATGCAATGGAAAATAGAGAGTATTTTCAACAAATATTGCTGGCTTAACTGGATGTCTGCATGTAGAAGAATGCAAATAAACCCATGTTTATCACCCTGCACAAAATTCAAGTACAAATGAATCAAAGTCCTCAATGTACAGCCAGATACACTTAGATAATGAAAAGAAAGCGAGGAATAGCCTTGAGCTCATTGGTATAGGAGACAACTTTTTGAACAGAACAACAATGACTCAGGCACTAAGGTCAAGAATTAAAAAATGGGACCTCATGAAACTGAAAAGCTTCTGTAAGTCAAAGTTCACTGTCATTAGAACAAAATGACTTCCTACAGTTTGAGAAAAGATCTTCACTAACCCTACATCTGACAGAATATATAAAGAACTCAAGAAGTTAGACACCATCACTGTAAATATCCCAACTAAAAATGGGGTATAGAGCTAGACAGATTTCTCAACAGAGGAATCTCAAATGACTGAGAAGCACCTAAAGAAATGTTCAAGGTCTTTAGTCATCAGGGAAATGCAAATCAAAATGACTCTGAGATTCCACCCTACACCCATCAGAATGGGTAAGCTCAAAATTAAAAAGGAGAGCACATGCTGGTGAGGATGTGGAGCAAGGGTAATACTCCTTCCACTGTCGGTGGGAGGGGAAACTTGTATCACCATTCTGGAAATCAAATATGAAAGTTTCTCAGAAATGTGAGAATAGATCTACCTCAAGACCTAGTGATACCACTCCTGAGCACATACCCAAAAGATGCTCCACCATATCACAAGGACATGTTCTCCACTCTGTTCATTGCAGCTTTATTTGCAATAGCCAGAACCTGGATGTCTCTCAACTAAAGAATGGATACAGAAAATGTGACCATATGTACACAATGGAATACTACTCAGTATATGATATAATTATAATGCAATTATGATCTTAAAAATGAAAGAAATATCTAACCAAAATATTCTATATTGCAAAAAAAACCTGTTATCCAACTGAACTTACAGTCTTTTAAATGGAAGATAATATTTGACAACTATATTGCAATAGAGGATTTTTGTCTATAGACTATAAAGAAAAACTACAAAAACTAACAGTTGATCACCAGTAACACAAAGGACTGAATTAAAAAGTGAGGTATGAAACTGAATAGAGAGAATGCAAAGAACTACAAATGGCTAAGAAATATTAATTAGTCTTTAAGCTCCTGAACCAATGCCACATAACCTTTACCACCATAGTTTTCTAGCATATTTAGATCTCTAGAAACAAATGGCCTTAATTTTCTTCTATATTTGTCTATTAATTTTGCTCTTTTATCCTTGCATACCAATCCTAAATAATCAGCAGTTCAAATCTTTACTGAATTGTGGGTCAGGAACAAATTTATTTTTAAAATTAAATAGGCATAACGTTTGCTAATGTATCCTGCTGTTGTCTATGAACTCTCAATGTTTCCTCATTCAATTATGCTTTTGATACAATTTTATTGTGTACATATTACACATTTTTTATTGAATCTTTTTCTAGGCATCATTCTTAGATACTTGCTGTGGAAAATATTCCTAGGCAGTCAGTTGTTGATATATGGGTATATTTTAAAATATATACACATTCAAAATATATTTGATCCGTACAGTGCAATCTAATTCAGCAATATTAATTCAAGCTCTCCATCTTGATAAATAATATCTCTGGATTCTAATATTTTGACTGCTCAGTATCTGAAATTTTTCAATACAATTAGGTTATCAGTGATAGATAATGGGTTTGTTAACTGCCAGTCTTTATTTGTGCTGTCTAGTCTCATGTCAACTTGACACACAAACTAGAGTTATCTGAAAGGACTGAGCCTGGATTGAGATAATACCTCCATAAGAGCTGGCTATAAGGCATTTTCTTAATTGGTGATTGATGGAGGAGGGCCCAGCCGATAGTGTCTTGCTCCATCACTGGGCTGGAGGCCCTGTACTCTATAGAGAGATAGGTTGAGCAAACTAGGAAGCAACATACCTCCATGACTTCTGCATCAGCTCTTGCTACCAAGGTTTTGGTTTGTTTGAGTTTTTGTCTTGATTTCCTTCAAGATGAATGCCAGTGTTCATCATAGTAAGTTCATCATTTTGTATTCATTACTGTAAGCCAAGTGGACACTTTCCTCCCCAATTTAATGTTTGGCTATAGTGTTCTGTCACAGCAATAGAAACCCCAAGATATTATTTGCCTTGTTTCTTTTCTAAGACCAAAAAATTGAAAGGGGCTGCACCTTAAGCACAATGTGTAGTATCTAATCATTCTCTACTAATTGCCTAAGAATCTGATCTAAGCTATGTTTTTTCTTCCCAAATTGCTTTAATAGCTTCCTAGATATCTTCCTGTCTCTACTGTTGCTTTCTCTGTCACCCACAGCCTATCCTCAATACCACAGCCAGATGGTTCCATAGCCCTCTAATGTCTTCTCGTTTAAGTAAGACTAAAAGCCCAATTATTTAAAGATGTTCAAAACCTTGTAAGATCATGTTGCCCTAAACATCTCCACTCCTTTTCTCCATCACTCTTGTTGTCACTGCTCACAGCAGACACACTTAAGGACCAATCACATCTTACACTGTTTTCTCTTTGAGTTCATATTCAGCTATGGTGATGGATGTTTTCTGTGCCTATTGGCACTGTGGTCTTAATAACTGTGTTTCTTCAATCTTGCAAGCTGGCTGATGAGCAGGCTGTGAATGACACAAGCTTGCCAAACTCTCCACAGTTCTAAATGGCTAGAATAACTCTGAATCTGTGAGAAATGATAATTTATGGGTAAAAACTCCTCTCTCCAACTCTTTGTTCCAGTTCTCTCTTGCTGGGGAATTCTGATAGGATTTGTTAAGTCAACTACTTCATATCTTTATAGGCTTGTTTAATACTTTTTCTAACTAAGAGTTAGAAGACTTATCTTGCTGTGTTCTTATGTGATTCTAGGGACTTGGACCTGAGAGTGGTTAAGGAATGAAACCAAGACACAGACAGGTACCTGAAACAGCTGAGATCAAGGGAACTAAGTTCTCTAACAAAGAAGCCACATCCTGTGGGAAGCTCAGCATACTTATTATAGACCTTTGAAATAAGTTAAAGTTATATCATACAGCTGAAGAATCATGTGAACTTCTTAGATACAGATAAAGAAGGAGGCAGGGTGTATGGTATACTGAAGGATCAAGGAGATATGGTGAGCTAATAACAATAGTAGCTCCTATAGGGGAGTGATCCTTAGGCTAAAATTGTTCTAGGAGGAGAAAGCTGTGGAGGGCATTTTTAAAGATGTGATAACATTTGCAGTAAGAATCCCTAGAAAGAAAGTGTTTGTCATCCCTCTGAGCTTCAGAGACTTGGCTCATTTTCCTTACATACGACCAATATGTGGCAGTATCAATGTCAATAGCACACATTCACTCAGAACGTTTAATTTTCAGGGCTCCCTCAATTCTCTACATAACTGTTTAATAATACCACGTACAGAATCTTCTCAAACCACTGTCTTTCTGCATTCCTTATCATCTCTAAACACACACACACACACACACACACACACACACACACTTCACTTTTCTATCCTCCTTAACAGGGTGAAAATGCCTTGAAAGCCAAGATCTTGTTTACTTCATCCACTAATGTATCACACACGCCTAGAAGACTGCCTGGGATGGATTTGTTCAATATGTATTCAAGCAATGAAGAGGAAATGAAAGGAACCTTTCTTTAACATCTTCTTTAAGATCTCAGAGTAAAGGACTCCAGTGCTTCCCTATTAAAATAATGTTTGCTGTAAGATTTTAATAGCAAATTTTTACATGTTTTTTTGTTTTTACATTTATTTTTTGAGTTTATTCTTTCCTACATGGATACTGTATTTACATAACTTATATTCCCCTCTCTTCTCTTTTCAATTCTTCTTATGACCACTTCAACTCCTTCCCAAATATATGACCTTTTTAAAAAATTATTCTTGTTACGTAGTCCACACTCTACCCTACCCACACACTTATGTATAACCAGCTGAGTCCACTTAGTGTTGTTAATGAGTATATGTTTACTGCAGACCTCTTAGACTGGATAACCTATCAGAGGGCTCATCTCTGGAGATGATTTATTTTCTTTCTCTTAGCCATCTTACAAAGACCCATCCATTGCTACAGGCAGTGAGTGTTTACAAGTTTAAAAGTCAATTTTATTTAGCTATGTTACAAATTAACATGGTCTGTTGTTTTTCTTTGACGGTCCTGTAAGTTTGCTTTCAAAATATAAGCTGCTTGAATGGTTGCATTTTTTTTTCTGAAATATTTTTTCTTATAAAAATACTTTTCTTTAAAGCTTCATTCAATCTTTCCCAAATTCATATGATCTCTCTCTCTCTCTCTCTCTCTCTCTCTCTCTCTCTCTCTCTCTCTCTCTCTTTCTGTATATGTGTGTTTTCATGGATATCTAGTCAGTTTCCTTAATTGCCAGAAACCATACAGCATTACATCAAATTTAATACATTTAAATTTTCTAGGATTGTGCTAATTTCATTAATCATTCCTATGAGTTGGCATAAAGACAATTAGATTGTTTTATGTTTTTGGTTTCCTCTGCTTCTTTATCTGTTTCCTGTGTTTTCTTTCCATAACATGGTATATTATTCATTCTCTTCTATTTCCTTCAATAACCTTTTTTTCTTTCAAATTTCCAACTTTGATTATCATCCTTCCTATTTCCCATGTTACTTCTACTATCTTGGACCTTGTTCTATTTTTTTTTTCTGTCCTCAGCATCTAAATGTGGATATGTGGTGAATTAATTTGTGATTGTTTTCTCTGACCTTAATACTTGCATGTAATTACAATCATATAAAAGCAAAAAGGAGGAGGGAGGATGGAATAGGGGTTTTTTAGGGAGGGGAATGGGGAAAGAGGATGACACCTGAAATGTAAATAAATAAAATATCCAATAAAAAAAGAAAAAAATAAATAAACATATAAGCACTTACCTCAAGAACAAGCTATACCACTCCTGGGCATATACCCACAAAGGCACTTGCTTTCTATGTTCATAGTAGCTATATTTGTATGAATCAGAATCTGGAGATAAACTAAATGTCCCTCAACTGAAGAATGGATACAAAAAATGTGGTATATCTACACAATGGAATACTACTCAGCTATTAAAAACCAAGACATCATGAATTTTGCAGGTAAATGGATGGAACTTAAGAATATGATCCTCAGTGTGGTAACCTAGTCCAAAAACTACATCCACTTGGAAGTGGATATAAGCCATAAAATATAAGATACTCATGCTAAAATCTAAAGACCCAAAGAAGCTAAACAGGAAGAAAGGCCCAAATGAGGAAAGTTGAATCTCACTTAGAAGGGGGAGCAAAATAATTATAAGAGGCAGATAGAGAGAGGGAACTGAGAGTGAGGGGGTATGGGAAAGGTAATAGGGGATCCAGGTTCAGGTGTGGGGAAGGATGGGAGAGATGGCTGTATGGCCATGAAAATGAAAGAAAATCTGCGACTGACAGAGGTACGATGTGGCTGGGAGCATCTCCAGGAGGAGACAGAGACCTGGTATAAGGGATGTACCTAAGAGTTAATGGGGGTGACCTTAACTGTGACTAATTATATTTGGGGTATAAACCTGAAGAGGACACCTCTCTTAGCCAGACAGGAACCATACTGGAGAGATACAGACATCAACCCACCCGCAAACTTTTAACCCCACATTTATCTTGCCTACAGCAGTTGCAGGTATAGGGTAAGGAGCAAAGACTGGGGGAAAGGCCAACCAATAACTAGCCCAATTGGAGACCCATCCTATGGACAAGCATCAACCCCTAACACTATTTATAATACTCTGTTATACATGCGGAAAAGAGCATGTTGTCTCTTGAGAGGCTCCAATGAGCAATTGATTCAGACAGACACAGACACCCACAGCCAAACACTGGATAGAGTTTAGAAGAATAGAAGCAATGACTGCTGGCCACAAATAGTATAGGAATTCCACAGGAAGACCAACAGAGTCAACTAACCTGGACCCTTGGGGCTCTCAGAGTCTGAACCACCAACTAAAAAAGATACATGGGCTGGACCTAGGTCTCCTTGCTCATATGTAGCAGATGTGCAGCTGGGTCTTCACATAGATCCTGAACAACTGGAACAGGGACTATCCTAAAAGCTATTGCCTATACATGGGATATATTCGACTAGCTGGTCTGTCTTGGCCTCAGTGGGAGATGAAATATCCAGCCTCCCAGAGACTAGAAGTGTCAAAATGGGGATATCCAAGGAGACCCCCACCTGCTCAGAGGAGAAGGGGATGGGGGATGGGAGAAGGCTTGTGGAAGGGGGTGACCAGGAGTGGGACAGTGATCAGGATGTAAAGTGAATAAGCAAAAAAACAAAGCAAACCAAAACCAAAAGAACCAAACCAATACAACAACAACAAAAAAAATTACATTAAAAAAAAACAAACAAACAAACAAAAAAAAAAAAAAACAAAGAAGCCCAGGGTTTTGCTCTAAGTACAACATAAACTGAGTGTGATGGGTAATAGTTTAAACTTGTAATCCAAGCACTGGGAAGTCACAATAAGGAACAGCAGAAATGTAACATTATCTTCACTATATATGGAGTTTAGGCAACCCGGGGATATATGAAACTCTCATTCAATAAATAAACAAATTAAGTAAAAAGGACATTTTAATGGAATTTTTAATGGAATAATACAAAGCAAAACAAGAAACACTCTTAAACTCACACATTTAGAAGGACATTTGACTAAATATGTGGGGTCCCTATGGTCCATTTAATGGGATATGTATAATTACTTTGTGGACACTGGGAAGCAGAGAGAGTGTACATGCGTGGGGGCAGGATCCAGTTTTTAGTGCTATGTCTCTAAGGACTATTTTCTTTTAAGTAATCTCCAGATGCTAATAGTCCATTTGGTTTGTGAATTCACCTCTGGGTCAATCAATCGATGTTAGTGTTGTCCCCATGATACATTTACTACTAAACAGTGTCAAAAGCTAGAGAGTAGTCTCTCAGAACAGGAGCTGCTTGAAGGACATTCCACATCCAACCATAGTCATACAGAATGTGATCACTCTGATTTGGAAACTTATAAAAATATACAGATGACCTTTTTGTGATTCTCTTCTCATGCATGTGGCTGAGACTACTATGCTCTGTAACTATTGTTAGAGGTTGAACTATGCATGTGTATTTGTGTGGATGCCAGTGTGTGTTTGTGTGTGTTTGTGTGTGTCTGTATATGTGTGTATGCATGTTCTTCAAAATCATGGTCAATTTCACAATCATTTTCCTCTAAATGTTTTTAGGGTTAAAACTTTAACAAGTCAAGTATTCCAAAAATTAAAAAAAATAGTAACATTACCTCTTCTCAACTATATTTCTTCTTTTATTAAGGAACTTTTGTCTATAAAAACAATTGAGTATGTACCTTTAATATATCTTTTCAGAATTTTATTCATGCTTTTATTTTTCTACTTGAGGTTTTTTCTTATCTTCAGACAAGTGTCTTTTCCTGTTTCTTGATGTATAACTTTAAAAACTTAAAAGAGAAAAAATACTTACTTGTGGTATATGAAATTATAGCTATTACATGAAGTAAAGAAGACAAAAGTGGTTAAGTGACTAGATGAAGAGTTCACATAAGTAACAGCGAAGGCCTAGTAAAGGGAAAATAAATTCCTAAATATTACTAAAGTAGATGTAACTATTTCCTCAAACAAAGCCAATGATCCATTCTTACATACTATCTTTTTCCTCTGGCAGTGGAAGAGTGTCTTCTAAATGAACATCCTCTTCAAATTGCTCTGGGAAGTAAACAGACTAGAGTTTACCAGCATTCCATTGTCTGTTGCTGCTGAGAACACAACATAACTTATTATAAAGCCATTGGCATGGTATTGATGTAAGATTTCTGCTAATTCAATGCCCAATAATGTGCTTCATACTAATACTGAAATATAAACATGATCAAATGGAAGTCATCATTCTCCGGCCCTCATGCAGTTTCATTCTTCCGTTGCTCTGATGCCTCTCTCATGCTATGGCTCACATGGGAGATTGGAAACTGAAAAATTCCATTAAAATACCTTAACCCTAGTGAACATTTCTGTTACACTAATTCACGTTCTTCAGGTTGCTTTGTTGCACTCTGATCAAGCCTTCTCCTTTGCAATCTTTGATATAATTTGTGAGGGTAAAAGAGAGGAGAGGAGAGAAGGAGGTAAAGGATGAGGAAGATGAGAAGATGGAGCAGGGAGAGAGAGAGAGAGAGAGAGAGAGAGAGAGAGAGAGAGAGAGAGAGAGAGAGAGAGAGAGAGAGAGAGAGAGAGAGAGAATGAATGAGTGTAGGGCCGTGAAAGGGGTCTTGGTTTTTGGTTTTTGGTAGAAGCACTGGCTGGAAGTAGCCTGGAGACCCTGCAAAGGACGGGCATTTATTCCTCAGGCTCCCAGAATCCAGGCTCCTAACTCATGGCGTGGAACTCCATTAACCTGCGCTGTTCAGCCACATAGGTTGCAGCCCCTCCCTACACCCTAAGTTTAAGTCATCCTACACTGAGGGCGTGACTCCAGGCCTCAGCCCTAGAGGGATTTATGGTTTTCTTTTCCCAAACCCTCCCCCTCTTTCCCCTCCGTATTTAACTCAGGTCTGCCCTGAGTTTTAGGGAGGTGTGCTGCCAGACTCAACTACCATCCTACCATCCGTCATGAAAATAAATCTCTTAAACCCATGGACTCCATGTGTCTTCTGGGGCTCACCGTGAAGAAACTCCGAGAACTCCTTTAATGCCAAGCCGCCACAGCCACTGTGCCTAACTTCCTGCCTGGAGGACCTCTCTGTGTTCCAGCCACAGGGACCCGCAAGAGAGTAATATTATGTTTGCTCACATACATTCCAAACATGGCACATGGCATACTGCTATTGTGAAATTACTTGTTCTTCATCAAGATTTTTCATATTTTATAAACCTAAATTTAGTCATATAAGAGTTGGAATCATTGGGTTTAGTTTACAGTTAGGTATAGTGTATATTATAGTGGTTAATATTGATTCTTCATACAGGGCTTCTAGCATTCATTTTTTATCCATGCTTGTGTGTGTGTGTGTGTGTGTGTAGAACATTATTTTTGTTTGAGTTTGCTTTTAGAGCTCTGAGCATGCTTCACCATAGCTAGCACAGAATTAGATGATATTTTAATAATGAACATTGTTTCTCAATTATGCAATCCCTAGCCCTCTTAATTAAGTCAGCTCATTCGCTAAGCATAGTTTTCTTTCCACTATGCTTTCTGGGGACTCTGGTTGTATCTGGAGTTCTGGTCTTAGATGGTATATCTATTTGCTCTCCATGTCTTCCTCTTACTTCTCCACCGCTTTTTTGTATTATCTGATAACATTTCCTTATAAATCTCATACACATTAATCATCAAACCAAGATATATTCCATATTAGTAAGCAAGAAGGCATTTGACCCTAAGCATACAAATAATTTATTTGAGCATTCTCATTTGTGTTTCCTAGAGTTCCATCTCTAGAGTTTATAATCTGCAGTTTGAATGTTTTGTTTTAGCATTATGAAGACTAGCAAAATCTTTATGTCTTGCATTTTACCCATACTCTATTAAGAACTAATTCTAATACCCAGGTGACATAGATCCTGGCCACTTGAAAGAGCTGTTTTTATCTATACAGACATAGGAATCTGGACCTGAAACCAGAAATAACTGACATTCTTGAGTGTATATAACTGAGACCACAGTTACTGATTTCCATTTCATTCTGCATTATAGTATGAAATTGGGTTTAGTTTACAGTTAGGTATAGTGTATATTATAGTGGTTAATATTGATTCTTCATACAGTTGAGATCTCTTGGCCATTTTCAGAATTCCCCAACTGTTGGAATAAACACATTAGTTAGCCTCAGTAGCTTTAAATTCACTGGCAACCTGAGAAATTATTTTTATTTCCTTTAGGGAATTTTAAATATAGTATACATCTAGAGGGACTGTTCTTCCATAACCAATAATAAATTTATCAATTTACCATTTGATATTAACAAAAAATACATATTTCTAAATGGTCAAACTTAGTAGTGATTACTTAGAAGTTGAATGTACATATAGGAAAGAAAAAAACAGAAAAAAATTTTATAACTTTGTTTGCACAAAAGTATTGAATGATAGAGATTAATAAACATTACACATTGAAAACTTACAAAATTTCTGTCATAAAGTACAAAGTGTTGTTAAATAGGTGGTAAGGAACAAATAAGTAGATGATTCCAATGGAAGAGAAACTTAACCTCTCAAAGTCCTGATGATAATATGTAAAGTGCTGTAAGAATACACAAAATTTATATCTAACATAAAGCATGCTTTATACTTTGTTGCAATAAAAATTCAAAACCTTACTGATTAGTTTGAATTACATGTTTTTCTACATAAAATTATTAATATTTATGAAGGATTTTTCTACATATGACCAAATTAGGTTTCAATAAATTTTAACATTTTTACTTTGTTTAGACATTTTACATAATGTAGAATTTAAATTTCCCATAATAATCAAATTTAATTTAAAATATTTGAAACTATAATGTGCATAGAACTTATACCATTAATTCCAAGTCATTTAATTTTATCCATTTTAATATATCTATTAAAAACTGATATGATCGCAAATCAAAATGCTAGTCAATATGTGTTACTGTTTTGGGTAAGGTATCTCATGAAATACTTTTAAATAAATGAGCAAATCTAGTTTGTGTTGGTTTGACAGACAAAACCATCAGGCATATCTCAGGTAACCTTGTCCCATATTTACTGTCTTTCTATGATGAATGTTTATGAAGCCAGTGAATATAAATGACATTGCCCTGTTGGTTATGTCATATAGAACAGAAAAACAAAGGTCTCTCAGATTAAGCATAGCATCCTCACCCCTCCACTGCCCCAGCAGGTAGTAGACATGTTAATCAGAGATAAACATTCCTTTCAGTCAGAAAGACATGAGTTACCAGGCTCTAGAATACATATAGGAAATAAGCATATGGATAGCTTGTGGGATATCAGACTAGCACTCACATGACAGCCAACAAGACAACATAAATATAGGTCCTGCATCCACCAGAAAAGAAATTTTATCAGAACCCTAGGAAGACTGAAAGTAATTTTTTTTTCAGTCCACCTTCCTAGTAAGGAAAGCAGGAGCTTGTTCAAACCTTGTAAATCATCCAACAGTTTGAATCAATGGATTAAACCATAGATGGATTCATAGTTGAAGGGACTAAAGGGAGAACAGGAAGGCTCCAGGAGGTGGAGGAGCCTAGTGATAGGCAGTAGGCACCTAGAGATTCATGTTTGAAGAATTTAAACAGCCCCAATCTAGCACATGTTCCAGCCAGGGTACTCATTCCTCATCCTTACTCCCTCATCAAACAAAGCCCAAAGATGCAGGGTCAAATAGCCGTGGGCTAAAACTTCTGAAACATTGAACTAAAATGAAATCTTTTTTTTTTTTTTAAAGTTGATTTCTCTCACGTATTTTTTTTGCTGTTATGGGCAACCAACTGACGCTTACATAGTAGGGCTTATTGTGGAGTAAGTAAGAGTTTCATTTATATTACACGAAGTCAAACATTAATTACTCTTCAAGTGTTGTAAAATATGACAAATATGTTGAAGTCATAATTGCATCTGGTGTATGCTTTGTTTTCATTCTGTCCATGTGAATTTTACTATGAGTGTATTGCATACACCAACTTCATATACCATGGATACTTTGTAAGTTATGTACCCAAAGGGAATTGTTAAGCTAATAGGTGGGGTTGAGTTGTTTATATTTTTTAAAGGTGCACATCTATCATGTTTTATTCCTTGTGGGAAACAAAATAATAAAACCACCACAGCAAAACAACCAACCAACTAACCAATAAAAACAAACAACTTGGTTCTGCTAATTTTTTTTAACCATTAATGTGAAATCCATGACATTTAGTTTAAGTTTTCTTTCCTGAAATTTATTATTATTATTTTCATTAACCCACTATAGCTGTTTATAAGATGGCATAAATATAAGCATAATAAAAAGGAGTGTTTATCCTAAATCCACAATTTAACAGAAAGGCCACAACATAAGCCCCATGGTAGATCTGTCATTGACAAATCAATAGCAAGGATGTATTAGCACATCGGCAGCACACTTACCACTGGGGACAAGAGTGAGGGAATGTGTCCTTGGCTAGTTGACATGAGAGTACTGTTTATGCACAGTACACATTTCTTGTGCTGTATTTACATAGCTTAATGGGGTTTTGAAAAAGGTCAGAATCAGCACTGTAGACATTTAGAACTGTGAATTACATACAGAGGCATTGTTGAATTCTTAATTATACTATTAAAGAGTTTACACAAAGCGAGTTTCTACCAAAGAATTGGTTCACATTTTAAAGCTTGTATACTCAGTTATTCTTCAGACTTCTAAAACAGATTTCTTTGTTCCTGGCTCTTATCACATTAAAGCTTGAACATCCTGAGCCATTCTGAGTTCTTCTGTCCTGTGTTTGATTCATTATTTTTCTAATCAGTGATTACCAAGAATTATCCAGGTATAAGGTGTACATGATCCCTGAAAAGATTGCAGGCAAATTTTAGAAAAAGATTGAACAAAGGAACAGTCTATTTTAGATTGTTTCCAGACTACTGCACTTAGTCTCTCATAAACATTTTAAAAATTCCCAGAAGAGAGGCCTAGAAATGACTGCAGTTATACCAAATACAACTAGAACTTAACAATATATTTGGCATATTTCACCTCATTTGATGCATAATTAATATTTGATCTTGTATATAATTTATATGAAAAAACAAACAAGTGACCTGAGAGAAATGGACTCTGTTGGTGAGAAGCAATACAGGGCTCTACAAAGGACCAAGTCAGCTAGAATGCTGTCTTCACGTTGCTGTTGCTTCACTCTGATCTCCATTGGTTTCTACTAGGTTAACTGTGAATTTTGCATTGTTAGGTCAGACTATATTTATTTCCTGGGAGAGAAATTTTCCTTTCTTGGTTTAATGCTTGGAAATGGAAAGGCACACAAGTCAGAAGAAAAGTAGAGTCTGACCAAGTGAACAATTCCTCTGAAACATTAATGGAAATCAAATATTGAGCACCAAATGTATTTTCAGAACTGTTTTAAGGTTTATAAGGTTTGTTTAACTGTGTCTGTAAGGATAAAATAAAGATGTTGTGGTATCCTTAGGATGACTAGCAGAATGATAATATTACTTTTGTTTAAGGATAAAATATTAATGAATGGAAATTATGTGATAAGGATAAAGGAAGATAACACATGTAATGCAAATAACCTAATATGAGATATGACAGAACAAAGATACACATGGCTAAAAAAACCACATTGCCTAGACTAAGACCTACTAATTTAAATGTATAGATTTGTATGTACAAATAAATACATTTATGTAAAGGATTGTAATGAGGACTCTGGTTAAACAGGCTTCACAGTACTGCAGGTTGATTTCCTGGTTATTTTTCAGGTTGTGAGAAAACACAATTCTGAATGTAAGAATCTTGATATGTAAAAATGGCACACACGGGGAGGTGGGGAGAGGTGACTTGGGTTGATATTCATCTAGGTATTTTTGGCAGTTCATATTAATGGTAAAATATTGTCTATTCTTATGTTGTACCCATCTACTTCTTTGACAATGTAATCCAAGATTAATGTATTAAATTGGACATATGTAAATGAATTTATCATAGCTTATATCAGAGGGAAGGGCAATGTTTTATGATAAAGTGATTTTTAGACATCATCTGAAGTAAGGGAGACAAAATAATGAGTGTATGCTATAGATAAAATGTAATGTGTGCACAGATACTAACATCTATGTGTTAATTTACAGTATTGCCCATGTATAGCCACAGGGTCCTGCTGAATATTAGTAAACTCTAGCCTAGACTCTACTGTTCCTATACACTAACACATATGTAACATATAATATTAAGTATCATCATAATATTTGAATGTACTGCATACTACCCATACTTGTACACTAGTGAGAAGTTAGGTATGAGTGTTAGCTAGCAGAAGGGGGTCCTAGAACACAGTCCAAGACTTGGTACTGTTTGTATATTCAGAAAAGCTATAGTAAAACTGTGTACAAAGCTTTTATGACCAATACTCTTCACAATAATAAAATATCATCATTCTGGGACAGAAGAATGTCTTTACTGTCTTCATGGAATCAGTCAAGGGTCCTAGTTTTGCCTCAAAGAGAAATTGGAGATGAGGAAAATGAGATGGCTGCCTTATTCTGGTAGCAGATTCTCTAATAGATCAGAATGAATGTCATTAATGATCATGAGACTGCAGATGAGTTTTTCCTGTTCTGTTGGAAGCCACACTGAAGAGGCATTTTCTCACAATGTGTACCCAAGAAAGGTAGCCACGCTTGAAACACCCGAGCTTCATCATAAAGACAGTTAAATTTTTGATATTTGAATCTCACTTGGACTTTTCTGGAGAACTGTAAAGAAGCATCCTTAAAGAGAAATCCTGTCTACAATGATAGGAGATGACAAAGGGGTGAATTTACCCCATGAACACACATCCATCCACTTTAAAAATATTAATAAGAAGTATTTGACATCCTCAATATATTGCCACTTTTTTGAGGCTATCCATCCCAGCCTTTTTTTTTTTTTTTTTGAGTTCTTTTTAAATTTCTGCTTAAATATCTTGACTGAATTTTCTCCTCTGAGGAGACAAAAGTTGAGATAACTCAATAACAGTATTACAGAAATAATTTATAGTAAATTTTATAATGCAATGTTTTTTTACATGTTACAGACAATGTACTATGCAAATATTATATACCATTTATTGAAGATAAAAAATTATTATTCCTATTTTTATTTGTACTCAAGTTCACAAAGAGTTATTCACAAAGAGTTGTGACATTCCATTTTAAAATATAAAACATAAATGTTGGAAAAGAGTGAACAGGTAATATGCCAATAGTAAATATTTCATAAGAGAATTTAGTATATACCATTGCATTCAATGTATTTGCCCTCTTAGATCAATTATCCCTAAAAAACAATGCAGAGGCAAATGGTAGGTTGGCAGCAGACTCATTACAGAAAATCAAAGTAAAATGAGCTTAACTCCCACAAAAAGCATTACCTTCTTTCTGATAGAGGTCTTCATAATGTTGTTCTCTGTGGAAATTTTAATATTGTTACACAATGAACCAAGCAAAAGGACTATAAAACCCTGCATCTTGTCTGGGCTTCAATAGTAATCAACCACTCATCTTTTGGTACCAACATGCTAACTGCAAGTACAATTATGAGACTGAACCTAGTTTAACACATGGAGCTTCTAAAGTACAGTGCTGGCCAAATTCAGGTTAGTGTAGTACATACGTTCTGAATTGATGTATTTTTTACCCAGGTGTTTGAATAAGTATTTATCATCTATGGTAAGTCTTGTTGGATATATGGAAAACCTTGTTTTACTTTTTATTGTTTCTGTCCTCATGCTTAGGCCAGTTCACTGGGCTGTATTATATGTGAGATGTTTAATATAGTCTGTTTTTTCAGTTTTTTTAAAAGCTCATTATCAGTGTCTTCTACTTTTTATATCAATATGCTGGGAGAAATGAAAGTATCAGCTGGGTTTTTTAAAAACCTGAAAAGAAATTATGGTTTGTAGTAGAAAGAAAAATAAATGCTAACTATATACAAGCTTTTTAAATGATAAGAGGTTTACCATTTGATACCAATTAAGCTTATGTATATGTGAAACTTAAAAAATTTTATAAAATTTTAATTTGAAATGTAATTGTAGGAAGTAAATCAATAAATCAGTTACTATAACATGAAGGAAATTGAAGCTATGCTTTGAATACGTTTGATGAGCATATTAGATTGCCTAAAACTGGAGGTACAGACAGTCGTAAGTTGCTGTGTTGGTTTTAGGAATTGAAACCAGGTCCTCTGCAAGAGCAACTTATGTTAACTATGACCAGTCTTTCCAGTTCTGTCTTCATTCATTTTAACTTTCAAACACTTACCATTTTAATAAAATACATAAAGCATATTTGAGAAAGTACATAGGATCAAGTTGCCCAATTAATTATATTTAAGACAAAACAATCCACAGT